>NC_141100.1:3015000-3365000 GCF_041138505.1 Cibotium barometz
CCCACCTAAGTATGTTTTGTCCTCGAAACATGCATCATATCAAAGACTATTGTATGAGTAAGGTGTGAGTGAGGTATCAAAGGAAGCCACCAACACTTATCCTTATACGACATTGTCCCAGAAAGCATGCTTGAGAGTTATGGCTTCAAATCTTCATATAATGCTCTCTGAAAATCTCCAAAGTATAGTACTTGATAGTACATGTCTTTCATGAAGTGCACGCACCATTTGCATCCATTTGGAGCTTTATTTAGGCCTCATAACAATGAATTCTAGAAAATTACAACAAGATATTTTATTATTATTTTGGATCACAAAACCTCTTGGCATGCATTCAAAATGTGCTCAAAACCCTCCAACATAGAGGCATGTTGCCATGTTTCTTCATCTTGAGGTAATCCCTTCCACTTGATAAGGTATTCATGAAAAGAATGGTTGCAAAGTACCTTCTCTCTCTCTCTCTCTCCCAACACTTTTTCAGGGATATACTCCACCATGCTATCTTCACTCATGGGTGGAAGCTCATCCAAAACTTGCACTTCTAGCCCAACATATACCTTCAAGTGTGATACATGGAAGACATTATGTGTCTTCGTGGTGGATGGAAGTAGCAATTGATAAACCGCTTCACCAACTCTTCTCAATATCTTATACGAACCATAGAATCGGTATGCATGCTTTGTGTTGGTATTGCCATTGAGAGATCCATACCTAGTTTTGGGTATCCTCAAGAAGACAAAATCTCCTTCTTTGAAATTCCAATGGTCTTCAATGTGCATCTTCATAATCCTTCATGCATGTTGTGTCTCATAGCAATAATGCCTCAAGTAAGTCTCAAGCCACTTGTTCACCCTCTTAGTTTGACCATCGGTTTTCGGGTGATAGGTCATGCTTGGAGTCAATAAATGTGCCCATGATCTCAAATAATGTATGCCAAAAATGTGCCCATGAGCTTCACATCTTGATAACTCACTATTTTTTGTGGCATACCATGCATCTTCAAAACACATATTCCATGAATTTATGTGCAACCATGGATGCCGAGTACGTCACTTTTGTTGGTAGAAAATAGGTAACTTTTGTCAAATGGTCAACTACAATGTTAATTTTGTGCCACCCTCTCCTGTTAGTTGAAACCCATTGCACTTACCATCTGAGATCGATAAGGACTGAAGAAAACCACTAGGCTTTTGCGTAGGATCCTTGTTGAGTTGACATGGCATAAATTTGGAGATATATTCTTTCACATCTCTCCATTGGTCATTCCAATGGAGGCTCTTCCTTATGGCATCATAGGTTTTGAACAAACCCAAATGTCCTGCCCCATGGGAAAAGAATGCATCTCATCCATAACCTTTTTCTTGAAAGTCAAACAAGGCATAAGATACACCCTCTCCTTAGGTGTCAAAGACCATTATACAATGAGAAATGAGGTAAATCATCACAAGTACCATGCTGTAATTTTTGTACCATTTGTGATGCCTCTCCATCAATCATACTACACCTCTTGGATGTCATTAATTCAATCCTTGTACATGTCTATGATGGGTGGCTGATAATGAGCATGCCCACATTGTAGAAAGTGAATCTTCCACCACATTATCCTTTCCCTTCATGATGTAAGTGATCTCAAAGTCATAGTTTTGAAGAGTAGCCAACCACCTTCTTTGCTTAGGTGAGAGATTAGGTTATGGTAAGTCGTCATAAACATGCAAATCTATCTCTTTGTCATTAAGCTTGACATAATAACCCCATGATCTTGGTACAACATGACACCAATTCCTCTTCCACATGCATCCTCTCTTATAGTGAAAGGCTTGGAGAAATCCAAGCATACCAAAATAGGAGCTGAAGTAAGCATCCTTTTAAGCTCTTCAAAGCTCTTATGGGGTATATCATCTCAAAATAATGCATCTTTCTTCAACTTTTCCATTAATGGAGCTGCTATGTAAGTATATTTCTCAATGAACCTCCAGATAGAAAGATGAAAGAGCTAACAATCCCCTCAATTTAGTGATATTGGTGGAAGTAGGCTAATTTCTTACACATTCCAATTTCTTGGGATCCATCCTTATGCCATCTTTTCCCACAATGTGACCAAGGTACTCCACTTCATTTTCCATGAACGTACACTTGCTCTCTTTGGAATATAAATGGTTGGGTCTCAATGCATACAAGACTTTACACACATTAACCAAGTGCTCCTCTTCACTCTTGCTATAAAACAATATGTCATCAAAGAAGACCAATATAAACTTGAAGAGGAATGGTTGAAGCACTTTGTTCATCAAGGCTTGAAAGTGGTGAGTGCATTGCATAATCCAAACGGCATCACCATGAAGTGATAGAGGTCCATCTTAGTCCTAAATTCCAGGGTGGTTGCAAGATCAGGGTGCCCAGTTTTGTCCACTCAGGCACCTTGTAAACAGTAAAAAAACAGGCATTTGTTTACCTTTAGTGGCTAATCTCTCCTAGTAAATGAAGGAATTCCGTTTCAAGTTCTTTTGTTGGAACATCATATTCAAAGTTGGAAATATAGTTGCATAATTTGATTAAGCATTAGATACTCAAAAGTCCTCATTTTCTTAGGTACAAAGTCAATGTATACACCCTGTCCCAAATTTGAACTGATTTCATAAAATGCTAATATCTTTTACATATAAACTCATATGAGATTCCCACTTTGTACCTTAGATCTTCACATAATATGGAGCTTAACTTGATTTTTTGAGAAAATTTTAAGATATTTGTCTATTTTCTTTAAATATTTCAAGGTCTTGAAAGTGTTATAATATACGCCACTTTTTGTACCCACAATAGCTACCACTTAAAATCCTCAATCTTGTAGATCAAAAGAGTGGGTAGATACTGAGACATTAGTAGAATGTGGTGGTTAGTAAAAATTGCAAATCTAATGGTTGGATTTTTAATGATCTCTTTTTTAAAATTCTTCCAGACTATCAGAAGGCCTGCAAATATTAATAATCTAATTAGTAAAATTACATTTTTGATGTGAATCATCTAAAACCTATAGGGACTAGTGTACTTGTAATGGTCCATCTATGGAAAAATAAATTGGATCACTGTAAGTATGGAAAGATCATTTGTTTATCATTTCATCATATTTTTGATTAATTTTGATTAACTAGACTAATTTATATTAATTGAAGTTATATTGGGTTAATTTAAGGGCAAGCATATTTTCTATTATTTGCTTGATCTCATTTTAAGTACCTTGCCCGTAAAAATTTGCTCTCCAAGCATTGTCCCAGTCCAGCATAAACTGGATAAAATTGGACACCCTGATCTTGCAACAACCCTCCATCTTGTATTCATCAATACTCTTCATCCTAATTTGGTAGTAGCCGGATCTCAAGTCAATCTTGGTGAAGAATTTGGTCCCTTTTTAACTCATCCAAAATATCATCTATCCTTGGGATCGGATACATATTCTTGACAACAATGATCTTGTTCAAATCACGATAGTCAATGCACATGAAAAAGGTACCATCCTTCTTCTTTACTAGAAGCATGGATGATGCAAACAGTGATTGAATTGGCTCCACACAACCCATTTTCATCAATTCTTTGACTTGCTTTGCTATCTCATATTTCTCAACTTTTGGCAATCTATATGGATGTTTGTTAATGGGCATAGCATTAGGCTCAAGCTTTATCCCATGATCCACATCATGCTCGAGTGGCAAGAAGTTAGGCATTTGAAATACATCTTCATAGTCCTTTAATAGCTTTGTCATTCCCTTACGCGTGTATTCTTGCTCTTCCCCACATGGTCTTCATCTTTGCAAAGATGTAGTACATAAATTTGTCACATTTTTTTGAGACCTCCCTTGAGTTGAGTGCCATTAATCAAAGTTAACTTTGAGCTACAAAATCCATGTAAAGTGACACTCATTTCTCCTTGCATAAAGCTCATGAAGCCTTGCTACAAATTCATGGGTCCCAAGAGTGGATAGTGTTGAGATGTCAAGCTCAACATGAGCGTCAGACACTCACGAAGCACCTGCATGACTGTTTGACATTTATATCACTGGCGGGTTTGGTAGTTGGCACTGACATATCTTCGCCAGAGATTTTACAACTGGACTACATCGACTAGTCCATATCTATCCACTCCTCTTAGCGTGTTCACATTATGGACCACTTGTATATACTCTATTATGTGTGTTAGGAACTTTATCTTCCTTGTAGACCTCTTTTGCTGTATGAAGAAGAAGAAGAATTTTCAGCCTCTCACCTTGTGTGTTCTCTTCTAGGGTTTGTGTGTGTGTGTGTGTGCTTGCAAGAGCTCAAGATCTCTTCTCCTCTGCATCTTTTCATGGTATCAGAGCCTGGTTCATGCTAAGGGCTAAGTGGCAAGCAAGAGAAGCATAGGAAGGGGTACAAGGGGAAGAGCTTCATCTACTCTTCCTCCTTTGTGTTGGCTACTACACCCTTGTTCAGGAGCACTTCGGGAGGCACCGTCAAATGAACTCTGATTAAGGAGCTTTCTTCATGGAAGGAGAGGTACACAGAAACTCTATTATCCTTTGGACAAAAACTACTAGCCAAAAACGCGTTTCAAGCGCGTCTGGACCTCCATTTTTTAGTTCGCAGCAGCAGGCGTTTATGGGCAGTGCAGGTAAGTTTTGATTCTACAGAAGTTTGTTTTTGGAATTGCAGGAAGGGTGATTGGTTGTGCAGACACTGTGTGTACTGTAAAGAGGTCTCAAATTTGCCATTGGGTGTATGTATGCAAATTAAGGTCATTGGTTGTGACAATTTAGGTGTAGTATAGTACCGCTGCAGAGAATATAACAGTTTATGTAGGTCAAGCAAGAGTGCTATTGTTGGTAAATTTGTCTCGCAGAAAAGATAAATGATGGAATAAACTAAATTGTTGCAAAGAAGCTTGACAAGAACAACTTCCATGCTTGGAGGTTTAGATTGACAAACTTCTTGATGGGAAAAAGTTACTGGGACTACATTGAAGGTGAACATGAGGAGGCACTAGAGATACCGGAGATTAATCCAACTGTTGCAAATATAAAAGAGTTTAAGGATTGGAATAAAGGAGAAATGAAAGTCATGTATTGGCTTTCTATCAGGATACATTACACTATGATTGGGCATATATAGGATGCCAAGTCACCTAAGGAGGCATGGGACACCTTGGTGAAGTTGTATGAAATCAACACCAAGGCACGAAAGATTTAGTTGAAGAATGAGCTTCATACTGTGTGGAGAAGAAGAATATGTCTATGAACGATTATGCTTTGAAGATTAAGGAAATTGTGGAATCCCTTGCATCAATTGGTGTTTCTGTTGATGATGATGATGATAAGGTGGAAGTGTGTCTGCGTGGTCTCGGGCCACAATACAAGGCATTCAAGACGTCTATTCAGACTTGGGGGAGAACATTCCCAACTTCACAGATTTGGTATCAATGCTGATCATTGAAGAGAAGAACTTGGGTGAAGATCAGCAGTCTTTAAAAAATAAAAACAGTTTAGAGCAGCAGGCCTTCTACACAAGTTCAGGTAGAGGACGAGGTAGAGGTCGTGGACGTGGCCAAGGTGGTGGCCGAATAGGTAATCAGAATTATGGTCAGCGTATCAACAATCCCAGGATTCACAAAACAACAACAACATACAGGTGGAAGAGGCCAGTTTAGAGATAGGGGGAGTCAACGAGGTTGTGGTAATTGGCAAAGGCAACATAATGATACAAGAGGTTGTTTTTACTGTGGTAAGCCTGGGCATGTGCAGGTAGATTACTATAAGAAGCAGAATGACATGCAAAATGGAAAAGTGCAATAAAATAACTATGCATCCTCTAGCAGAAATAATGAGAGGTTGTCTGTTCTACAACATGTGGTTAATGCTATGTCTGGAAAATGATGTAGTAACATGTAAGGATGATGTATGGTATGTTGATTCAGGTGCTTCGAACCACATGACAAGTCATGGTGAGTGGTTCAAGGAAATGAAGTCTTGAAAGACCAGGTTTTGTTGAAACAGGGGATGACACAGCTCATCCGATTGCCCATGTTGGGAATGTGCCATTGTCTATGCCCAGGATGGTAAGGTGAAGTACCTTGCAGCAGATGTACTTCATGTTTCGAACATTACAAAGAATCTAGTTTTTGTTACTAGATGATTGAGCAGGGTTTGTAGGTTCAGTTTAACCCTGATGGGGCTATTATGTAGAAGACTTTAAAGATAAGTGTAGGTTGGTTGCAAAAGGCAACAGAGTGGGTAGAATGTTTACATTGAATGTAAATATACCTGAAGTGATTGCTACAATGTTTGCAAATGGTTCAGGAGTTGTTGTAGATACATAAATTTGGCATAAGAGAGTTGGGCATGTCAGTGTGTAAAGCATGTCAGTGTGTAAAGCATGAAGTCTATGTAGAATAAAGAAATTGTGACATGGCATAAGAGAGTTGGGCATGTCAGTGTGTAAAGCATGAAGTCTATGTAGAATAAAGAAATTGTGACAGGGCTGCCTAAGTTTAAAGTTGAAGGTATGCAGAAAGTTTGTGAAGCATGTCAATTTTGGAAAGCAAACAAAACATGTATTTCCACATGACATAAATGTGAGCAGGAGTGTTCTAGATGTTGTGCATTTAGATGTATGGGGCCCTACGAAGACTATGTCTATGGGTGGCGCAGGTACTACGTAACATTCATTGATTTGACCACACGAGGAAAGTGTGGGTGTACTTCATGAAGGAGAAGAGTGAAGTGTTCATTCATTTTTAGAATTTTAGAGTTATGGTTGAAAAACAGATAGGAAAGCATGTGAAGTGCCTAAGGTCAGATGGAGGAGGAGAATACTTCTCCAATGAGTTCTTTGAATTCTTGCAAAGAAAGAATGGCATTCAGAGACAATTTACATGTAGATACACTTCATAGCAAAATGGAGTTGCTGAGTGAAAAAACAAGCACATTGCAGAGAAGAATATGCTACATAGCTATTGGGTTGAGGCTGTGTCTATAGCAATTTATATCATGAACAAGACTCCTACTGTAGCCACAAATGATGTAACGCCAGAGGAGAGGTTCACTGGTAGGAAACCTGATTTGTCTCACTTGAAAGTTTTTGAATGTATTGCATATGTGCATGTGCCAGATGAGTTACATACCAAGCTGGATCTAAAAGCAAAAAAATATGTGTTTATTGGGTATTCCCTTGAGCAAAAGGGATATAGATGTTATAATCCTGCTACACGTAAATTGAGGGTAAGCAGGGATGTATTTGATGAGATGAGTAGCTAGTATGTTGCTGAAAAAGACATTGCTGGGGCTGATGTAAATGGAAATGTGGTTGCACAGAATGCAAGTCAGCAATCATAGCCATTGAGTGGACCAAGAGAGTCCTCATCCGACTGTTTTATTGATAGACCATGGAGTGGTAGGCTACGTCATAATACCAGTCCTGAAAATGTAGTTGGTACATCACATAAAGGTAAAGAGAAAGTGGTTGAGCCCCTTGGTATGCCTGATATTTATGTAGGGCATTCTCTTGTTGATGGAGATTCTAGTGGCACAAAAATGAGCCTTGATGAGAAGCTTCGGATTCCAGCAATGAGCCCCTTGGTATGCCTGATATTTATCTAGGGCATTCTCTTGTTGATGGAGATTCTAGTGGCACAAAAATGAGCCTTGATGAGAAGCTTCGGATTCTAGCAATGAGGACACCTGGTGTGAAGAAGGCTATGGAAGCCATGAATGCAAAGTTACGAATATCTGGGAAGAGTCAAAAACCCTGTGTAGAGGCTGACTTATGATGGTTATGTGGCACATCACTATGCTTATATGGCAAAAGTTGTGCAGGTTGTAGAACCCACATGTTTTGATGAGGCTATTGGAAATGTGTGTTTGGAGAAAGCTATGGATGAGGAGATGGATGCATTGTGTGAAAATGAGACTTGGGATTTGGTGCCATTGCCTGAAGGCAAGAAAGCTATTGGCTGTATGTGGGTGTATAAGGTGAAACATAACAGTGATGGTAGAATAAGCACGTACAAGGCTATATTGGTAGCCAAAGGATATGCACAAACACATGGGATTGATTATGAGGAGACATTTGGCCCAGTTGCAAAGATAGCAACTGTGAGAGTTGTGATTGTGGTGGCTGCAACTAAAGACTGGTTTTTACATCAGATGGATGTAAAAAATGTGTTCTTGCATGGTGACTTGCATGGTGACTTGCAAGAAGAGGTGTATATAGATCAGCCACCAGGTTTTGAGGATATAGGTCACCCTCCCAGAGTATGTGTGTAAGCTTCATAAGGCCTTGTATGGGCTGAAGCAAGCTTCACGAGCATGCCATGACAAGATTGTTGAGTATCTTGTTACTATTGGTTTTCATATGGTAGATGCAGATCACTATTGTATGTGCGCAAGAGTGATAAGGGTATTGTGATCATCACCATTTATGTAGATGATCTTATTGTTGGGGGTGAAAACTTGGATGAGATTGAGCATGTGAAAAGTCTTCTCAAAAGGAAGTTTGAGGTGAAGGATTTGGGAGATCTGCGCTACTTTTTGGAAATTGAGGTCATTCGCACACCTGAGGGTATTTGGCTGTCTCGCAAAGACAATATGCATTGGACATGTTGTCCAAGTATGGGATGGCTGATTGTAAGCCAATATCGGTGCCATTAGATCAAAATGGCAAGCTTAGTGCGGATGCATGTTATGTGTTGGAGGATCCCACTATGTACAGGAAGATTGTGGGGAGTTTGATCTATGTCACGATCAGCAACCTAGATTTGAGCTACACTGAGAGCCAGTTTATGCAGGTTTCGTGCAAACCACATCTTGACAGTGTGCAATGCACACTTCGGTATTTGAGGGCCACTGTTAACTATGCAGCAGGTGTACCATTGGAGCTATATGGGTACATAGATGCAGATTGGGCAGGTAGCATCTCAGACAGGAGATCTACCAGTGGATTTATGTTTTCATTGGGGAGTGCTGCTATGACATGGAGCAGCAAGAAGCAGCCCACAGTTGCCTTGTTGAGTACAGAGGTAGAGTTCAGAGGAGCTGCGGTGGTAGCATGTGAGGTAGCTTGGTTACGCAAGCTACTTGTGCTAATTTGGGGTTGCATGTGGAGAGAAAGGTTGTCATATATTGTGATAATCTTAGTAGTATACGGTTGGCTAGGAACCCAATTTTTTATGTGTGGATGAAACACATTGAGGTACATTGCCACTTCATCAGGGAGAGAGTCTTGGCAGGGACATCGACTTGGCCTATGTCAGCACACACAGGATCAAGTTACTGACATCTTCACGAAGGCCTTGGGAGCTGAGATGCTCCGAAGATTTTGAGATATGCTTGGAGTTCATGAGCTGGAGTTGAGCTTGAGGGGGAGTGTTGAGATGTCAAGCTTAACATGAGCTAACACTCATGAGATGCCTACATGACCGTTCGACATTTATATCATTGGCGGGTTTGGTAGCACACCGACATATCTTCGCCAAAGATTCTGCAGCAGTTGGACTACACCAACTAGTCCACATCTATCCACTCCTCTTAGCGTGTTCACATTATTGACCGCTTGTATATATTGTATTATGTGTGTTAGTCACTTTATTATGTGTGTTAGTCACTTTATTATGTGTGTTGTATGAAGAAGAAGAAGAATTTTCAGCCTCTCACCTTGTGTATTCTCTTCTAGGGTTTGTGTGTGTGTGTGTGCTTGCAAGAGCAAGCTCTCTTCTCCCCTGCATCTTTTTAGATAGCCAATCGCAACTTGAAACCATGTCAATTGGCCCCATGTTCAATACTTGCAAGTGTAATCTTTTGATAGCAACACATCCATATCCTTACAAACCATTGTACAATCCATAGCATCACTTGCACTTTGTGCATAATTGCCAAGGCATCCGGGTACAATTTAAGATTGCACACTTATTGTCAATTCACAAAACTATGTGTACTACCACTATCTACCAACACGAATGCGACTCTTCCATTGATCATAGTCTTAAGCCTCAAAGTATTTGTACCCTTGCAACTGGCATAGGCTTTATAGGAGATTGAGCATAGAGTAGCATTATGTGCACATGCATTTATAGCACACAAAGTAGTGGATAAACCATCATCTTCATTTCACAAGGTTTCCATCATAGACACCATTGAGGTCAAATGGAAACTCACCATCTAGCTATCAACATCCACATACTCAAAGAAATCATCAAATGATTTCACATCCTTGTCATTTTTCTCATCCATCACTTTCGAGAACACCATGTTGACAGTGACATTACATGCCTTGCATGATTTCTCATGGTCCTTGTGCCACTTCTCATCGCATTTGTAACATAGGCCTTTGTTTCTCATTTCATTGATGTGGTCTTTCTTTAAAAAATTTCTCTTGTTTAGCCCCATTGTTGTAAGACTTTCCATCCCTTGTGAAGGCTTATGAGAAGTGTTGCCAAACCTGATATTTTGTATATTGCCATTACCATACACGAGCGAAAACTTGGGCACACACGGAGTGATGTGATTATCCCTTACTTGCCTTTTGGTGAAAGCATTTGAGCCAATGTTTGGCCATATATTTGACCACGCATTAGTAATTTTGTTCTTCATAAATCTCAACTAAGATTATGGCTTCCTTGAGAGTGGTTGACCGTTGAGCTTTGACATCCACTCCAATAGTGTTCTTCAAGCCCTTGATATACTTCACGATTTTGAAATCTTTCCTAAACCCTTTCACGTGAAGCTTGAGGAATTTGTGAGTGTACTTCACAATTGAATATTTTTGTTGGAGATCATCCCACTCCTCACAAACAAGCTTGTCCTTATGAAACTTAAAAGTGAATGCATCTTTCATGTCCTCCTTGAAAGCATCTCATGTTGGTGATTTCGTACTCTTGTGATTGGAGATGTCTCCACCAAGCATGAGCATACTAGCATAATAGATCTTGGCCCTTTCACTTTGAGGATTCATCTCCAAGTAGAGGTCCATCTTGTTGGACCCACTCTTTGAAATCTTCGTTAGAGGCATCTTCACCATTGAACTTGGTAAGCACGATTCTGTCTTTCACTCCTCTAAACTCTTCTTGATCCACATGTTGATGTCAATGAGCATGAACATTATTCACATCTTTAGTAGTGATCTTCATACCCATGAAACCTTGATGATGACCATGACCTTTGTTAAGTCAAAAGCATCATTCCGAGAAGATTTGTATGCATGCCCTTTGCATCGCTAGGTGTGGACACATACATTGAATTGTGCATGGCTCCAAGGAAAGAATGCAAGTTTGGATTGTTCTCCTTGTTTAACAAATGTAGCTTGAGCCATGTCACTAAACATAATGCCTTTGGATTGACTTGAGCCTTCGATATTGTTTGATCAACTATGATGTCCGCACAAGTCATGAGAGGTTCTTTCCACAAAGGAATCATGCATTGGAGTAGATCCATGAATGGGTTGCCACACATGATCTTGACTATTTCATTGTGACAACTCATTATTCAAATCATTGCAAATCTCTTTGATTTATTCTAACATTGGCTTAATGATTGTTTCCATCATTCCATGCATTATCATCATCATTTGTGCCATGCCACTATTCATAGCCCGGGTGATGCATTTACATTAGGCTCCCCACATGATTCGGTGCATTGGCAATATTGGCATATGTTGTGCTTGTTTATACATGATATGCCCTCATTTGCATGCGAGTTCTTGACCTTGGGATTAGTGTCCTCAAATCATGTCCATAGGTTCCAAATTCTTCATGTCCTTTAGCTCTTGAAGAACCAAGGCTTATTTGGGTAGTCACTCTTTTGGCATGACAGGCTGAAATAGAAAACAGAATGTGGAAAGCTCAAATCTTGTCACATTTTGGATCTTTTTGGTTCTATGGGAAGCTCTAGATGCGTACTATCAAAATATGTAAAAAATAGTAAGAATCTGATGTGCCCTTCTATTCTCTATTTTAAGGTTTGCATGTCACTATTGAAATTTGAAAATTTTCCCTAAAACCTTGAATAAAGTTCTGAATCTTGATGTCTTTGGATTGTTGGAAAGCTATTGAATAGTACTATCATCCCTTTGAGCCGTTTCACTTCAATCCAAGCCTATGTAGAGTTGAGCTAGTGGCCTATGTTGGAATCGAGTGATTTTTGGCTCAAATGAAAGCCTTAAAGGAGTGCTTTGAGGCCATGTACCTTCCTTGACAAGATCTTGAATGTGGCCAGATTGATTTAGGTTTTTGTATTTTCTAAAAAAACCCTAATTTAGCCACCCTTTGGAAGTACGATCAAGGATGTTTTTAGCTCTTTTGGAAGCTTGAATTGAGCTCTTTCTAATGGTGTATAACTTTTGATCGATATCCAAAATACTTGTGACTAAATTTAGATTTTTGGTTGCAGCCATGCATAGATTTTGGAGAAATTTCAATAGCACCTCCCTTGGAATTTGTGCCATATCTCAAATATCTAGATGCATCAAATAAGTGTGAAAGTAATGCTTAGTGAACCAAATCACATTGAATAGCATCCATATTCATTGCATAATGCCAATGTCATACCCTTGCATTTGTCTTGCACTTGCCAATGGAATATAATACTAGGGACCCATTGCCCGAATGCAACCAGATGGAATCAATGCCCATTGAGTTGATTGAGTCGATGCCGTGCTTTGATGCTTGCCAATCCCTCCCAACCAAGCCTACCAGGTTTCACTCTAAGGGAAGAGTTGGGGCCATTTTTTCACTTTGGGTACCTATGTCCCTTTTGTACCGCATTACCAAATAACTACAACATAAAAGGTTCATGACACACTCACGCTTGGCCTCTCCACGTAATACCAAGGGTACCCTTTTCCCATAGTAGATTCTAATTTTATTGATGAAATTACAACAGATCAATTATATAGAAAAGTGTAACAGACTTACATGACTTGCATGAACTCATGCAAGTACCATCATAAGATGTATTAACTAGCATGAACTCATGCTATTTTCCATCATCAAATAGTTCCAACACATTAAAAAAAAACATCCCACAAGTGTGTGAATCAAGTACATGTGCTCATTCCATCTCTTGCCATCACATAGGCATGTCATATAACATTCTATAGCATGTAGACAGCTATGAATAGTAACTAGGGCATTGCATAATGCCATCAATATCTTGTGGAATAGCTCCAATAGCATGCCAATGTCATGAAAAAGCGATCAATAGTCTCCAATGGTAAGAAATTACGGTTTTATGAGTAAAACCCTAAATCTCCATGAGACCTTACAAGGAATCATTCATTAATGTCCCAATGAGGAAGAGCAACTCACCAAATGGTACTTGGAAAGATCCAATGCTTGAAGGAGGTGAAGATTCAAGCCTCTTATGATGAAAAACATGACACCTCATTTGCAGCTTTGTAGCCCTCCATTCACCACCAAAATGCAAGGTTAACCACCCAGAAATGCATGAAAAACCTTCAAGTACTTGAGAGAAGCCATTGTAAGTGTGCTTTAGAGTAGTTAGGGAATGGATTTGCTTCAAAAATGCACCTTGTTGCTATATTTTTTGCTGCCTAATTTTTAAGGGTTTTATGAAGTGATTATGTTGCAAATCATCCACTTGATTAAGCATTGGTTTCCCTAATTAGCATATGTGTGAAGATGGAGGCATAAGGTGATGGATTTCTAGGGATTCTAGGCACAACAAAAGGGCTGAAAATTCCATGAAAATGTGCAAAAATTATGGGAAAAATTTGGGAAAAAATGGAACAAGTAAGCTTTGATATGACTGTAAGAGAGGGGCTACTCAGGGCATGGAGTAAGCATGGGTGTAGGTCACCAGCCTTGAGAAAAGGGAGGCTAAGAAAGCCATGGAATCTTGAAAAGCTATAATTGTGATTAGTAGTGATTAATGATGATTAGTAAACTTAAAAAATTATCCTTTATACTCAACCCCATGTTCATACTCACTTACGCCTTTGGCCCCCACACTGGGCCTTTGCCTAAGCCCATTACCCATGGTCTTATCCTCTTTATCTTGCCCATAGCCTACGGTTATTGTATTTGCATGCCACATCATTACAAACATTTACTTTAGTGGTCTATCCACCAACACCTAGAATAGATGCACATTGGGTGGGTGTTGGGAGTTGTCTTACTTCAGGCTCATTGTTTGGAATGATTTCTTCAAGGTGGTAGGCTAGCTAATTATTTTAATGAGTTGTTTTTTATTTCATAAAAGCCTTTTGAGAATCTCATCAATCTTAGCCAGTTGTTTTAGTCAATTGTTTTTTTCCATAAAAGCCTTTTGAACAACTCATTGATCTTCCTTTGAACAACTCATTGATCTTCTTTTGTTCTAGATCCACTACCACCGATAGTTCTTGGCTTGGTGTTTTGCTAGTGGTTTTACTAGCGTTGCCTCTTGGTGGTATTGGACTAGGTAATGCTAGGCCCAATGTTTTTTGTGTTGGCTCCTTGGTGCTTTACTTGTGTCTTTTTTGTGTATGCTCCTTTATGTTTTACTAGTTCTTCACTTGGTGCTTTACTAATGCTTGCTCTCAGCTTTGTGGACTAGGTAGTGCTAGGCTTTGTCTTTTATGTGTCGGTAAATATTTGCCATGTGGCAAAGCACCTACCACCTCACCATCATTTTTTTTGTTTTTATTTTTTAAAAAATAAATCTTATTATTAAATTTTATTTTTAATAAAATTTTAAGTTGAACGGATGTAAAATTTAGTTATTAAATAGATATTATTCACTAAATAAAAAATTATTATTCAAAAATTATTATTCTTTAATTAAGTAAATATTATAAAATAATTAAATAAATACTTATTATTAAACAAATGAATACGTATTTTTAAATTTTTTTTGAGAAACGAAAAATATGTATTATGAATTAGTGTAAAAAATATAAATAATATTTATCAAATAAATAAATATTATTTATTAAAAAATAAATATTTGGTATTTAAAATAATTAATTAGTTTACCAATTTTAAAAATTATCATAATCTTTTTAATATATTTTTAGTATTTTATTTTAAAAAATTATTATTATCTTTGAAAAGATTAGATAAATTGGTAGAAATCTAGATTTTATCCATAATCTAATTTAACCAATGAAATGCTATCTGGCTTAGTATATATAGCCTAATTTTTTGAGTCACCCCCATTCTTGGAGCTTCACCAATTTTGGAGGTGGCTCCATTTCTAGCATATGTTAATCTTGTTCTAGTATTAATTTAATCTTGAGATTAACTTTAATTTTAAGCTTAATCTCTTTTTTCCTACCTTTTAGGATGGGTTCACAAAGTCATAGGAGTAGAAAAAGTAATAGGTAGCCAAAGAGGTGATAGTCCAAGTGGTAAAGTGTTTGCCTAGGACCGAAAGGTCTTGGGTTCAAACCCTGCTTGGACCCCTCGGCACAGCAGCACCTCTCATCCGTGCTCTCCATAAGCTTCCCTTTCGGCATCGATCGTGTTCTGGCCACCTTTCCCAGGAGGACTCTAGTGTAGCCCCTCCGCTCTCTGTGTGGTCGAGTGTGCTCGTCGCCCTCTTCAGAGGGCTGCGTAGATGATCTTGTAGCTCACGACACCAGCGTGGCTGGGACGTTGAGCGAGTTGTAATGTTAACTATTAGTAGGATCTCTCTTCCGGGGAAAAAAAAAAAGAAAGGAAAAAGTAATAGGCAATGGGATCTCTTCATCTACCTTATTCATAGGAGTAAGCAAGGGTTCACATGGAGGATTGGAGGAGAAGAGATGGTGAGCACAAAGCAAGGGCTCAAGCATTGCAGTGCATGGTGGGTTCGATCGATGAGACGCCATCTCCTCCCCCCACCCATTCTCCATATTTTCTACATGAACCCACTCCACCTCCTTCTCCTCCTCATTCTCCCACAATTCTTTCTCCACACTATTTTGCACCCTTTTCCCACTCATCCCTTGCATTTTGCCGATGCGGCCACTCCACTGTCCAGTGCTACCCACCATGAGGTGGACCCTTCGAGCTTGCCACTCCTTTCTTGGGTGCCTCCCATGAGCTTGCTTCTTCTCTACCTAGTGCCTCTCTACCTTTAGGCGTGGCCCTCGAGTTTACCTCGCCTCTCGTGGTGGGAGATACCTATGAGCTTGCCACTCCTCCATCTAGTTGTGCACATGTGCTTCTTCCTATAGCCACTCCTCACTTTGGCGATGCTGATGACATTGTCAACCATGTGCTTGCCACTCCACCCTCCGATGTTGCTCATGTGATGAGGAATCTTCTCATGAGAAATACTTTTCCAGGTCTGGTGCATGAAATCGATTTCCAATGTTATTTTTAACAAGTACTTTGTTGACCTCAATGTGGCATCACAGTCTAGTGTGCTAGATGCATTGCTAAGGCACTCACGTACAGCATAATGTACCACCTCTTCCATAATTTGTAGCCCACATTTGAGGAGGTCCGATGCTGGCTGTGCTACTGAGTTTGAGATAATCCTACAACACACTCAAGTGTAAGATGCATTCAGATGGATTGGCTACTAGATGGGCGATTAGAATGATTTTTTCTAGCAGTGTCCTACCAAGTATGCATTGCATCACTTCTTGCATAATTCAAATGCATTGTCGGGCATTGCAAGGAGGGTTTGTGAGGATACAAAGCTTGGAGAGTGGGGTTGAGGCTGCTCTATGGGATAGTAGTGGTGCACCTAGATGCACTCATTTATTAGACCCTGAGATGAGGGCAATGACAGAGAGGTTTTGGGAGTAGTGTTGTGCATTTCCAAGTATAACAGGGTATTGTGATACATAGGTTTGTTGTGGGGAGTACATAGTGCATGGGGCATGCTTTCTTGAGATGACATAGATAGAGTTGTACTTTGAGTTCAAGTCTTCACACCTTGAACTATGGGCTAGTAGTGGTCGTGCACCTAGATGCACTCATTTATTGGACCCTGAGATGAGGGAAATGATAGAGAGGTTTTGGGAGCAGTGTCATGCATCACCAGAGTACAAGAAGGCATTGCGATCAATTTGGTTTGTCGTGGTGGGGAGTACATAGTGCATGGGGCTTGCTTTCTTGAGATGACACAAATAGAGTTGTACTTTGAGTTCAGGTCTTCGTACCTTGAGATCACCATCATCATCTTCAAAAAACACCATTCATGCTTTTTTGGGCCATGCATCGATGGTGGTGGGGTGACTACTCTGTGTGAGATGCAACTACTCTGTGTGAGATGCAACAGTAGACTAGTTGTTGAAGATAGAGTGAGGAGTGTTACCCCCCACTACTGTTGATCCTCGTACGCTACCTAATAGGGCAGATTATGATTGTTTGTTGACATATATTTTGATGTTTTATTGTTATTGCCTGCGAGGAGGGCAATGAGGAGGAGGAGGTGGACTACTACATTCTTAGGTGCACTAAGCCCAAGTGCACCCTTGAGTGTGATATGATTGATGATTATGGATTCTCATTTGATGTCCACGGCATGATAGTTGCAGGTCACTAATATGTGTAGGGTCAACAGATGCGTAAGAGCAGCATTGTAGTATGAGTGGAGCAAGGAGGAAATTATATATACTCATCTAGTTCTTGTTCTGAAACTCACGCTTCAGCAAGTTAACAACAAGAAGGGAGGCCCCCACGGTGGACTCTAGCCCAAGACAAGCATGCGAGAAACTTGGAGACCCTGAGAGCTAGATAGACTATGGATTGATATTGGAGCCTCCTCCCTCCCTTTTTTTATATCTAGGGCCCTTCATTTTTTATCTCTCTTCAATTGTATATTTTTCCCATATATATTATGAGTTGGCTTTTCATTTTTCCCAACATATTTTGTACCTTTCTCTTCATTTGTATCTTTTTCCCATATATATTATGAGTTGGCTTTTCATTTGTCCTAACATATTTTATATCTTTCTCTTAGTGGGTTGGGGGTGAAATTGTGAGAGTAGGGGAGAGCAGCCCTATGGACTCACTTATAAAGTTGTGCTCTCATCTAACACTAGATGGGTGTGATGTCCCATTAACCCACTCGTTTTTGCATAGGGGACGCCTTGGGCACATGCAAAAAAGAGCGGGTGGCAACATACGGTCACACCCATTCGGTGTTTGAGGGGGATGAACTTTGTGAGTAGGGGAAGTAGCCCCATGGACCGACTCGTAAAGTTTCACACCCATCTGACGCCACGATGGGCATGATGTCCTCCTACCCATACACATTCTTTTTTGCATAGGGGACCCCTTGGACACTACGCAAAAAAGAGCGGGTTTGGGTAGTAATTTTCACCCATCTGATCAATGGGGGTGAAACTTTGCAAACAGGTCCATGGGGCTTCTCCCCCCTACTTGAAAAGTTTCAACCCCATCGGACACTGGATGGCCATGACAGTGTGTTGCCACCTGTTCTTTTTTGTAGTGTCTAAGGGGTCTCTTATGTAAATAAGAGCGGGTTTGGGTAGGACTTTACACCCATCCGGCGTTTGATGGGGGTGAAACTTTGCGAGTGGGTCCATGAGGCTACTACCCCAAACTCCCAAAGTTTCACCCCCATCGGATGGGCGTGACGGTGCGTTGCCACTCCCATGCAAAAAGAGCAAGTTTGGGTAGGACTTACACCCATCTTGGGGATAAGAATTTGCGAGTGGGTGCATGGGGTTTCTCCCCCCCCCCCCCCCCTCATAAAATTTTACCCCCATTGGACATCAAACAGGTGTGACGACATATTGTCACCTGCTCTTTTTTGCAGAGTGCCCAAGGGGTCTCCTATGCAAAAAAGAGCAGGTTTGGGTAGGTAATCACACCCATTAGGCATCCAATAAGGATGAAACTTTGAAAGTGGATCCATGGGATGCTCCCTCGCCACTTACAAAGTTTCAACCCCACCACATGCCAAATGGGTGTAATGGTGTGTTGCCACCCACCCTTTTTTGCATAGTGCCCAAGGGGTCCCCTATGCAAAAAAGAGTGGGTTTGGGTAGGACTCATACCTGATGGGGATGAAACTTTGTGAGTGGGTCCATGGGAATGCTTTCCCCACCTTGCAAAGTTCCACCCCCATCGGACGCTGGATAGGTGTGACGGTGTGTTGCCACCCGCTCTTTTTTGCATAGTGTGTCTAAGGGGTCCGTATGGAAAAAAAGAGCAGGTTTGGATAGGATGTCATTGGGGGTGAAACATTGCAAGTGGGTCTACGGGGGTGCTTCCCCTCTGCCCCCCCTCTCCCTTGACTCGCAAAATTTCACCCTCACTAGATGCCAATGGGTCTGACGGTGTGTTGCCACACCCACTCTTTTTGGCATAGTGCCCATGACGAAAAAACTTTGGAAGCGTGGTACTAGGAATTCCAATGGGACGACTACTTCTATGCCATAGACTAATTTGAATGGAGTCATTCCAGTAGAGATTTTGGATGTTGTGCGGAAAGCCCATAAAGTTGAATATAGCTTTTCATCCCAGTCGTCGTGATTTTCATTGACCAATTTTGTGAGAATCTTCTTGAGAATTGCGTTTGTTGATTCAACTTGACCATTGGCTTTGGGATAGTACACTGTGGATCGTTTATGGATGATGAGATGGGTGACCAGCTGTTTGATGAAATTAGTGACAAAGTGTTTACCTTGGTCTAATAAACTTGATGGGACATCAGAAACGAGTGATGATCATCTCATAGAGAAATTTGGCAGTTGATTGTGCTATGTTATCCTGGAGAGCATCCCACTTGTTGCTGTAATCTGTGGCTACTAGGATATACTTGACTGGTAAAACGGACTGGAGGCTTGAATGGCCCAACAAAGTCAAGGCCCCATTTTTGGAATGGTTCTAATGGGAGTACTGGATTGTGTGGAATTTGAGCCCTATTCGTTGGCTGGCCGAGACGTTGACAAACGTCACACTG
This sequence comes from Cibotium barometz, assembly GCF_041138505.1. Classification (NCBI taxonomy): domain Eukaryota; kingdom Viridiplantae; phylum Streptophyta; class Polypodiopsida; order Cyatheales; family Cibotiaceae; genus Cibotium; species Cibotium barometz. The sequence continues at coordinate 3,034,884 of NC_141100.1, forward strand.
TTTGGCCCAGTTATAGGCATCACCAAGTACTATCAGCCCCACCTGGAGGATTTTCCTTCTGGTGATATCTCTAACGAAGTGTACTTTGCTAATCCCTTGATGAGATTATCTGAGCACAGCTTCCTGCTCATGTGGTGGTATGCATTCTCGGAGTATTTAGTCAATCCCTTTCTTGTATAGCTGACCAGCTATGACTTGGAAAGGCCTACTACGAGGAGTAATCCGCTTTTACTGATCCGTGGACAATCATTGTCCATTAGACCTGTGGCAATGAATGTTAGCATTTCATCATACCATGTTTGGGGAATTGGGATGACTGCATCAGTTGTGAATAGCCAAGCATCTGGTAGATCATCTGCTACTCTAGTTGGGACTTCTCTCGATTCTAGGTGGGAAAGATAGTTTGCTACTGTATGATGGCACACCTGGTGTGTGGACTATTGTGAAGTCAAATTCTTGGAGTATTAGTATCCATCTAGCCAAATTTCTTGCTATACTCTACTTATCTACCAAGTACAACAAGGCAGAGTGATCGACATGGAAGGTAAATTTATTACCCAACAAGCAGTGCCTGAACTTTGTAACTGAGTAGATCATACCCAAGGCTTCCCTATGTGTGGTGGAATAGATTTGCTCAGCATTAGAGAGCCTTTGACTGGCATAGTAGACAGGCCGGAACAATTTCTCCTCTGCTTCTTGCATGAGTATACTACAATTTGCTACATCATAGGTGTCAACAATGACATGAAACGGCAGTTCCTAGTTTGGGGCTTGGACAATAGGTGCATTGAATAGCATAAGCTTGAGGTTCCAGAATGCAATTTCTCATTATGGTGTCCAATTGAAAGAAACCTACCTTGACTACTTTGTGAGAGGTTTTTTGAAATGGACCATCTATTGATTCAAAGGGACTACTAAATGAGCGAGGTATCTGAGCATTCTGCTATGCCATCGTACTTGTCCAAGAAATCTTCTCAGCCCTTTGTCATTTGTTGGAGTTGGGGCTTTATGGATCACCTCAACCTTATTTGGGTCGACTGTTATTCCTTCTTTAGAAATGATGTGGCCTAATAGCATTCTGTATTGTATAGAAAAAGCACATTTGTGGGATTTAGGCTTAATCTGAAAGAGTCTGCATTTGGTTGGATAGAGCTGCAGGTGCATCAAATGTTGTGAAATTTTACCAAAAACACTAAAGTCATCAATGAATACCCTCATAAAGGAGGCGAGAAAATCAACAAAGATTTCTTGAACCATGTGCTGAAATTTAGCAAGAGCATTCTTTAGACCAAAGGTCATGACATTTGATGTAAAGGCTCCCCATTCTATGATGAGGTGGTCTTTTATCAATATCCCGGAGCCATTTGAACCTGGTTGTATCCATTGAACCCATCTAGGAATGAGTACATCTCGTGGCCTGCCTGCATCAAGCAAAGAATCTATGAATGGTAAGGGAAAATGATCTAAAATGGTAGTAGCTTTTTACTTCTTCCGGTAATCTACACAGACCCTTAACTTCTGGTTTTTCTTGGGGACAATCACGATCGGTGATAGCCATGTGGCTCGATCGATTGGGTATATAAACCCAACTTGGAGGAGCTTATCTATTTCTTCCTTCTCCCTTTTGGCATAGTTTGGGTTCATCCGGTATCTTTGTTGCCGGATAGGGATGTCATTTTCTTTAAGGTTGATCTAGTGTTGGTAGAAGCTGGGATCAATCCCTTTCATGCCGGTATAGCTCCATGCAAAGAAATATTTGAAGGAGGTGAGTAGCTCCTGGACTTTTTCGTGGAACTCATTGTCCATCTTTGCACTGACCCCCCTGACTATCTTGGGGTCATCATCGATGCCCAAGTTCATCTTTGTCAATTCATCTTCTTTGACTCTCTTGGAGTGCTTGATATTTGTGTCAAAAGCTTTTTCTGTTGCAATCAGCTATTGTAGGCTTGGAGCACCACCTTCCTCCACTAAAGCCTCATAGAAATCTTCTGGTTGCTTTGAACTGTCTCTTTCCATCCTTGGAGCAGACTTTTGTTTGAAGTCCTCATTTATGTGCAGAGTGCTGGGTCGATATCTATCCATGATGCGGACTACATCTACTTCAAGCAGACTAATCAAATTAGCATTCTGCTAGAGATATTCCTCTTTCTCATCGAAGTCTAGACCTTCCAACATGTTGATCCCTTCGACTATTTCTAGCCGGGTTGGTTTTTCCACTCTCTGCCTACTAGCAAGATAGAGATCTTGATCTTCTTCTTCCCATGACAGATAGTGATTATATCCATGTCCCAGTCTTGCTTAATCCATGCTTAGCAAAGCCAGGGTCTGTTGAGCAACATTGGATAAGAACCTTTGATATCTTCCATTCGGAGCACTACTACTACTATTTGGAAACTATATCTGGATACCTCTAGCTCGTGGATTAATCCTAGTGGTTGCACTCGTTGCTGATCTGCCATTTTGACAGCGAATGGTGCGGGTTCCCATGTGATCAACCTGAGCATGTCGCATGTTATATCTAAGAGCATATTGACTCCGGAACCACCATCTAGGAGACCTTCTGTTATATCCATTCTAGCCAACTTGACCTGAATCATTGGAATGGCTTCATCATATATAATGGGTTTTGATGTAGCTTCTGCTTTATCCAAATTTAAATCTTCCGGTGGCTGCTGCAGGGCTGGCATCTCCTCGTTTTGAGGTTTCAGGCTACTGATCAGTTGCTCCCTAAAACTTGGAACAAGTGTGAGTAACTGTTCCACAGACATATGTATTGGCTGTCGCTTTAGATCTTCCCACAGATCATACGGCTTCTGGGTGGATTCTGTGAGCCTACTTAGGAAGTCTTCCTACTTTTGTGCTTGTGCACCTCCTTTCGGCCATGGTGTCTCTGTACCCGGCATTCATCTTCACTGGCAAGGGAATTTTGCCTTTTTCTTCATGGTTTATTTTTGGAACATTGTATTGGGATTCCGGCCAATAGATTGGCCTAAGTTTTTTCGAGTCTTTTCTCTAGAGTCCCTCTTTGGCCTGCTACTCCTCCACCCAAGCGAAGACTTCTGTCTGGACTTTGTGTTGTTCCTGCCAAGTGACTCCTTTTGGCTTCCCCTTCTTTTTCGGGGTCGGTTTCTATGCCACCTCCGGAGTCTTAGACTGCATGGATCTAGTCATCACCATGGCTGATGATTCAGCTGCTTCTGTGGTTGGCTGGTTTTTTGCTCGCTCATCCAGAGCTTGGATTTCCACCACATTGACTGTAGGTGGATCGGATGCAGAAGCTTGAGCTCCCTATAATTTTTCTTTATGCTTTTTTCATAGTTCACATTCTGACTTCGAGTGGCCTTGGCCATGATAGTAAAAGCATATAAGGATGGGTCTTGTGGAACTAGTCGCATCTCTGGGTAAAAAAAATTCGCATTGGCAGAACTTAGGTCTACGGAACTGGCCTTGCACGGCCATTGGCTAGGCTGGTTGAACTGTAGCTACTACCTAAGGTTGCATCATTGGTTGCGGAGGGGCTCTCCCACCATTGTAGCGGCATGCTTTAGTCGCATGTGTGGAAGTTCTGCAAATGGCACACCAAAGGTCATTTAAGCTGCAGTCATCGGCTCCATGTTCTAGATTGCGACACTTCGCACACCAGATATCTGACCGGATGGTAGGGGTAGGCTTCGCACCTTTAGTGGCCAAATGAGCCATGGCTATAGCCAATTCTTTGGTTGTTTTCCCTGCCTTCTTGCCCTTGGACTTGGTCTTGTGCTCCTCCTCCTCCTCCTTCGATTTGTCATCAGAATCACTGGATGTGTCATCAGAATCATTCTCCTCGTCCGAAGATCCGGATGAGGAATACTTTGGACTTCTTTGTATTTTTAGATTTCTTCTTGCTTTTGACCACACCTACTAATACCCCTCTGCTCTGAGAGCTGAATCTACCAGATGTTCCATGTTAATGGCAGTCAGGTCCACTCCGTCCACCATAGAACGTTTGATTTGCTTGCGGAAGCCCTTCATGAAATAAGAATTTAGAATTTCTTTTGCAACAAGCTGCATCTAATCTATGGACTCGTCTATGGAGAAGTTTGTGGAACTTTGCAGTATAATCTAATCTAATCTAATCTATGGAGAAGTTTGTGGAACTTTACAGTATAATCTTCCACTGTCATTTTCTTCAGGGTCATTCTGGATAGCTAGCTTATCCAAGACATGCACATATGTCTTGTCCTCTCTGAAGCATTGAAGGAATGCATCCTGGATGGCATCATAAGTGGGGAAATGGGCATACTCATATTGAGCTACCTAGAGAGTGGCACTTTTGTGAAGTGTGGGAACGAAAGTAGCCTTTTTGAGATTCTGGTCCACTGGGCTAGGAACATTAACATGCCAAGCCATGTCAGACATTAGGATGTGGGCTTCTACATCTTTTGAGGATTTGTTGGAGAATTTGGGATACTTCACACAGTGACAACTGGTCATTGTATGGTGTTCTAGTAAGTGAAGGATTGAGGCTGTGGGGGGGGTCGTGAGGTTGGGGTGGGGGAAGTTGGTGGTTCTACTTCTCAGTGTGGCATGCGGATTATTCACTGTCAAATTCTTGGGGATGAGGGGTGAGTGGTTCTTCCTCTGAGTGGGAGGTAGGTTCTTTGGTTCTGATTCAGTAGGCTGGTTATCAAGATTGGCGAAGAATATTTGGCGAGCTTGGTTATGCTCCAAGTAGCGTTGTTGTCGTGTTGACAGGGACGGGTTTGAAAACAAAGGGAGAGCTTCAAACACAATGCTTGGCTTCACATGATGGTGGTGGGCTGCATCTCTACCAACTCTAGCCCACTCCCTCATATAGTGCTCCGTACGATATTATGCAATCTATCTCTCTAGATCCACCTTACGGACTAACTCTCTCTAGCACTCCATCTCCTAGTCACGCTCTTGTAGCTCCAAAGCCGCCAGACAGCTAAGACACCTATCATGCAGCTCATCTAGCTTGGCATCTAGACATATAAGAAAGCTAATTGATTAAGGAAATTTAATGAAGGTAATGAACTCACATGGCTAGAGGATGCAGGAGGGGAAGTTAATGCTGCCTCAAGTCTCTCCACAGCCTTGCTTGAAGTAGAAGCTTGAGTGTGGAGACCTGCACAAACAAGGTAAAATATTGGTGGAGAACTCCCCAACATAGAAATAAAACCCATAATTGAATTACTTTAGGAGGGTTTGGGAGAATAAAGTAATAGTGGTTAGGTCCGAGAAGAGAGCCCCCATGTGTCGAATGAACTCTGTAGCGTGATGGAACTCGTGACCTATCTGTACACCAAGTTGATGCACTATGAAAGGGATCATCTCCAAACCATGTGGTGTGTGAAGTGCAGGGAATTCCAAGCGATGGATTGTACCACTGACCAGGCTTTTGCCCACCATGCCCCCCCATCCAGAGATGTACTTGGAAGTTGTCAATGATGAGGCTTTGGTGTAAATGTCCTCCAGTGCATGAGTATGGATATGTACTCATGGAGTAGCTGTTACGTTAATATAAACAAAAAAAATAGTAAGCGATAAGCTTAACAAAATATAATGGATATTGAAGATCCTTAGGAGTTTCCATATGCATTACTCCCTTGTTTTTGTGTTTTTTTTAACTACCACCTTATGAGCAACAGCAGGTGCTTGTGGCTACTCTCCTTTTTGAGAGAATATGTTCTTATGTCTGTCGTGTAGCTTCTGCACTTACGCTTCACATCCAGAGGAGTGAAAAGAGCATTGTGAGTTTGTCTTTGATGCACTCAGAAGTCCTCCGTTAGAGACATGGGAATTGATTCTTGAATTTTTGGCTTAAATGTTGTCGAGGTGGTAGGTAAGACTGCTTGTTGGTTACCATGGGGGTTGTTTGAACACACAAGCTCTTGTGTAGGTGCTGAATGCATGAGAGTGGTTGAGTGACTTGCTTGGTGTTACTTGGGCCTCCATTCTTATTAAACTTTAGGTGAAGCTATTGGGGTTGACGTTGATGGGGGTGAGGATTTTTTCACGTTGTTTGATTTTGGAAACCATATGATGGGATTACCATCATAGTATCCTTATTGTTGAAGCACATGTATAGGCACCCATCTTTGATGAACATTATAAATTGGTGGCTGATGCCTTTGGTGCTAAGGTTTGTTTCTTTGAACAAGTTGAGAGGACTTTTTGATTGGTTTAGGAATCCAAGCTTTGGTATTATCTTGGTAGTATCCTTGTGCTTGTAGTAATCTTTTTGGTACCCATACTTGTTGACTTGGTGGAGTTCTTTGAGGAACTCGCATAGGCTTTTGTGGAGTAATTTTCTTTTCCTTGGCCTCTGAGTGCTATGTCAAAAAAGAGGCTTTGATGATCCCTCAGGCACCCAAATTTGATTGGCACATTCATAGTAGCCTTGAGCTATAAGTAGCTGCTTCTCCACCCACATCTTGATACCATATAATATCTTGATTTTGGCTGTTTTGGTGGATTTTTCTTTTTGGTGGAAGTGGAAGGTCTTGGGTTCTCCTTCACATTGGTTTTATTAGAGGTATGGTTTGAACATGAGCTCTTGACAATACTCAATATATCCTTCAAACTTGGTTGACTTGCAGCCCTATAGATAGTATTGTGGGAATCTTTGATGTTTTTCATGCATCTATTGGTGAGCAGCTATACAAAGAAACATCCAGCAGGTCTTTGGCAGAGAGAGGAGTTTTCTTTTATAATGAATTTTACACGGCACCTCATAGTGTTACAGGTTATGGATCTTTGAAAGCATTACCATTGCCTTCATTCGATAGTCCAGAATGGCCCATACCAACAGCAAAAACAAGTGAGTGCTTTAGATTAAAGATATACCAAGACGTGCAAAGGTGTATAAGACCAAATGTAGCAAATCGTCAGGTGAAAATCATTGTCTTTAATGCATTGCATGTTTTTGTCAACTTCTTTTATGACGAGGAGGTCAAAAAAACATTGTCAATGTTTATCTGTAAATCAGATAAATGTTTGGATTTCTTAGGTCAAAATTGGGATGTGAAAGAATTAAATGGGGTTACCTGCAAAATCCATAGGAAATGGGGATGTGAAAGAATTAAATGGGGTTACCTGCAAAATCCATAGGAAATCTATTGTCTGTAAATATATGATTGGCTCCCAGAATTTTATTTTGGCCTTTCATTATATGAGATGGCATTATGTCAATGGAAAACTTGTAGCAATTGATCAGGACTTAGAGGATGACATTGAAAATCCATTGATGTTAGAGGTATGGTTTGAACATGAGCTCTTGACAATACTCAATATAAGCACACTGAGGCAGGTTTGAGACTCATGTGCAATGTTGACGATGAGGGTCGAGTCTCTAGTAGAGTGGCATTCGATGATGATGAGGCTTTTGAGCATATTGCCATCTCCTTTGGTGAGGTTTGTCGATGAAGATGCATAGGCTTTGGGGATTTTCCTTTGAGTTCCTTGTTTAGAGATAGATTGTTGCACGGGGGGAGCGAGCTTTTTCAGGAATAGCTGTTGATTGCAAGGTTCTAGCATCGAACTTTGTTGGTGAGGATGGGGGGTTGAAGAAGTAGATGCTTTATCGGAGTAAGTTGTTGATATGTAGATGGTAGGTCATTATGTAAAGGGGCTTGTGTGGTGGAAGAGGCTTGTAACCTTTTACGTTCAGCATCATAGAAATCCATTAAAGTTGGATCCTCTTCCTTCTTGCAGTATGGTATTGTCAACTTTTTGTCGTTGACCATCATGAGATGACTCTATCGCTAGCAAAGCACAGTGGTGCTTGGGTAGCAATAGTCTATTTATGCCCCAAGATCAAATCTGCTTCCAACACATACTCAACCACAAAAAACTTGCAACTAAGGGGGTTAGTTTCAATACACATTGTTTGTTCAAAGTACCCCAAATATGGCCTGTCCAAGTCTTGTGTAAAGGGAATTCTTTTAGGATGAGCCATGAGTGTTGGTTGACCTAAAAAATGCCATAACTCGAGGGTCATGAGATTGTGTTCTTGTGTTGAATAAAGCTGTGCTTGAGCTGTGGTGATTTTATTGGAAAGTTCCAATCCAACCAGAATCCTAGGGATCTTTTCTGTAAGATATGTTTAAAGTTCGAGCTCCTCCAAGGTCTCTTCCTCTCATAATAGCAATTGTACAATGCCTGCAGGAGTGTTCAAGGTGGCTGTTTACATGGATTCATCAATTGAATACAATGAGTCATGTATCCAAGTTCCACCAAGGATGACATCATAATCAAGGAAATCTAGGGTAACATGGAATGTAAATCCACATCCCCATCGATTGTTTGAGTAGCATAGCTAAAGTAATCGGGAACTTCAATGTTTTGTCCATTGGCTCCTCTTGCAAGACCATTGTCTATAGGGATGAGCTTAGGTTGTCCCAATGACACCCAAGTGTCTATTGTCATGATGTTATGACTAGCTCGAGTGCTAATCAAACAACGAACGTTTGTGCTTAACATCATTACCTGTAGGGAAATCTAACCATACCATGATAGAATCATCTAGAGGAACCATGAATGTTTTAGTTTTTGTTTCTGCTTCCGATTCGGTTTCAGTTTCATTTTCCCACACTTTTATCCTCTTTTGGCTCTCAGCTTTATACACTGGCATACTTGGTCCTCTGATAATTCTAACTAAGTTCTGTTTAGAAACTTGTGAATCCTTACAGTCTTGTTCTATAGATCTCTTTATGTCTTATGTTGAGCTCTTAAAGGTGCAAGTGTTGATGTTATGCTGGTTTCACCACATGAGAGAAGAGCATTCCTCCAAATGAGGTTTTGAGAGACTGCTTTAATTTTGTAAATAAGGGATTCATCGAAATCCTCACGTGCTTTCTCAACCGCATAATTCGTGCTCTTGACAGAGGAAGCGATCCTTCTCTGGGTTTTGTATTTTGGTTGCTTTTTTAGGATTGGCATTATGAGGCTCAATCACAACTGGTGATCCTATAAGACACTCAACCATGCTAAGCATGCTCTCCTGAGCTTGTTTTTTCTTTATTGGTATATTAAGTGCACTGAGTGACGAATCATAACTTGTTTTATCCTCACTAAGTGACGTACTAGAACTTGTTTCATCTTCTGACTTTCTTTGGATCATTAGGTTTTCTGCATGTTTGCCCATGTGAGGAGATCGAATTCTCTTTTGGGTTTTTGTATTCTGTGTTGCACATATGGGTTTTGTTGTTTGTGTGGTAGCCTTTGAGGTGGATGCTTCTACATCATGTGTAGCTTTTGGCTCTTTTGGGTTTATGTCCTCCCCACACAGGCTTCTTTTTCCTATCCTTTAATTCAACCTTGGTTTCGATAGTTTGTTGTCCCTTGTTGTTCTTGGGTTTAGAAGGTTTTGTTTTCTCTTTTGGTTCTTGCTTTAAGGCATGTTCTGTTGAAATTTGAGCATAATGATGAGCTATGGTGGATCAAACACTAGAATCAATATCATTAACACAGTGATTAGCAAATGATTAAGACGTAATTAGTGAATAATTAGCAAATAGATTAATGTAGGCATGGATACTCAAAAACCAGCAAATTCTCATTAGGGCTATGCCTCAATTTATAGAGTTTACATCAAGCATCAAATCCCATTGATTTCTCCATGATTCACTCCCAGAATATCTCCACCTTTTGCCTGATTCTCTTCACCTCTTCTCTTTTCCCTGAATATCTCCCAGAATATCTCCATACTCCTAAATTCTCTCATGCTACCCTTTATTCTCTCCCAGTAGATTCTTCTCACCTTTTCACAGGTTCTTTCACAATTACATCTTCTCTTTTACAGCCTCTATCCAAGAGCTTGTTCCCACACACACCCTATTCACTTGTGGGTGGTTGCAAGATGAGGGTACTCACTTTCGTTCACTCTCTCTAAAATTGGGACATCCATGCATCTCGGGCGGAGTACCTCGATCGTGATAGTGCCGCGAATAAAAAGACGACACGTGCCTCCCGAGCCTAAATCGACATATCTCGATCGAGATGCCAACTAATGCCACGCTAGTAGGTCCGGGTTTCCAGGCGTCATCCATGTCACCAATACATGTCACCGCCACCATAATATCTCGATCGAGATATCTATGCCACTCGGATCCACATCAGGGCCACGCTGTATCCCCGTAGGCATATTTGACTAGCACATCTCCATCGTCCACGTATCTTTTACGAGAAATGTACATCCAATCGCGACCATTCATTGTTCGAGGTAATCGGATACAATCTCCACCGTCCCCATATCTCGATCGAGATACTGAGTTCAAATCTCAGCCGTCCAAATATCTCGATCGAGATACAGAGATTCAATCTGCACCGTCCGAATATCTCGATCGAGATACGTAGATGCAATATCCACTGTCCAATTATCTCGATCGAGATACGGAAATGCAATCTATACCGTCCATTCACGTACGCTGGAAGATGCGATCTCGGCCGTTTAAATATCTCGATCGAGGTATATAATGAATCTTGACCGTCGAGATACCTTGTCGTGGTAATGCCTTTAAATCGTGGCCGTCCATTTACCTCGAACGAGATAGTAATATCAAATCTCAGCCGTCGATCCTTCCCCAACCCTAGAATTAGGTGTGTATCTTGGCCGTATGTTGCACTAACCCTAATATCCAGAGCGTTAATCTTGCAAACCCTAAATTGCATGATGTTACCGAACCTCGATCGAGGTTATAAAACCGGAAAACTTTTTTTTTTGCCTCATTTTCACAAGTCGTTTTCACTCTCTTGCTCTCTTGATTTGGATTAGTATTAGTGAGCCCATTAGCTTTGTTTTTAGCTTCATTAGTGCTACTTAGCACTAAGCATTAGACCCTTCACATTAGACCCTTCACATTGGACCCTTCACATTTGGCTTAGGTTTTAGCATGGAGGGCCACGAGGAGGGCCACGAGGAGGGCCGCTCATCTATTGCGGACCTCATCGCGGAGATAGACCGCGAGTTAGCGGCTATCCGTAGGAGTGCTAGAGACACTCCGTCTACATTACATATCGTGGCAGACTTGGAGGCGATGCTTGCGTCCCTTCGTAGCCTTCACGATATTGTTTATGTAGATGAGTGGATAGCCCACCATCGCGCTGCTCCTGTGTCACATGGCCTGACATATCGTCAGGTCTGTGATCTTGCTCCTATTAGGGATGGGGCCTTCCTAGATCTTTTCCTCGATAGTCGTGGGATGAGGCCCGGGGCGGGCAAGCCCCTCACTATTTCGCGGTGTTCGCATCCTCGTATGGCGGCACATATCTATAGTCGATATGTTGCCGCATATGGGAGGATGCCGAACAACCGCCAGATTCCCATATACTTCGCAAAGCAGTTATATGCGGAGTTTGTCTTAGGGGAGGAGGTCGATTACACCAACCATCGTCCGGGTGGTGGTGCTGGCCGAGGCCGTCTCTAGGACCAGGGTAGGCGGCCTCCACCAGCCCTTTGTGTAGCACACCTACCACAGATCCTTCATTTGTGCCATTGTCGACAGTAGAGGCTCTTGGCACGCAGGTCGGCATTGACGTACGGAGTACCACGGAGAGCATCCAGCACGTGGTGCGCCTATTCTCACGATCTATACTGACGACAGATGTGGAGGTATTTACATATATATTACGTCTTAAGTTTTTTTGGTCATTTATCTTCATGTTTATATGTACTTTTCTATATTTTTACATGAGCAGCATGGTTGATTGTGTCACGCAGGTTCCCACACCTACCACTCAGAGGCTCACTCAGGAGTTGGTAGAGGCGAGAGCGGAGATTGACCGCCTCCGAGCTGCATTACAGATGGCAGAGGCAGCTACTGCAGAGGCACAGCATCTGAGAGAGTCCGACATCCAGCAGGTAGGTTTCTCTTGCACGTATAATTAAGGTCCTAAGTTACAAATTTCTTTAAGTAATACCTAATGAGAGACTAATCAAATATTTTAATGCTTTACTTTTTTGCGTAGGCTCGGACCGAGGTAGAGAGCTCCAGAGCTGAGGCACAGCATGATCAGATTATGGAGCAGATTGTCCAGCACAGGGCAGAGCAGCTGATGCTGCATGTTCGAGAGTATCGTAGATCATCGGACGTGACAGTGCCTTACCTACCGTTATATCCACGGCCTGTCACACAGAGGTTTTTCGACGACCTCTCCCGCAGGATGCACCACCCTTCCTATGTGATGTGTGCTGCTGTTTATGTATCGAGGACATTGATAGTACAGGAGGATATGCCCTAGGATGTGGACATATTTTCCACTTGTTTTGCATCACCCAGGAGCTCGTCCGGTTTTCAGCATGCCCATCCTGCCGTGCACGCGTCGACCTAGCGACATACAGGGTATTGGGCATCGATGATCTTCACCCAGGCCTTGTACGAGTAGATGCCAGGACTGGCAGGCCTGTCGACTTTACATCAGCTATGGACTTGGGACTCGACGCCTTCGACGATAGAGCCCAGGAGCCTGAGGTGCCTCCTGAGATAGAGTGGAGCTCACATGAGTTCGACGCTTACCAGAGAGTCCTACATGAGAGCCAAGTGACAGCATATGAGCGCGTGGGTGGTGCTGGCCCTAGTGGCACAGCGGGTGATGGTGCTAGCAGCAGTGCTGCTTCTCATGAGCAGCGTGTCCTTACAGCAGAGGAGCTTACACGAGCAGAGTGGCAGACACGCACCATTGCAGATTATAGATTTTGGGTTTACAGACAGAGGCGTCTTGCATTAGCACGACGTAGAGAGAGAGACGGCCATAGCAGCTTTTGGGACTCGTGAGCTCCCGAGTACACCGGCACCAGCTCACGATCCTGCCTTTGAGGCAGACCTCCCCGCAGACATTCGACGACCCCCGCAGACATTCGACGACCCAGCCGCGGCACATCCTCCTCGACGTGCACAGCAGCCTCAACGCGCACGTCGATAGAGATGACGATTTTGATTGGGTTGCTGTTGATAGTGACTAAACTCAGACTAGCTGGGTTAGCTCACTTACATTGTACTTAGATTTTTGGGCAGTGACTAACCTCAGACTAGCTGGGGTAGCTCATTTTCATTCTGATGTACTTATTTGATGTTTATATCATTATGAGTTTTCTCATTATTGAGTATCATTACATTTTAGTTGATGTTCTTGATTTTATTATATTTTTTAACACTTTGGCTATCATATTGTTTGTTGAAAATCTCCATGCCATCGTACCCAAACATGCTCTGATGGGGACCAAACTTTGCAAGCATGGGGAGGGGACCCACCCCCACATGCTTGCAAAGTTTGGTCACAATCAGAACATGTTTGGATTGGTAATTGGTGCCCAGTGCGGGTTTTTGAAGTCTCTTGGTGCTTAAGAGGCCATGGAAAATCCGGGCCTTCCCCATACCATCGTACCCAAACATGCTCCGATGGGGACCAAACTTTGCAAGCATGTGGGGGTGGGTCCCCCCCACATGCTTGCAAAGTTTGGTCACAATCAGAGCATGTTTGGATTGGCAATTGGCGCCCAGTGTGCGGGTTCTTCAAGTCTCTTGGTGCTTAAGAGGCCATGGAAAATCCGGGCCTTCCCCATACCATCGTACCCAATTATGCTCCGATGGGGACCAAACTTTGCAAGCATGTGGGGGTGGGTCCCCCCCACATGCTTGCAAAGTTTGGTCCATCGGAGCATGTTTGGATTGGTAATTGGCGCCCAGTGCGGGTTTTTGAAGTCTCTTGGTGCTTAAGAGGCCATGGAAAATCCGGGCCTTCCCTATACCATCGTACCCAAACATGCTCCGATGGGGACCAAACTTTGCAAGCTTGTGGGGGTCGGTCCCCCCCACATGCTTGCAAAGTTTGGTCTCCATCGGAGCATGTTTGGATTGGCAATTAGCGCCCAGTATAGGTTTTTCAAGTCTCTTGGTGCTTAAGAGGCCATGGAAAATCCGGGCCTTCCCCATACCATCGTACCCAAACATGCTCCGATGGGGACCAAACTTTGCAAGCATGTGGGGGTGGGTCCCCCCCACATGCTTGCAAAGTTTGGTCCCCATCGGAGCGTGTTTGGATTGGTAATTGGTGCCCAGTGCGGGTTTTTGAAGTCTCTTGGTGCTTAAGAGGCCATGGAAAATCCGGGCCTTCCCCATACCATCGTACCCAAACATGCTCCGATGGGGACCAAACTTTGCAAGCATATGGGGGTGGGTCCCCCCCAGGTTTTTCAAGTCTCTTGGTGCTTAAGAGGCCATGGAAAATCCGGGCCTTCCCCATACCATCGTACCCAAACATGCTCCGATGGGGACCAAACTTTGCAAGCATGTGGGGGTGGGTCCCCCCCACATGCTTGCAAAGTTTGGTCCCCATCGGAGCATGTTTGGATTGGCAATTGGCGCCCAGTGCGGGTTTTTGAAGTCTCTTGGTGCTTAAGAGGCCATGGAAAATCCGGGCCTTCCCCATACCATCGTACCCAAACATGCTCCAATGGGGACCAAACTTTGCAAGCATGTGGGGGTCGGTCCCCCCCACATGCTTGCAAAGTTTGGTCCCCATTGGAGCATGTTTGGATTGGCAATTAGCGCCCAGTGCGGGTTTTTCAAGTCTCTTGGTGCTTAAGAGGCCATGGAAAATCCGGGCCTTCCCCATACCATCGTACCCAAACATGCTCCGATGGGGACCAAACTTTGCAAGCATGTGGGGGTGGGTCCCCCCACATGCTTGCAAAGTTTGGTCACAATCAGAGCATGTTTGGATTGGCAATTGGTGCCCAGTGCGGGTTTTTCAAGTCTCTTGGTGCTTAAGAGGCCATGGAAAATACGGGCCTTCCCCATACCATCGTACCCAAACATGCTCCGATGGGGACCAAACTTTGCAAGCAGGTGGGGGTGGGTCCCCCCCACATGCTTGCAAAGTTTGGTCACAATCACAGCATGTTTGGATTGGCAATTAGCGCCCAGTGCGGGTTTTTCAAGTCTCTTGGTTCTTAAGAGGCCATGGAAAATCCGGGCCTTCCCCATATACCATCGTACCCAAACATGCTCCGATGGGGACCAAACTTTGCAAGCATGTGGGGGTGGGTCCCTTCCACATTCTTGCAAAGTTTGGTCCCCATCAGAGCATGTTTAGATTGGCAATTGGCGCCCAGTGCGGGTTTTTCAAGTCTCTTGGTGCTTAAGAGGCCATGGAAAATCCGGGCCTTCCCCATACCATCGTACCCAAACATGCTCCGATGGGGACTAAACTTTGCAAGCATGTGGGGGTGGGTCCCCCCCACATGTTTGCAAGCATGTGGGGGTGGGTCCCCCCACATGCTTGCAAAGTTTGGTCCCCATCGGAGCATTTTAAGATTGGCAATTAGCGCCCAGTGCGGGTTTTTCAAGTCTCTTGGTGCTTAAGAGGCCATGGAAAATCCGGGCCTTCCCCATACCATCGTACCCAAACATGCTCCGATGGGGACCAAACTTTGCAAGCATGTGGGGGTGGGTCCCCCCCACATGCTTGCAAAGTTTGATCCCCATCGGAGCATGTTTGGATTGGAAATTAGCGCCCAGTGCGGGTTTTTCATGTCTCTTGGTGCTTAAGAGGCCATGGAAAATCCGGGCCTTCCCCATACCATCGTACCCAAACGTGCTCCGATGGGGACCAAACTTTGCAAGCAGGTGGGGGTGGGTTCCCCCCACATGCTTGCAAAGTTTGGTCACAACCAGAGCATGTTTAAATTGGCAATTAGCGCCCAGTGCGGGTTTTTCAAGTCTCTTGGTGTCCATCAGAGCATGTTTGGGTACGATGGTATGGGGAAGGCCCGGATTTTCCATGGCCTCTTAAGCACCAAGAGACTTGAGAAACCCGCACTGGGCGCTAATTGCCAATCCAAACATGCTCCGATGGGGACCAAACTTTGCAAGCATGTGGGGGGGACCCACCCCCACATGCTTGCAAAGTTTGGTCCCCATCGGAGCATGTTTGGGTACGATGGTATGGGGAAGGCCCGGATTTTCCATGGCCTCTTAAGCACCAAGAGACTTGAAAAACCCGCACTGGGCGCTAATTGCCAATCCAAACATGCTCCGATGGGGACCAAACTTTGCAAGCATGTGGGGGGGACCCACCCCCACATGCTTGCAAAGTTTGGTCCCCATCGGAGCATGTTTGGGTACGATGGTATGGGGAAGGCCCGGATTTTCCATGGCCTCTTAAGCACCAAGAGACTTGAAAAACCCGCACTGGGCGCCAATTGCCAATCCAAACATGCTCTGATTGTGACCAAACTTTGCAAGCATGTGGGGGGGACCCACCCCCACGTGCTTGCAAAGTTTGGTCCCCATCGGAGCATGTTTGGGTACGATGGTATGGGGAAGGCCCGGATTTTCCATGGCCTCTTAAGAACCAAGAGACTTGAAAAACCCGCACTGGGCGCTAATTGCCAATCCAAACATGCTCTGATTGTGACCAAACTTTGCAAGCATGTGGGGGGGACCCACCCCCACCTGCTTGCAAAGTTTGGTCCCCATTGGGGTACGATGGTATGGGGAAGGCCCGGATTTTCCATGGCCTCTTAAGCACCAAGAGACTTGAAAAACCCGCACTGGGCGCCAATTACCAATCCAAACATGCTCCGATGGACCAAACTTTGCAAGCATGTGGGGGGGGGACCCACCCCCACATGCTTGCAAAGTTTGGTCCCCATCGGAGCATGTTTGGGTACGATGGTATGGGGAAGGCCCGGATTTTCCATGGCCTCTTAAGCACCAAGAGACTTGAAAAACCCGCACTGGGTGCTAATTGCCAATCCAAACATACTCCGATGGGGACCAAAATTTGCAAGCATGTGGGGGGGACCGACCCCCACGTGCTTGCAAAGTTTGGTCCCCATCGGAGCATGTTTGGGTATGATGGTATGGAGAAGGCCCGGATTTTCCATGGCCTCTTAAGCACCAAGAGACTTCAAAAACCCGCACTGGGCGCTAATTGCCAATCCAAACATGCTCCGTTGGGGACCAAACTTTGCAAGCATGTGGGGAGGACCCACCCCCACATGCTTGCAAAGTTTGGTCCCCATCGGAGCATGTTTGGGTACGATGGTATGGGGAAGGCCCGGATTTTCCATGGCCTCTTAAGCACCAAGAGACTTGAAAAACCCGCACCACTGGGTGCCAATTGCCAATCCAAACATGCTCTGATTGTGACCAAACTTTGCAAGCATGTGGGGGGGACCCACCCCCACATGCGTGCAAAGTTTGGTCCCCATCGGAGCATGTTTGGGTACGATGGTATGGGGAAGGCCCGGATTTTCCATGGCCTCTTAAGCACCAAGAGACTTCAAAAACCCGCACTGGGCGCCAATTACCAATCCAAACATGTTCTAATTGTGACCAAACTTTGCAAGCATGTGGGGGTTCGTCCCCTCCCCATGCTTGCAAAGTTTGGTCCCCATCAGAGCATGTTTGGGTACGATGGCATGGAGATTTTCAACAAACAATATGATAGCCAAAGTGTTAAAAAATATAATAAAATCAAGAACATCAACTAAAATGTAATGATACTCAATAATGAGAAAACTCATAATGATATAAACATCAAATAAGTACATCAGAATGAAAATGAGCTACCCCAGCTAGTCTGAGGTTAGTCACTGCCCTACAATGTAAGTGAGCTAACCCAGCTAGTCTGAGTTTAGTCACTATTAAGATAGAGATCTAGTCAGCAGCACCCTCTCTAGCTCTCAACTGCTCTAGAATGCTCTCATGGTCATCCACTCGAAGCCGAAAACGAGAGTGAGAACTATGTTTTCGGCTCTGTACTACTCGAACAAGAGTGAGCCTAGTAGCAACCACTAGATGAGAGAACTGAAATGCCTCTAACTCCCACTTCCACTGCTGGAACTCAAGACTCCCCCGATGAAGTCGAATCTGCTGGTAGAACCGGCCTGCCACAATCATGCTATGGGCGTCATAAGAAAACCCATGATCATCCACTGTATCCTGGTCAAGCATGCACTTTGGCCTAGTGCAACTCATCAGATAGTAGTCTACTCCCTCACTATTTCCCTCACTGGCAATAACAGTAAATACATCACCCTCCTGTAGCAAATCTGTCAGGTCATCATAACTGACCATGAACGTAGGACCTGTGTGCTCATCAGACACCACTGGATGTGAAGGATGCTCGGGGGAGAGGAATGTCTGTATCCATGCACCTGCCCATCCTCTCGAGGCACAATGTGACCAATCGCCATCCATACATGCTCCACAGAAGCATGCAAACCGTCATGTGTAAATCGTGGGGGCCGCCATGCACGTGCTCCTTATGGAATGTAAGCCCAAGGTGCCAGGTACTGTGTCACAATCATGGGAGGCTCTACGGTCAATCGTGCCACCATCCACATGCCAAAAAAATCTCCTGACAATCCGAGCATCACGTTTGGGGTACGATGATGCTGCACTCCCACACAAATGTTGGGAGCACCACTCGACTACGTGGCCCGCATCTCTGAACCGCTGAGCATCCTGTCGCAGCTGATGACGCCTCAAGGCACGTTTCACACACGCGCCTGCACCATCATGCTCACCCTTCCCGTGACCAGTCTCAAAGAATGACCAAATCACTGGGATACTAGACTGCACATGCCACCTATAAATCCATAAAAGATAGTCTTAGTTATTGTTTTCTTTAAGATGTTCTAGTGAATTTAGTTTAATTGTAAATGTAAGAAAGCCATAAGTACAACCTGTAGAGCCAATAGAATTGACGTGATGACTTGAACTGTGCGCCACAACCATCCGACCAAACCCATCGCTGGACATGTCTGATCCCACAATCTCCTAAAAAATCGTCATGGAGACGAAAACAGTGTTGCACAAAATGTGCATCATGTGAACGATCATCACTGATATAGAAATGATACTCTCGAATAATGACACGGGTCTCGGGGGTACTCGCTATCCCATCTACATGAGCCTCTGCATGTCGATAGCTAATGTGGACCAAAATAGCAACCTGGTGAGATAAGCAATACATACGTTTAGGACACAAAAAATCAATTAAGTAATGTAGCTCAAACATAAAACAAATATTACAAAATATAACCATTACCTGCTCTGAGAAGTAATACTCAGATTGTATCTCCTGAAAAGGTGTGAAAGTGTAGTTCTCTGCAAAATCAATCACAGAGACGACCACACCAATAGGAAACTCTGCTAGGCATGCTCGGAACTGACGATCCTGCCACTTGGCACAATGACTGTGCCGTATGTAGGGGTAGATCTGCTCCCTAAATGTGGCTGTGAAGTGACAACGTGGTGTATGTTTGTCCACGAGCTGCAACTTCCTGGACTGTCCACCACTATGGAGCTAGTGTGTCACATACTCATAACGTTGCCATGCCACTATCTCTTGGTCACTTGCATCAAGATCTACCATCTGTAGATGTGCAAGTGAACCACATGATGTGCAATTGCTCTCCACACAAGGCATCCTATGGAACTGGGCATCCTCCGTGCGTGCACACAAAAGAGAGTGGATGAAATCACGTGGACTACGAGGCAACTCTCTATGCCCACTAAGAGAACGGAACACATCATAAAAAAGTTTGAACTCAACATGGTAGCGACAACAACATGTCTCACGCTGACGTGAGTACCTCACAAACCAAGGCTTACACCCCTCAAATGACCTTTGCCCAATTTTAAGCTCTGCATACAAAGCCACAAACTGAGAATACAACTCAGTTTGGGACATTTCAAGAAAGCAAGCACCGTGCTCAATGAACACTCCTCTTGTCACTCTCTTACGCAAAGCTTTCTTGAAAACTGGCGATGCACGACAATTCTCCTCCCAAAAACTTTCTATCAAGGTTCTAGTGGTTTCATCTAGTAGGCGATCATGCCTAGCTACACGACCACTACTCGCCCACATAGCACCAACCTCATTGGCATCTAAACTTTGTCGCCTAATAGACCCAACTCTAAGTGCGTGTGGTGCTATGGAAAGGATGCGAGATGTGGCACTAACCTTACCCTTCATTTGGGAGCTACTTATGGCTGCCACAATAGCCTGTCGAGCAGCCAAAGCGTCCGCAGAGTTCCTCTTCTTGTTAACTATATAGGAATGACGAACACTTTGTAGCACCGCCATGCCAGCTCTCCTCTCTCTTCGACCTCCAATGTCGGAAAGCGCCCTGCAGTTGGCCATGTTGGGCAGATCAATCAAAGCATCAAGCACACATGCCTGTGATGAAGACGTGAGGTCTTTGAAATAGGATTGGAAGATTGCATGGGCACGACGATGTGCCCCTGCTGACTTTGATAGTTCTTTCCTATCCACACGAAGGGCACCCAAAGGAGGGGGGGTGGGTTCTTGTAGAAGAGAGGACTCAAGAAGGACGGGTTCATGTGGATTATCTAAACTAAGGGGTAGTGGGGGGGAAGAGGGCGAAGGGAGAGGAAGTGGAAGAGGAGGAGCAAGGCTTGGATCATCGCCAACGGAAGGTGTTGCTCGTTGACGTGCTCTCCACTCTCTCTTTCTCTCACGAGCTACCCTTCTCCTCTCCTCCTCTTGAACTTGGTGGATGGGGGGGAGTCTAGTCCTATCACGTTTCCGACTCCTACGACTTTGAGAACCCATTCTCAAGGAAGCTAAGAGAGAAAATATTATAAAGGCTCAATGATGGGATAGTACTACAGATAAGTGTGGGATAGTACTAGAGATGTGTGATTATATAGGAAAAATAGGTTATCCACTTCAAATCTCACTGGATTTCCTATCTAAGATTGATTGGATAACTAAGATAAACATAAAGATACTTAAAGATAAACTATTATCCACTTAAAAATTAATATTATTTATAATATTAATTAACAAGTCTAAATATTTATCATTACCAGATATATAAATATATCTTTAAAGAAATCTTTTATTTTATAATTATATAACTGCTTTTTTTAAATAAAGTATTTTTTTCAAAACTTATTCAACGGTTTATTCTACATAAAAAAATTTTAAGAAATATAAAAATAAAAAATTTATTTTTTTTAAAAATTAATAATATGATCTTTAATAATATTTTTTTTGATCTAATCCCAAAATATAATCCTTTAAAATTAGTGATTTTAAATTCTTTTATTTAATAAGTTGCATATATTTTATTATTTAATTTTCTATATTCTATTTCTCTAAATTACTAAATTAGCTTTTCCAAAAATATGTTTTTGAAAAAAGAGGGGAGGTGGGAAGGAGATGCCACGTGTCACAAGCGGCGTGCATGACACGTGGCATTCTCTTGACATGTGGCACTATTATGGTTGATGTGGCAATTCCATGATGTGGCATGCCATGTCACCATGTACGAGGTGGCATGCAAAGGTGGCAAGATGATGTGGCATTAATGATGACTAGGATGATGAGGTGGGGAGTCAACTAGGTTGACCATGTTGACATGGAGGGTGGAGGTGGCAAGCTGAGGTGGCAAGCTGCTTATGTGGATCCTCTCGATGCTCACGTGGACATAAAGTGGCATGCATATATAAGGTTTGGGCCTACCCAAGCCTCACACATGGAATGAAACCTAAGCTGTGAAGTTTACCAAGCCTAGATTTCCAAACCTAACTAGGATTGGTTTTAGACTTGAAAAGGGGAGAGTGGACACAATATGGGAATTTTCACTTGGGAGGATTGAAAATGGACCTTCCCATACTCAAATGAAGCCAAATTTTTTTTAATAAACTCATGGCAACAAGAGTATTGATCCCTTGAGTTTTTAGATTGAAAGATTCAATATTTAATTTTCTAGAATTAAATTACTATTGATTTAATGGACCTCTGACAGTCATAATAAATTTTCCAAAGTAAATCTACAAAAATCAAACCGTTAGATTTGTAATTTTATCTTATACCCACATTATACTAATCTTTCCCAATCTAATCATCACTAGATCCATACAATTTGAGCATTTTAAATGGTAGATGTGGTGGGAGGATAAAATAGTATGTTTTTTAACAATTCTAATATCTTTTAAATAATATAGAAAATAGTAGAACACATCAAAAATTACTCGATAAATCAAGTTAAGCTCTATGTTATTTGTATTTGTGATATGCAAAGTGGGAACATCGTATGAGTAATAATGTAAAAGTTATAGGCAATTTACTCACATTCACTATACCTGTCTAAACCTAGGACAGGGCCTGTATACAAACTTGGTTCCCAAAGAAAATGGGATTTGCAATTATTGGATATTCGATTAGATTATAGTTTTAGGTGCCCAACTTTGCATATGATGTTTCATTAGAAGACCTTGAAGTGAAACTCCTTGGCTAACTATGAGAGATTGGCTATTCTTCTTGAAAAAATGCCTATTTTTCAGCTAAAGCCAAGGGCGCCCACGACATGAAACTAGATAACCTCATCTTGCAACCACCCTTGTATATTTCAACACCTCCCCTCAAGTGAATAATCCTAGCACACCTGGACCCTGTATCAAGTTTCCCTCTTACTTGATAGCCCGCGACTAGTGCCTCAAGTCCGTAAACTCCATAGTCCTTGACACTTTCTCTCTCTATGTGTCCAAGGCTACTATAAGTGCCCGCGACCTTGACTAAAGTGCTCACACATACATCTACCACGTGGCCTACATCATCGGTGGCTCAGAGGTGGTTTTACTTTATTGGGGCAGGTTACATTGGGTTGTGGGGTCTCTCTCTCTCTCTCTCTCAGAAAAGATGATCCGACTCCACTTCCCTTGGAGCCTCCATGAAGTTTGCCGATGTCATTCCTTCTTCATTGGGTTTGCTGTAGCAGTCTCTCGCCATGTGTCATGGCTTTCCACATTTGTGGCAAGTGAAGGTCCTCCCTCCTACTCTGCCTCTTCCTCATCCTCGTCCTCGCGAGAGAATCCTCCTCGGGTGAAGAATGCTTTTTCCTCTCCTGCTGTTGAGTCGAGCCCTTTCTTCTCTTTGCCTCTGCTCTCTTGCTCTAGTAGAGCTGCTTCTATCTCATGTATCTTCAATTCAGGTACATTCTTTAGTGTTGCTACAATGTTTTCATAATCTCCTTTGTCCACACTCTTCAGAAGTACAGCCAGTGCTTCATCATCTTCTACCTTTTTGCCAATAGCTGCCAGCTGTTGCTTAATGCTTTTATATTTGTTCAAGTGTGTGATTAAAGGTTCACTTTCCTTCATGTCCAATTTGTAGAATTGCATTAACAGATTTATCTTTGAATTTTTTGCTTGTGTACCAAATAATTTATTAAGTTCATCCCATGCATCTTTTGCCCACTGTATCCCTATGATGTGATGAATGATTTCATCATTTAAACTGAGTGCAATAAGTCCCAATGCTTTTTCATTCCTAATCTTCCACTCATTTTCTCCTCTCTCTGGGCATTCATCTCTCCCTTCAACTAATCCCCACAGATTTTTCCTCATCAGCAAATACATGGTTTTTGTCTGCCATGTATAAAACTGTTCCCCATTAAATTTGGCTATTTCCTATGCTGAACTCATGGTGATGTGAAGGGGGTCTTACCTCTTGATCCAAATTCAAGATTCAAGGGCAGTGTCTACCCTTTTACAACTCAATCTGGTGTTTAATAGATGATTACAACAATTTTATCAGCATAAAATCACCAGAAATTACACTAAATTAAGGGTAACCAATTTGTACGGGATGGTTGGAGTATCAAACCAACTCCGATTTGCAATCTGAAGCTTTAGGGATCTGTATCAGATACCTAATGGTTAATTTGAACCCTCAATTGCACAAAATATAGTGATTAGCACTGATTAATCACTGATTAGCAAATTAATGCTCTGGTTTGTGTGCAGAAAACAGAGTATGCGGGGAGCCCAGATCTGGTGCCTTCCACTTCAAATGAGCTCAAATGCTTTCAAAGGCATCAATAGCAATGAGTCTAGTAGAGGATTAAGCCAAGAAACATAAGATTTGACCAAATAATGAAAGCTTAATCTCTGTTTACCAAAGTCACTTACAGATTTGATGAAGAGCTTTGATCTCAATGTAGACTTGATGAAATTGAATTCTGTCTTCACCAGCTTGTAGAGCATGCTTGATTACCCCTTGGGCTAAGAGGAATTAGAGACATTTGAACTGAGCAAGTAGAAATCTCAATTCTCCTCCAGAAAAAACACGCCGGCCAAATCGCTGATTTCTGCTTCGTTTCTACGCGGTTTGCTGCGCCGTCTTGCTGAGCATGAAGCTAAAAGTGTTAGCTAGCTTGTGTTAAAAGCTCAAGACCTAATGTTGACTGTGCAAGAAGAATGGAGTCCTCCACTGGCTGGGGGTGAAGGGGAGAAGTGAAAACTCACTAAAAATTTGATTTTTTGCTAATTTTCTACGAATCCTAATTAATTAACTAGTGGGCTCATAAATCTGATTGATTCTAGGCATGGCTCTGATACCATGTTGAAATTTGAGCATAATGATGAGCTATGGTGGATCAAACACTAGAATCAACATCATTAACAAAGTGATTAGTAAATGATTAAGATGTAATTAGTGAATAATTAGCAAATAGATTAATGTAGGCATGGATACTCAAAAACCAGCAAATTCTCATTAGGGCTATGCCTCAATTTATAGAGTTTACATCAAGCATCAAATCCCATTGATTTCTCCATGATTCACTCCCAGAATATCTCCACCTTTTGCCTGATTCTCTCCACCTCTTCTCTTTTCCCTGAATATCTCCCAGAATATCTCCACACTCCTAAATTCTCTCATGCTACCCTTTATTCTCTCCCAGTAGATTCTTCTCACCTTTTCACAGGTTCTTTCACAATTACATCTTCTCTTTTATAGCGTCTATCCAAGAGCTTGTTCCCACACACACCCTATTCACTTGTATATTTCAACATGTTCTTCTACCCATTTCAAGGTATTTTCTTTTGTGTTCTTTTTAACCATTTCTCGTGCCTTGTCTTGTAAGCGTGTCAGCACATTTAAGGGTACTGTGGACAATTTCCAGTTTTGCACATTTAAGATGTTAAGAGTTGTATTTTATGAGGCAAGTTGCATTGAAGCAACTCGTCTTGGGCAATCTTGGAACATGTGATCAATGCCACATCGTTCACACATGGGTTGCAAAGTTTTAGTGATCATGGGCATGGAATTATTCCAAACTGTGCAGTCAGTCACCTTGTGAGGTCCATGATAATAGAAACACTGAAGTGTTCAATTAACTGCTTCGTGAGCAATTTCTACCCTTTGGACTGTTTCTGTTTGGTGCATGGGAGATGGGGGTTTTGAGTCAATTGTTGATGAATTGGGACACTTTGTAGTATCATGATCAAAGGATTTACAATATATGTAGTACAGAAAAACAAGTGCCTTATATGCACAATGTGGATTGGGATGGTCAGTGATTGCACTTAACACAAGGCATTTCACTCCTCACTTGTGTAAGGATGTTTGGCTTTGAAGGATTTTATCCTCTCTTAGAGATGTCGATTGAAAGCTTTTAAGCAAGGCTTCATAGAATTCAAGGAATGATAATTTCTTCAAACTTGTCAGCACCAGATGAGTTTCAAATACTCAAGCACAGGTCAAGAGGGAGTACCTTGCAACTCAAAAAGCACAAAGGAGGTCACATCCAGAAAAAGGGAGCAGACTTCTAAAGTAAAAAAAACTGCCAGAAAAAGGACAAGGCATTTTGATACACTTTGGGTTAGACAACCTAAAAATCAAAATTCAAAAAGGGAGTAATCAACTGAGAAGGGAGAATCAGACAAGGAAGTAGCTGAAGAAAAGCCCTAGTATTATGAGGCTACCCTAGCTCAAGGACTTGGAGAATCTCTTAGCTTCTAATATGGAGCTCTATGGCTGTGATGAGACAGATTCTAAAATGTTGGTTTTATCATTTGACTTGTATTAATCTTTCAATTGTTTCTAAATAGCCAAAGTTGTTTGATTTTGCTTAATCTTGCTCTTCAAAATCTTAGTGATGGGGAAGGACTCTTTGAAAAGAGTGATAGATTTGATGGTACAAAGTATCACACATGGTCCATAAAAATGCAAATGGCCATGATAGAGGACTCTTGGACCATAACAAAGGGTGATTACAAGAAACCAACCAAGGATGCAGAGGCACAAAAAAGGTATGGAAAGCACTTGACATGAAAGCTCTGGCTTTCCTTGTCTCAAAGGATTAGATGATACTCAAATACCACAGGTAGCAAGTGCTGCTTCAGCTAATGAAGCATGGCCTAGGCTTAAAGGTATCTTCGGTCAAACTAATGCTGCTTCAAGATTGTGGTTAAGAAAGAGATTGTATAGACTTGACATGGGAGACAAGGATAATGTTACAACCCATCTAAGCAATATGAATCAACTTTCAGGGGTAGGGATAATCATTACCAAGGAAGAGGCTGTTTTTGTGTTGCTTTCTTCAATGCACCCAAAGTTTGATAATGTGGTTGGAGTTATTGCCAACCACTTAACCCTTTCTAGTGCAACATCTCATTTGGTCATGGAAGAACCTCGACTTAGAGTTTCAACTGATGGTATTAAGTCCTCAACTGTGGAAGTACCAGTTATAGAATTTGCCATGAAGTCCAAGTAAGAGAAGAAAAAGAAGAAGAAGGGACCCAAACCTTGCTTCTACTGCAAGAAGAAAGGTCATATGATCAAAGACTGCTCTCAAAAAAAGGTTGATGAATAAAAGCTGAAGGAGATTAAGGACAAGGTCAAGGAAGAGGCCAACACGGTCATTATTGATTCACACTATGCTTTTAGCAAAGGGCTGTATAAACATTGTAAATATTTTTTAGCCAGTGTGGGCATTTTTATGTTTTTGAGTGTTTTCAAAGAACTTGAACTTGGTGAGAGCTTACCTTGTGTGGTGAAGCTAAACCAAGAGAGAGTATTGGAATAAATGGTTTAGCTTTAGGATTATCTTTAACCTTTGTGGTGGGTGCTTTTACAAGGAGTAAAAGGAAGTAGATAAGCTAGTCAGAAATAGGAGTCTAGGTGGAATGGGTGTCACATGGCATGGGTCAATTGGGCACCCTATTTGAAGGGGTCTTGGAGGTGGCCTTAGATGCTCTCAAGGGGAACTTACATCATGGGTGATGTCATGGAAGTAGGCACCTTCTTCCTCCTCTCCCTATAAATTGGGAGGCCACGCTTGGCTCATTATAACCATTTTTTAACTCTTGTATTAGCACTTGAATAAAAGGGCTACATCTTGTGTCTTCTTGAGTTATCTTGTTGCTTAACATGCTTATTGAGTGCTTGAAGGTTCATTGGTCCATTTTCAATAGGATGATGATTTAGTGAGTGTTTGTTTGAATGGGCTTGGCAAAGAGTACAAGTCATTCAAGACCTCCATTGTAGTCAGAGATAATATTCCCAACTTTCGGGACTTAGTGCCTATGTTGATCATAGAAGAAAAGTCTCTTGGTGAGGACTCTACTTCACAAAGCAAGAACACATCAGAACAAGACTTCTACTCTACTTTAGGTAGAGGTAGAGGTAGAGGTCGAGGTCGAGGTCCGAGGTCATGGTCGAGGGCAAGGTGGTGGCTGACAATGAAATCAGAATTCTAGATAGCAACAATCCAATGATTTGTAAGCAGCAACAACAACCATACACAGGTGGTGGCTGACAATGAAATCAGAATTCTAGATAGCAACAATCCAATGATTTGTAAGCAGCAACAACAACCATACACAGGTGGAAGAGGGCAATCTAGAGGCAGGGGGAGCCAAAGTGGATGAGGTGGTTGGTAAAGAAATAAGGGTAGAGGTAGAGGTCATGGTAGAGGTAGAGGTAGAGGTCATGGTCGAGGGCAAGGTGGTGGCTGACAATGAAATCAGAATTCTAGATAGCAACAATCCAATGATTTGTAAGCAGCAACAACAACCATACACAGGTGGAAGAGGGCAATCTAGAGGCAGGGGGAGCCAAAGTGGATGAGGTGGTTGGTAAAGAAATAAGGGTGCAAATAGCATAGAGTGCTATTATTGTAGCAACCCAAGACACATGGCAAAGGACTACTATAAAAAGCAGAATGACATTAAAAGTGAAAAGTTGTAGCAAGGCAGCTATGCATCATCTAGTAAACAGGGTGGTGATGGTAGAAGTGAGCAGCAGTTGTTTGTGATGTAGCAAGAGATGTGTCACAATCTTAAGATACATGATATGTGGATTCTGGTGCCTCTAACCACATGACCAGTCATGGTTGGTGAGTGGTTTAGAGACATGCAGAACATGGAAAAACCAGGTGATGATATTGTGCATCCCATTTCACATGTTGGTAAAGTCCCATAGTCTATGTAGGATGGCAAAATGAAGTAGTTGGCAAATATACTTCATGTTCTATGTATTACAAAAAAACTAGTTTCTATTGGCAAGATGGTTAATCAAGGTCTGCAAGTGAGGTTTAATCCTCAAGGATGTTTTGGTGTGGAAGACTTCAAAAATCATTGTCGCTTGGTTGTAATAAAGGGTAACATAAATGGCATGATGTTTACTTTAGATGTGAACATACCTGAGGTAAAGGTAGCCATGTTTGCATATACGGAACATGTGTCATTGCAAATATTGACATATGGCACAAGCGCATTGGTCATGTGAATATACAGAGGGATGAAGTCTATGAAGGCCCAAAATATTATTGCAGGTTTGCCAAAGTTTAAGGTTGATGGTATGCATAAAGTATGTGAAGCATGCCAGCTTGGTAAGCAAGCCAAACATGCTTTCCCACATGAAAATCATGTCAATACAAGGCCATGAGATGTTATACATTTAGATGTATGGGGACCGGTCAAGACTGTAATGATTTCAAGTTGCAGGTATTATGTTACATTCATTGATACCACACTAGGAAATTGTGGGTTTACTTCATGAAGGAGAAAAGTGAGGTGTTTGCTGACTTTCAAAGATTTAAAGCCTTGGTCGAGAACAAAAAAAGGGATGCAAATAAAATGCCTAAGATCAGATGGTGGGGGAAAGTATTTCTCCCCAATGAGCTCAACGATTTCCTGAGAAAGCAGGGAATCAAGAGACAGTTTACATATAGGTTCACTCCGCAACAAAATGGTGTTGTAGAAAGAAAAATAAGGCACATTGACGAAGTGGCACGTGCCTTAATTGCTGAAAAGAATATGCCACATTATTTTTGGACAGAAGTAGTAGCAACTGATGTGTACATTATGAATAGGAGACACACTCTAGTTGTTCATGGTATGACGCCTAAATAGAAGTTTACAGGTATAAGATTGGATGTGTCTCACTTGAAAGTGTTTGGGTATATTGTAAACGTGCATGTTCCTGATGGACTAAGAACAAAGTTGGCTCCAAAGGCAAAGAAATGCATTTTTATTGCTTATGCTATGGAGCAAAAAGGTTATAGATGTTATAACCCTACCACTCGTGAGATGCAAGTAAGCAGAGATGTTATCTTTGATCAGATGAGAAGCTGGTATGCACCAGCAATGAAGGCAACATAAGATGTAGATGTAAGAAGTATTGATGCTGCACCACATGTAGAGTAGTAATCACAGGTGCTTAGTGGATCTTGAGAGTCCTTTAGCAATGGATCCATATAAGGCTTTAGGCAGCTTGTATACAAAATCAGGGTGACCTACATCTCCATAACCCGGTGGCTGATCCATGTACACTTCTTCTTACAAATTGCGATACAAGAACGCATTCTTAACAAAACGCATCCTTTTGATATAATAACGCATCCTTTTGATATAATAACGCTCACGGTTGCCATCTTGGCAAGGGGTTTGAACGTCTCCTCATAATCAATGCCATAAGTTTGAGCATAATGTTTGGCAACCAATCTTGTTTTATACCTACTAATACTTCCATCTAAGTTGTGCATTATTTTTGCTAACCCTCATTAGGCACCTCTCCAGTGTCGACGCCATCCATTGTCAATTGTCACTTCATTTGGCCGTTGGCATTAAAAATGCTAACATTGTATATTTTACGTGTGTGATTGCTGGCTTGGCTATGAAAGGCGTGCCATGGGATTAATTATGGAGATTAGCACCGAACGTGTGAAGGCTAGGGCCAAGATAAGGGTCATTTTATATTCTCACCATTCATTCTCTAAACAATAAACAAAAAATGTAAAAATAAAAAAATAAAAAATAAAAAAGTAACAAGTAAAAAGTGAACAAGTAAAAGGGGAAAGGTAAAAGTGAAAAGGTAAAAGGGGAAAGGTAAAAGGTCCAAGGAAAGGTAAAAGGGGAAAGTATAGAAATTTTCAGAAAGTGCACACACAAACTTGCCTAATATATGTTTTAGGCTATTGGCGATCATGTTGACGCAACTTGTGTGACACTAAAAAATTTTACATTTTTACAAAGTTACGCAGCTTTCTTAACTATGGGAGCCAACACCTATAGCGCTTGATTGACTAAAAAAAATACACTATTTCTAGTGCTAGACGGTTTAAGAAACATAAGATGTGTTTTGAAAAAACTTTTACCAATCTAAAATTTTTCAAGAAAAATATATTTAAAAAATAAAGAAAAATAAAAAATTATATGGGGCATATGTAGGACCTTCTAACACCCCATATTCACATGCACTTATGATCTGGGCATGTATTAGAGGCCGATATAGATGATAGTGCATCTATCAAGCTAGGTGTGTACTTGCCATACACTGGGCTCATGACCTTCGATCGCAACCCACTTTAGCATTGTACAAGGAATTGTACTAGGGACTAGTGATACATCATCATATTTTGAGTCAATGGAAGGATCCCTAGTTTCAAGTAAGAACCCTAACCAAGTCTCACCAATCAAGCCAACTACTACCAGTCTTTTGACCACATAGCTAGCTACCTCAGAGGTTTGGCTACCTTTGAACTAAATCTTACATCTTATAAACAATATGATAAAGGAGTTGAGGTAAACTCTGGGGGTGTACTCTCATCGTTACAATCAGGGCATTCACGTTGATATCCCTATCCATACAGCTCCTATTGCACCCAATTGTGGCCATCAAACCACCCCCTGCACAAGTGCTTATTCCCAATGGTAGGACAATAGAAGAAGTGCAGGTGGAAGAGGCACTGATCCAGGAAGAAGAGACTTTGTAATTGGCACAACAATGATTAGCAGCCTAAACAGCAGCCCAATACACCCAAAACAAGTCCCAAGCCAAGTCTTCACAGAGGTAGTGCGCAATAGTCTCGACACAAGCAATAACATTGCATCTACTTTCGGGAATGAGCTCATCTTGCAAATAATGGATCAACGTCTTCTCACAAATGATTAGGAGTATGATGCATCAATAGATACTCTTGTTGATTTCACCACACATGCCAAGCTTATGGCGTTAGTTGAGAAGGGAATGTCCAATCCATATCTGGGGCCACAACAAAGGAGGAACAATTGTAAGATATCTGTGATTACATATATAGGGTCATTGAACATGAAAGGATCTAGAGACTTATGGCGGCACAAGTTGGGACATTCAAAGAAAGAATGCCCACAATGAGAAAAATGGTAGCACCTCTTGTGAGCCTAGTGGATCCTACTTTTGTAGTATCACCAGGCAATACCATAGACCAACCCACATCTTCTAATCCACAAGGCCATGCTACAAGGACTCAAGAGCATACTAGCATGAGCTTCACCTTCTTAGATCCTAGAGTTTCCCGCACCCAAGACAATACTAGTAAACTATCTATCTAGTGGCAAGAACCACACCACTAACTATGGTACCTATGTAACTGATGCAGAATCACCTATGAGCCACATGCCCATGGTTACCACCACGGTATCCAACACCACTTCACACATGGAGCCCCCTGTAAGATTCCTCCCCAGCCTCTCAGGATGTCCAGTATCTTCCCTTGTAGTCAAATCCCTCTTCAGAAAATATAAAGTTTAGATGGAAAAATATCTCTTTATATTTAAATAAGTTCCCCCAAAACAGAAGTTCAAAAAGATTTTTAGAAGGTGCATTCGAAATAAATTATAATCTGTTCAAAAGGCCTTATCCTGGGGGGTCCAGATTTTTTAAAAATTTTAAATTAAGGTTTTGAGGGGCCAATCAGATTCATCCAAATGTGTGGAGGAGATAAATGGAAGAAATAAAGAAAATCCCTCCAAAAATGAGTAAATACTCACATAAGATGAAGAGTTGACTAAGGACAAGGATATTAGTTAAAAAAGAAGAGATATTTAGTGAAATGATGAATTTTTGTTACCTCAAGATGGGGATTTCCCCTCATGAAGGAGGCGCCTACTTCACATGTGTGGTGGAGTTTAAAATTATCAAAAATTGAGATATTTCAGCTCTCCTCTCTCCAAATTCAAGTCTAGTTCTAAAAAGTAAGCTAAATTGACCTAAAAATGGTCAAAATTTGACCAAACTGATCTGGAAAATTCTAGAATTAGTTTGCTTGGTTAGAGGCTCAATTTTTCCTGTAAATAGAAGCCTCCCCCTTTGTTAAAGCTTAATAGTGTTTTCTGCACTGTTACCCTGCTTCTCCAAAGAGCCAAAAACTGTGAATTTACTCATAATTCATTAGTTTTTGACCTTCCCTCTTCTAAAGATTGGTGGCCACTCTTGTTTCAAACAAGAGTAGATCCCTCAAACCATCAAGCCAAAGGAAAGCTCTCAAATTCCTTCATAAGTTAGAAATTTATCCTAGATGAATGATTAATGGATAAAATCAAGTTTTTCATAATGTTTCTCTTAAATAAGTAGAAAATCTTTACATTAGAATGATTTAAATACTCTTGGTGAAATTCTAATTAATTTTAGAGAGTTAAAAATTGAAAAATGGTCAGCCATACAAAGGAGGTTATGGCAAAATTTTCTAAAATTCTGTACAATAATTTTTACTTTTTATTTATTAAAAAAGAGTAATTCCCATCGTATATGTATTCTTAAAGTGTTATTTTTCATTCTAGGTATAGAAAAATGCATACTAAAAATATTTTATTAAAAAAGTGTTACTTTCTTTAAAATTAAATTCTATGCATAGAAGGAAGCATATTGAAATTGTTATTTTGATTATAAAAGTGTTATTTTCATCATAAATGATTTTTATGCATAAATGGATGCATAAAAGAAATTCTTTTATATTAAAAGAGTGATTTTCATCATAAATGATTTGTATGCATAAAAGATATTATTTTATATTAAAAGTGTGATTTTTATCATAAATGATTTTTATGCATAAATGGATGCATAAAAGAAATTCTTTT
Source organism: Cibotium barometz (assembly GCF_041138505.1). Lineage (NCBI taxonomy): Eukaryota > Viridiplantae > Streptophyta > Polypodiopsida > Cyatheales > Cibotiaceae > Cibotium > Cibotium barometz. The sequence goes on from NC_141100.1 coordinate 3,068,054, forward strand.
ATATTAAAAGAGTGATTTTCATCATAAATGATTTGTATGCATAAACATATGCATAAAAGATATTTTTTTATATTAAAAGTGTGATTTTCAACATAAATGATTTTTATGCATGAATGGATGCATAAAAGAAATTCTTTTATATTAAAAGAGATATTTTCATCATAAATGATTTGTATGCATAAACATATGCATAAAAGAATCTGATATTTTTTTATATTAAAAGTGTGATTTTCATCATAAATGATTTTTATGCATAAATGGATGCATAAAAGAAATTCTTTTATAGTAAAAGAGTGATTTTCATCATACATGATTTGTATGCATAAACATATGCATAAAAGATATTTTTTATATTAAAAGTCTGATTTTCATCATAAATGATTTTTATGCATAAATGGAATTCTTTTATATAAAAGAGCGATTTTCATCAATTCTGATTTTATGCATAAATAGATGCATAAAGAATTTTATTTTAATTTAAAAGAGTTATTTTCATCAATTTTGATTTTATGCATAAATAGATCTATAATGAATTTTATTTTAATTCAAAAGAGGTATTTTCATCAATTTTGACTTTATGCATAAATAGATGCATAAAGAACTTTATTTTTAATTCAAAAGAGTTATTTTCATCAATTTTGATTTTATGCATAGAAAGATGCATAAAAGATTTATTTTTATTTCGAAAGTATTATTTTCATTAAAATTGAATTTATGCATAGATAGATGCATAAAATATTTATTTTTATTTCGAAAGTATTATTTTGATTGAAATTGAATTTATGCATAAAAGATTTATTTTTATTTTGAAAGTGTTATTCTCATTAAAATGGAATTTATGCATGGTAAAATGCATAAAAGGTTTATTTTTAATTCGAAAGTGTTATTTTCCTTAAAATTGAATTTATGCCTAAATAGATGCATAAAAGGATTTTTTGTAAAAGTGTTATTCCTACTAAAGTTGTCTTTATGCCTAATTAGATGCGTAAAGAATCTTTATGTTAAAAATTTAGAATTCTCTTACATTATATAAATAGATGTGATGAGATGTCATAGGAATCAGATAGATGTAAATGGATGGATGGAAGTGATATGAATCAGATAAATGAAAATGGATGAATGGATGTGATGTCCTGTGAATTAGGATGTGAATGAATGGTATAGGATGTGAAGGAATGTGATGGCATGTGAAGGACTGATGAGGACTGATGAGGGATAATGTGGAAAGATGAGAGTTCATTATAGAAGCTGTATTTGTGACAGCATGGTCGGCCGAGGTCTTGACCAGCCTTGGTTCGATTTAAATGGTAAGCTTCCGGTACGGTGGATGAGGGACCAAGGAAGCGGCCTATGAGTGAAGCGCTAGGTGACTTGCGAAGGATCCTAGAGGGTGCTGACCATACGGTGCTCGGGCTCTGGGTTGCCGAAGATACCCACACGTGCATCGTGGAAGATTTAGATCAAGGAGTAAGAGTTGTTTTCTGAATTCGGGTGTGGATCTGGTTGATTGACCTTGCTGGTCCTCAATGGCGGATGAGTCCATGACTCTTTTATATGGATCTGTTTTGGTTGATCTTGCTGATCTTCCACGGAGATTGCATTTTGTTATGTGAATATATTGCCGGTTATTTTGAGCTAGGAACTATCGAAAAGGCCATTGAGTGAACAGGTGGTGAGCGTTCTGGTTGCCAATGATGCCATAAGTACACCGACGAAGGAATGATTGGAAATAAGGATTCAACCAGAGATTTTGAGGATTGTGATCAGTGACACAATGGTTTCATTAAAGGATTGTTTTAAAGATAGCTCATGCTGAGAAAAAGGCAATTTCATATTGGGTGTGTAAGTGGTGTGACTAGTTTTATGTTTGCATGAACATCTGGTTAGGGGGCCTGGGAACTCTTTTCCCTAGTACCCGGGACAAAACCTAACCAAATTCCTAATTGGATCCCATCACTACAGTGGTTGGGCGGTTGGCTAACCCATGGGACTGGATGGGGTTAGGCTGGATTGATGGATCCGTAAATCGAGACCCAATTTCTGTTTAATTCGATAGATGAAGTAAATTCCGGAGAAAAATTGTTCTATGGAAAAGAATCAACGGATGTGCCTCTCGATGAGGAAAAGAGCGTTGGTCTATGATCCAAGTACAATCTTTTTCCCTGATCTGCCCATGGGACTTACGGGTTCGGTCAGATGAGCTCCGTTAGTTAAGGCTTTTGACTACGTTAGGGAAAAGTTATCCTAGTGTGGAATCGCCCGTGCTTTTCGGGCAAAGGAAGTTTTTTCGGGTTTGGTTTTTTTAAAAATCGATGGATTAGTCTCTTGTTCGGATATCCGTGGGCGAAGCTCGGAGTGTGGGACCCTACCCCGCGCAAGAAGTGCTACTTCCACTGCTAGCACCCCTGAATTTGTTGCGCGGTGGGAACAGGGATCTTACAGCTGGTATCAAGGTGAATTGGCTAATGAGGATCAACCGAGAAGCCAAGAATGTCAAAACTTTATGAAGAAGCAGTAAAAGGTTGTAATTGTGTGATAAAATTCATACAAATTGATATTCAAACTATTTTCCCCTGAAACAGAAATTCAAAAAGAACTTTCCAATGTGCAATTGGAATTAATTGAAAATATGTATAAAGGACCTTAGCCTAAGGGTCTAGATTTTTAGAAATTTTTAGATTATGATCCAATTAAGGTTCCTATGGGCCAATAGGATCAATCCAAGTTTGGGGAGGAGATAAATCCAATCTATAAAAGAAAAATATCCAAAAATGAGTAAATGCCCACATAAGATGAAGAGTTGACTGTGCGCTTTTACCACACGAGTCGGAGCTGGGGACTTGCTGAACATCGCATAATGCGAGCCACGAATGGCTGCAAGCATCGTAAATTGGTAATTGAGTCTTCAGATAGAAGTACTGCAATTGTATGGAATCCCTGACTTGCTTGAGGCCTAGACATGATAGTATTTACCTTATAGTTCCAAGGACCATGACTACCCGTGTATACCGAGGGTATAACTGCAGCTCTTTACTGGCAGTATATATGAATAAATCTAAGACTTGAAATTATAAGTATTTATACTATCTAGATGATGAATTGGAATGTGGTTGATATGATTTTAAATTTTGATTGAGAACTGATGAGTTGATTTGGATTCTGATTGAAAAATGAAGATTCCTAAATTTTGGTTGAAATGTAATAAGCAAAGCAAAACCTCAACGAGGATGATTAGGACGAGTCTCTGTGATAATGTTCGTAGCTAGAATGACGTTAATGACTTCAACAAATTATTATGAGATTAGTGGATTGTGCTGGCAGATTATTACTGTTAACTTTTGATTAGTGGATCAAGTTAAGGGTTGATAAATTAAAAATCTAAAAAATTAAAATCCCCATGGAGGACTGTTCAGATGGAAAAATTCAGTCTGATGGACCATTATAAAGAAAATCCTCCCAAAAATGAGCAAATACTCACATAAGATGAAGAGTTGACTAAGGATAATGATATTAGTCAAAAAAGAAGAGATATTTAGTGAAATGATGAATTTTTGACACCTCAAGATGGGGATTCCCCCTCATGAAGGAGGCGCCTACTTCACATGTGTGGTGGAGTTTAAAATTATCAAAAATTGAGATATTTCATCTCTCCTCTCTCCAAATTCAAGTCTAGTTCTAAAAAGTAAGCTAAACTGACCTAAAAATGGTCAAAATTTGACCAAACTGATCTGGAAAATTCTAGAATTAGTTTGCTTGGTTAGAGGCTCACTTTTTCCTATAAATAGAAGCCTCCCCCTTTGTTGAAGCTTAATAGTGTTTTTTGCACTGCTACCCTGCTTCTCCCAAGAGCCAAAAACTATGAATTTACTCATAATTCATTAGTTTTTGACCTTCCCTCTTCTAAATATTGGTGGCCACTCTTGTTTCAAACAAGAGTAGATCCCCAAACCATCAAGCCAAAGGAAAGCTCTCAAATTCCTTCGTAAGTTGAAAATTCTCTCTTTTTTTCTGTTCATTTTATGGTTTTTATGATTTTTGTCTTCTCTAAAATGAATATGATGTTATGCCTCATTGAAAAAAGGCATTCCCCTCTCTTCTTTAGTAAATCCAACCATTCTTTATCCTAGATGAATGATTAATGGATAAAATCAAGTTTTTCATAATGTTTCTCTTAAATAAGTAGAAAATGTTTACATTAGAATGATTTAAATACTCTTGGTGAAATTCTAATTAATTTTAGAGAGTTAAAAATTGAAAATTGGTCAGCTATACAAAGGAGGTTATGGCGAAATTTTTTAAAATTGTGTAAAATAAGTTTTATTTTTTTAATTAAAAAAGAGTAATTCCCATCATATATATATTCTTAAAGTGTTATTTTTCATTCTAGGTATAGAAAAATGCATACTAAAAATATTTTATTAAAAAACTGTTATTTTCATCATAAATGACTTTTATGCATAAATGGATGCATAAAAGAAATTCTTTTATATTAAAAGAGTGATTTTCATCATAAATGATTTGTATGCATAAAAGATATTTTTTTATATTAAAAGTGTAATTTTCATCATAAATGATTTTTATGCATAAATGGATGCATAAAAGAAATTCTTTTATATTAAAAGAGTGATTTTCATCATAAATGATTCGTATGCATAAACATATGCATAAACATATGCATAAACATATGCATAAAAGATGTTTTTTTATATTAAAAGTGTGATTTTCATCATAAATGATTTTTATGCATAACCGGATGCATAAAAGAAATTCTCTTATATTAAAAGAGAGATTTTCATCATAAATGATTTGTATGCATAAACATATGCATAAAAGATATTTTTAATATTAAAAGTGTGATTTTCATCATAAATGATTTTTATACATAAATGGATGCATAAAAGAAATTCTTTTATATAAAAAGAGTGATTTTCATCATACATGATTTGTATGCATAAACATATGCATAAAAGATATTTTTTATATTAAAAGTGTGATTTTTATCATAAATGATTTTTATGCATAAATGGAATTCTTTTATATAAAAGAGTGATTTTTATTAATTCTGATTTTATGCATAAATCGATGCATAAAAAAATTTATTTTAATTCAAAAGAGATATTTTCATCAATACTGATTTTATGCATAAATCGATGCATAAAAAATTTTATTTTAATTCAAAAGAGATATTTTCATCAATTTTGATTTTATGCATAAATGGATGCATAAAGAATTTTATTTTTAATTCAAAAGAGTTATTTTCATCAATTTTGACTTTATGCATAAATAGATGCATAAAGAATTTTATTTTTAATTCAAAAGAGTTATTTTCATCAATTTTGATTTTATGCATAGAAAGATGCATAAAAGATTTATTTTTATTTCAAAAGTATTATTTTCATTAAAATTAAATTTATGTATAGATAGATGCATAAAAGATTTATTTTTATTTCGAATGTATTATTTTGATTGAAATTAAATTTATGCATAGATAGATGCATAAAAGATTTATTTTTATTTTGAAAGTGTTATTCTCATTAAAATGGAATTTATGCATGGTAAAATGCATAAAAGGTTTATGTTTAATTCGAAAGTGTTATTTTCCTTAAAATTAAATTTATGCCTAAATAGATGCATAAAAGGATTTTTTTGTAAAAGTGTTATTCCTACTAAAGTTGTCTTTATGCCTGATTAGATGCGTAAAGAATATTTATGTTAAAAAATTAGAATTCTCTTACATTTTATAAATAGATGTGATGAGATGTGATAGGAATCAGATAGATGTAAATGGATGGATGGAAGTGATATGAATCAGATAAATGAAAATGGAAGTGATATGAATCAGATAAATGAAAATGGATGAATGGATGTGATGTGATGTGAATTAGGATGTGAATGAATGAAAATGGATGAATGGATGTGATGTCCTGTGAATTAGGATGTGAGGGAATGTGATGGCATGTGAATCGTGATATGAATGAATGATAAGGGATGTGAATGAATGACGGCATGTGAATCGGATGTGAATGATGTAGATTAATGTGGATGGATGTATGGATGATGTGGTTTGATGTCTGAATGATGTAGATTAATGTGGATGGATGTATGGATGATGTGTGAATGATGTGGATTGATGTAGATGGATGATGTGGTTTGATGTGTGAATGATGTGGATTGATGTAGATGGATGAATGGATGATGTGGTTTGATGTGTGAATGATGTGGATTGATGTAGATGGATGAATGGATGATGTGGTTTGATGTGTGAATGATGTGGGTTGATGTAGATGGATGAATGGATGATGTGGATGTGGATGTATGGATGTGGATGTGGATGTGAAAATAGATGTGTGGATGTATGAATGTAGATGTGGATGTATGAATGTGAATGTGGATGTGGATGTATGAATGTGAATGGTGATGTGGATGAATGTGGATGTGGATATGGATGTATGAATGTGGATGTGGATGTATGAATGTGGATGTGAAAATGGATGTATGAATGTGGATGTGAAAATGGATGTATGGATGTGGATGTACGAATGTGGATGTGTATGTGGAATAATGAATGCGAATGTGTATGTGAAATGATGTGACGTCGATATGAGTGAATGGACGAGATGTGATGACATGTGAATAAATGATATGTGATGTGAATGAATCTGATGTGATAAGATGGAAAATGATGTGATTGGATGAGAATGAGTACACATATGAATGGAATGTGAATAAATGATATGTGATGTGAATGAATCTGATGTGATGAGATGGAAAATGATGTGATTGGATGAGAATGAGTACACATATGAATGGAATGTGAAATAAGTAATGTGGACTGATGAGGGATAATGTGGAAAGATGAGAGTTCATTATAGAAACTGTATTTGTGACCTATTTATAAATGACTATTTTATGTCAAGAATGCTGGGGAAGCATTTTGACCGTCTTGTGTGATTAAGGTCGTGGTGGAGACCTAACGGATAAAGTTGCAACAGCTGACGGAGAGTCAACGGAGGACGTCTCACGTAGCATGGTCGGCCGAGGTCTTTGACCAGCCTCGGTTCGATTTAAATGGTGAGCTTCCGGTACGGTGGATGAGGGACCAAGGAAGCGGCCTATGAGTGAAGCGCTAGGTGACCTACGAAGGATCCTAGAGAGTGCTGAGCATATGGTGCTCGGGCTCTGGGTCGTTGAAGATACCCACACGTGCATCGTGGAAGATTTAGATCAAGGAGTAAGAGTTGTTTTCTCTGAATTCGGGTGTGGATCTAGTTGATTGACCTTGCTGGTCCTCAACGGATGAGTCCATGACTCTTTTATATGGATCTGTTGGTTGATCTTGCTAATCTTCCACGGAGATTCCATTTTGTTATGTGAATATATTGCCGGTTACTATGAGCTAGGAACTATCGAAAAGGCCACTAAGTGAAGAGGTGGTGAGCGTTCTGGTTGCCAATGATGCCATAAGTACATCGATGAAGGAATGATTGGAAATAAGGATTCAACCAGAGATTTTGAGGATTGTGATCAGTGACACAATGGTTTCATTAAAGGATTGTTTTAAATATAGCTGATGCTGAGAAAAAGACAATTTCATATTGGGTGTGTAAGTGGTGTGACTAGTTTTATGTTTGCATGAACATCTGGTTAGGGGGCCTGGGAACTCTTTTACCTGGTATACCCGGGACAAAACCTAACCAAATTCCTAATTGGATCCCATCACTACAGTGGTTGGGCGGTTGGCTAACCCATGGGACTGGATGGGGTTAGGCTGGATTGATGGATTCGTAAATCGAGACTCAATTTCTGTTTAGTTTGATAGATGAAGTAAATTCCGGACAAAAATTGTTCTATGGAAAAGAATCAACGGTTGTGCCTCTCGATGAGGAAAAAAGCATTGGTCTCTATGATCCAAGTAGAGTCTTTTTCCCTGATCTGACTATGGGACTTACGGGTTCGGTCAGATGAGCTCAGTTAGTTAAGGCTTTTGACTACGTTAGGGAAAAGTTATCCTGGTGGAATCGCCCGTGCTTTTCGGGCAAAGGAAGTTTTTCCGGGTTTTGTTTTGGAAAAACCGATGGATTAGTCTCTTGTCCGGATATCCGTGGGCAAAGCCCCGAGTAAGTGTGGGACCCTGCCCCACGCAAGAAGTGCTACTTCCGCTGCTAGCACCCGTGAATTTGTTGCGCAGTGGGAACAGGGATCTTACAGTTGGTATCAGAGTGAATTGGCTAATGAGGATCAACCGAGAAGCCAAGAATGTCAAAAATTTATGAAGAAGCCGTAAAAAGTTGTAATTGTGTGATAAAATTCATACAAATTGATATTCAAACTGAAATTTGTAAATTGGTAATTGAGTCTTCACATAGAAGTACCGCAATTGTATGGAATCCCTGACTTGCTTGAGGCCTAGACATGATAGTATTTACCTTATAGTTCCAAGGACCGTGACTACCCGCATATACCGAGGGTATAACTGCAGCTCTTTACTGGCAGTATATACGAGTAAATCTAAGACTTGAAATTATAAGTATTTATACTATCTAGATGATGAATTCGAATGTGATTGATATGATTTTAAATTCTGATTGAGAACTGATGAGTTGATTTGGATTTTGATTGAAATGAAGATTCCTAAATTTTGGTTGAAATGTAACAAACTAAGCAAAACCTCAATGAGGATGATTGGGACGAGTCCCTGTGATAATGTTCGTAGCTAGAATGACGTTAATGACTTCAGCAAATCACTATGAGATTAGTGGATTGTGCTGGTAGATTATGACTGTTAACTTTTGATCAGTAGATCAAGTTAAGGGTTGATAAATTAAAAATCTGAAAAAATAAAATCTCCATGGGGAGGACTGTTTAGATGGAAAAATTCAGTCTGATGGACCATTATTGTGTTAAAAATATGAATGAGATATTCTGAATGAATTGTTATTTGATAATGCGTTCTATATGAGTATCTTTACCCCATGATTATGTGGGGAGACGACCTATTTAAAGAACCCCAGAATCAGTTGAATCAAAAATCGGATTGAATCATAAATAAAGAAACTTAACAAGAATTTTTGTATTGATAGAAACGTGGAGGTCGTCGTGGTAAAAATGTTAACCCCCAACTCGATGAAGAAGATCTCGACTTGGATGTTCGTAAAACTCTTCATAGTTCACAGCCTGGTCCCTTCAAGGGTGAAGGGGAACAGTTAGGTGAAGTTGTAGAAAAGTGGATTAAGGCCATGGAGGAATACTTTGACATAACTTGCTACAATGAGAGAAGCAAGATGGCTCTCACCAGGTTAAAGATTGTGGAAACGGCCAGGGTTGCATGGAGGAATCACTGCGAGACAAACTGTCTTGAAACCGAAATACCCAAACCTGGACTGATCTCAAAATTTACCTAAGGACTAGGTTCTGTCCTCCCAGATTTTTAGAAACAAAGATGAACGAATTCTTAGAGTTAACCCAGGGGAGTAGAACTATTGAAGCATATCACCAAGAATTCGCCCTCCTCCTCAGATACTCGCCTCCGCTAGATGAAGAACAGCTGATGGCCAGGTTCATTCGGGGACTGAACGAACCTTTAAATATCCTGGTGAAGAATGCCAAGCCAGTTTCCATGGCCGAAGGATTTTGCCAAAGCCTTTGATGTCAAAGTCCCGCCAAAGCTAGCACCATCACCTTTCAAAAGGTTTTTATTCCTAGAAGATGATTCCAACCTTCCTCTGCCTAAGAGACATCAGGGTCAAACCCAGGATATGGGAAGTTCCAGAATGAAAGAAATGTCCTTTTCCCGAAACTCAATCCCCTGGATTTCAACTTCAGAAGTTCCACCCTTGAACAAGAGAGTGAAATGCTATAACTATCAAGGATTTGGACATCGCAATATGGATTGCCCAACTCCTTTTGGATCAAGGTTTTCAGGGTAGGGAAATCAGGGATCAAGATTCCACACTCCAGCCCCTTCCTTCCAGAGTAATCAGGGTTCTATCCGCCAAAATCAGGGAAATCCTAGAGGTAGACCCTCTATCCAACCTGCAGTTTCAATCCAAAGTAATGCAAGACCTCCACCTCAGAATAGGGGAAGTCAAAGAGAGTTGTTCCCAAATCGGCCGTCCACTTCCAAGGCAGTAACGCTGGAAGTGATTGAAGAAGAAGAAGAAGATGAAAGAGATCATACTCCACCTGCGAGATGAGGACATCTCGCGTTTTTTAAGTGGGGTAGAATGTAAGATTCCTCCCCAGCCTCTCAGGATGTCCAGTATCTTCCCCTGTAGTCAAATCCCTCTTCAGAAATATAAAAGATCTTGTTTCTACCTGTTTTGGCCTAGAGAGAGAAAATGTTCTAGAGAGAGATTATTCAGATTTTGGATATTTTTGGATGGAAAAATATCTCTTCATATTTAAATAAGTTCCCTTGAGACAGAAGTTCAAAAAGATTTTCAGAAGGTGCATTCGAAATAAATTATAATCTGTTCAAAAGGCCTTATCCTAGGGGGTCCAAATTTTCTGAAAATTTTAAATTAAGGTTTTGAGGGGCCAATCAGATTCATCCAAATGTGTGAAGGAGATAAATGGAAGAAATAAAGAAAATCCACCCAAAAATGAGTAAATACTCACATAAGATGAAGAGTTGACTAAGGACAAGGATATTAGTTAAAAAAGAAGAGATATTTAGTGAAATGATGAATTTTTGACACCTCAAGATGGGGATTCGCCCTCATGAAGGAGGTGCCTGCTTCACATGTGTGGTGGAGTTTAAAATTATCAAAAATTGAGATATTTCATCTCTCCTCTCTCCAAATTCAAGTCTAGTTCTAAAAAGTAAGCTAAACTGACCTAAAAATGGTCAAAAATTGACCAAACTGATTTGGAAAATTCTAGAATTAGTTTGCTTGGTTAGAGGCTCACTTTTTCCTATAAATAGAAGCCTCCCCCTTTGTTGAAGCTTAATAGTGTTTTTTGCACTGTAACCCTGCTTCTTCCCAAGAGCCAAAAACTGTAAATTTACTCATAATTCATTAGTTTTTGACCTTCCCTCTTCTAAAGATTGGTGGCCACTCTTGTTTCAAACAAGAGTAGATCCCTCAAACCATCAAGCCAAAGGAAAGCTCTCAAATTCCTTCGTAAGTTGAAAATTCTCTCTTTTTTTCTGTTCATTTTATGGTTTTTATGATTTTTGTCCTCTAAAATGAATATGATGTTATGGCTGATTGAAAAAGGCATTCCCCTCTCTTCTTTAGGAAATCCAACCATTCTTCATCCTAGATGAATGATTAATGGATAAAATCAAGTTTTTCATAATGTTTCTCTTAAATAAGTAGAAAATGTTTACATTAGAATGATTTAAATACTCTTGGTGAAATTCTAATTAATTTTAGAGAGTTAAAAATTGAAAAATGGTCAGCTATACAAAAGAGGTTATGCCAAAATTTTCTAAAATTGTGTAAAATAAGTTTAAATTTTTTTAATTAAAAAACATTAATTCCCATCGTATATGTATTCTTAAAGTGTTATTTTTCATCCTAGGTATAGAAAAATGCATACTAAAAATATTTTATTAAAAAAGTGTTACTTTCTTTAGAATTAAATTCTATGCATAGAAGGAAGCATATTGAAAGTGTTATTTTGATTATAAAAGTGTTATTGTTATCATAAATGATTTTTATGCATAAATGGATGCATAAAAGAAATTCTTTTATATTAAAAGTGTAATTTTCATCATAAATGATTTGTATGCATAAAAGATATTTTTTTATATTAAAAGTGTAATTTTCATCATAAATGATTTTTATGCATAAAAGGATGCATAAAAGAAATTCTTTTATATTAAAAGAGTGATTTTCATCATAAATGATTTGTATGCATAAAAGATATTTTTTTATATTAAAAGTGTGATTTTCATCATAAATGATTTTTATGCATAAATCGATGCATAAAAGAAATTCTTTTATATTAAAAGAGAGATTTTCATCATAAATGATTTGTATGCATCAAAGATATTTTTTTATATTAAAAGTGTGATTTTCATCATGAATGATTTTAGTGCATAAATGGATGCATAAAAGAAATTCTTTCATATTAAAAGAGTGATTTTCATCATACATGATTTGTATGCATAAAAGATATTTTTTTATATTAAAAGTCTGATTTTCATTAATGGAATTCTTTTATATAAAAGAGTGATTTTCATCAATTCTGATTTTATGCATAAATAAATGTATAAAGAATTTTATTTTAATTCAAAAGAGTTATTTTCATCAATTTTGATTTTATGCATAAATAGATGCATAAAGAATTTTATTTTTAATTCAAAAGAGTTATTTTTATCAATTTTGACTTTATGCATAAATAGATGCATAAAGTTTTTTATTTTTAATTCAAAAGAGTTATTTTCATCAATTTTGATTTTATGCATAGAAAGATGCATAAAAGATTTATTTTTATTTTGAAAGTATTATTTTCATGCAAATTGAATTTATGCATAGATAGATGCATAAAAGATTTATTTTTATTTTGAATGTATTATTTTGATTGAAATTGAATTTATGCATAGATAGATGCATAAAAGATTTATTTTTATTTTGAAAGTGTTATTCTCATTAAAATGGAATTTATGCATGGTAAAATGCATAAAAGGTTTATTTTTAATTCGAAAGTGTTATTTTCCTTAAAATTGAATTTATGCCTAAATAGATGCATAAAAGGATTTTTGTAAAAGTGTTATTCCTACTAAAGTTATCTTTATGCCTAATTAGATGCGTAAAGAATCTTTATATCAAAAAATTAGAATTCTCTTACATTCTATAAATAGATGTGATAGGAATCAGATAGATATAAATGGATGGATGGAAGTGATATGAATCAGATAAATGAAAATGGATGAATGGATGTGATGTCCTGTGAATTAGGATGTGAATGGATGGAAGTGATATGAATCAGATAAATGAAAATGGATGAAAGGATGTGATGTCCTGTGAATTAGGATGTGAATGAATAGTATAGGATGTGAAGGAATGTGATGGCATGTGAATCATGATTGAATGAATGATAAGGGATGTGAATGAATGGATGGACGATGTGGTTTGATGTGGATGGATGTATGGATGATGTCGTTTGATGTGTGAATGATGTAGATTAATGTGGATGGATGTATGGATGATGTGGTTTGATGTTTGAATGATGTAGATTAATGTGGGTGGATGTATGGATGATGTGGTTTGATGTGTGAATGATGTAGATGAATGTGGATGAATCGTGATATGAATGAATGATAAGGGATGTGAATGAATGACGGCATGTGAATCGGATGTGAACGATGTAGATTAATGTGGATGGATGTATGGATGATGTGGTTTGATGTGTGAATGATGTAGATTAATGTGGATGGATGTATGGATGATGTGGTTTGATGTGTGAATGATGTGGATTGATGTAGATGGATGAATGGATGATGTAGTTTGATGCGTGAATGATGTGGGTTGATATAGATGGATGAATGGATGATGTGGATGTGGATGTGGATGTATGGATGTGGATGTGGATGTGGAAATGGATGTGGAAATGGATGTGAAAATGGATGAATGTAGATGTGGATGTGGATGTATTAATGTGAATGTGGATGTGGATGTATGAATGTGAATGGGGATGTGGATGTATGAATGTGGATGTGGATATGGATGTATGAATGTGGATGTGAAAATGGATGTATGGATGTGGATGTACGAATGTGGATGTGTATGTGGAATAATGAATGTGAATGTGTATGTGAAATGATGTGACGTCGATATGAGTGAATGGACGAGATGTGATGACATGTGAATTGGGATGTGAATAAATGATATGTGATATGAATGAATCTGATGTGATGAGATGGAAAATGATGTGATTGGATGAGAATGAGTACACATATGAATGGAATGTGGAATAAGTAATGTGGATTGATGATGACGGATAATGTGGAAAGACGAGAGTTCATTATAGAAACTGTATTTGTGACCTGTTTGTAAATGACTGTTTTATGTCAAGAATGCTGGGGAAGCATTTTGACCGTCTTGTGATTAAGGTCGTGGAGACCTAACGGATAAAGTTGCAACAGCTGACGGAGAGTCAACGGAGGATGTCTCGCGTAGCATGGTCGGCCGAGGTCTTGACCAACCTCGGTTTGATTTAAATGGTGAGCTTCCGGTACGGTGGATGAGGAACCAAGGAAGTAGCCTATGAGTGAAGCGCTAGGTGACCTGCGATGAAGGATCCTAGAGGGTGCTGACCATACGGTGCTCGGGCTCTGGGTTGCCGAAGATACCCACACGTGCGTTGTGGAAGATTTAGATCAAGGAGTAAGAGTTGTTTTCTGAATTTGGGTGTGGATTGTTGAGATATCGAGCTCGTCTAGTGAGGCGGGGGTGGCACTGATGACCCGCCTGGGGGATAGGCCCCACACTTACACCACTGGCATGGTTGGTGAGATCTTGGGTGATATGCGGCCAGTGGGATGCCAGGCTGTGTGACAGCCATTCTAGAGACTGGCATAGTTATAGCGCCAGCTCATTTAGTCGGGTATGTGTATATATATACATGCACTTATACACACATATATACATATATATATGTGTGTATATATATACACACACATATATATACATGTACACACACACACACACACACACACACATATATGCACACATGCACACATACTCTCACGTGTGTACATATACACACCCCATATACACACACATATATGTATATGCACCACATCACACGTGCCCCCACACACACACACACACACACACGTGCGCACACACACACAATCACAAGAAGGAAGATTTTGGTGTGCAATCATTATGGGAATTGGATGGGGTTAAACTAGCTGCCAGCATTATGCATGTATGTGTAGTGATGTATTGTATTGTAGATTAATGGTGGGGATGTCCGTAAATGATGTAAATGAGGGTTAAGGATCAAATTGTTGTTGATGAGGATTAAGGATCATGCATAAGTGATTTAAAAATGTGCATATAATGAATGTTGAGTTGCACTTAATAATGATTCATTGTGATTTTGAATGGGTTCAGACTCGTGGTGTTGGTGTTAACAGAGATTTTGGACAGAGGGTTGTATGTCTACACTCCTAATAAATGATCTACTCTTCTCTGCAATAATTGATCTTATGGAGTTTATGATGGTTAAGCACTTGCGGGCACGATGTGTACGATACGTAGGAAGGCGTCTCAGCAAATGCATTCATGAAATGGTGAAATGCAAACGATGATAGGTTTGGTAAAGCAGAGAGGGTGACATAGCAGCTGCCCTGATGGGGCGTTTGAGTGTACCAAGCGTACTTGGAACCCTCCAAAAGTGCAAAGAAGATTTGGTGGGCTGATTTTGATCGATCCACTGCTGGTACAAGTTCCATTTAATGATGCTTCACGTACTGTGCTGGTTGCGTTGACACTTAGGCCTAGTTTCCACGCAGTGTTCCGCCAAGCTTCGTCCCCGGTTGCGCGTGGAAACAGGCCCTTAGACTTAGGGATTTGAAACCTCTCCTTTAAGGTGATTGGATAGCCTATGACCAACCAACCAACTTTTACTTTTGCCACTTACACACATTTATTAGCAACAATACTAAAAGTAAAAAGAGACTCAACTCTGAAGTAACTATTACTATATTTATATTTCAAATACATAGTAATGCTGTGTCACCTATAAACATATTTTCAAAAGCCCTAGAAAAATATAATAAGATTTGATGAGCTCATTATTATTATCATGATAATGCTTTCACGTATCATGTGGATCACCACAAGTAGAGTAGGTTTCCTTTGTTGTGACCATCCACCATAAACAATGTGCACAACCACCCTCATGTGAATTAACAACTCTAAGGCTTCCCTCCTCCCTTCTTCAAGGTCACCATTACCATCACCCAAATCAATAACTCTAAGGCTTCCATCCTCCCTCCAAGACTATACCCCTCATGATCATGACACCTTCCCTTGCAAGACCCTCCCAGTGCCTATGTTATACCCCCCATAGAGTCTGACACTCCATTGTCTCTCCTTATTCTAACCAAACCCCTCTCTTCTTAGTTATTCCCAATAGACTTTACCCATCACTTAGCATACATCAGAGACATTAGGAGACCAAGGACTTTTAGCCTGATGTTGTCCATGGAGAATGAAGAAGATGTTCTATCTAAATAGATAGGTTGGTCAAAAGTATACACTAACATGAGTTAGAACCGCACCCCTCTAGGTAAAGGGTGAATATTGTATCCAAAGTCAATGTCAACTATTTATGCCTCTATACTTATCATGCAATTAAAACATCATTTTTTATATGCTTACGCTTTAAGTGTAAATACTCTAAAAAGTGCCCTTTTACCCTTATATTTGGGACCTAGTGCCTAGATTTCTACCCACTTTATAGATTTGACTTTTTCCATTATTATGAAAATAGTCTTTTAATTTTTTCTAAATTCATGGATTTTGTAGGGAAAAGGTATCATCTCTCTTCTCCCTCCCTACCACACACACTACCCCACTCTCTCTCTCTCTCTCTCTCTCACACACACACACACACTCTACCATTTCTTCTCCCTCTTCCTCTCCTCTATACCTATGCCTAACTCCCCCACACCACCCGGTCTCTCTCTCTCTCTCTCTCTCTCTCTCTCTCTCTCTCTCTCTCTCTCTCTCTCTCTCTCTCTCTCTCTCTCTCTCTCCCCCACTTCCCACCATTTCTTCTCCTTCTCCTTTCCTTCATAATTATCTCTCCCTATAAACTTGTTCATAGCAACATTACATGGCATTCAAGAGTTATTTTTCCCATCCCTACATACGAGTAGCTCTGTCATTCCCTCTCTCTCTCTCTCTCTCTCTCTCTCTCTCTCTCTCTCTCTCTCTCTCTCTCTCAATATTTCCTAAGCATGTTATTTTCTTTACATAATCTCTCTCTTTATGTTTCTCTTTATCTTCATCTATTTCTTTATTTACTGTATCATTCCTTGACATCTTGAAAGAACATCACCAATGAGAAGAAAAGATATCATGTCAACTTGTTACTGAACAAAGAGTATGCTACATTAAGGAGCTCTCACCGAAGGGTATTACGAGATGAGGCTGAAGCACAAATATTATGGGAAGAATGAAAGAAATGCCTACATCTTTGGGTGCAAGGACGTTTATATCCACTAGATCCATGCATAGGTACACCTCCTCCTTTTGTATCATTATATGATATTGTTCGTTTTATTGGTAAATGTTAGAATGGTTTATTAGGTTATTGCTTAATACTTGGCATCAAGCTTACAATGCTCATAGACATCAAATCCAAGTTGAGATGATGGTAGGCATATCTAACCACGTCTCTTACTTAGCATGACCAACTAATCAACTTTAACTTTTTCCACTTACACACATTTATTAGGAACAATATTAAAAGTAAAATAGACTCAACTCTAAAGTACCTATTACTATATTTATATTTCACCTACTTAGTAATAGTGTGCCACCTATAAAAATATTTTCAAGAGCCCTAGAAAATTATAATAAGATTTGATGAGCTTGTTATTATTATAATGATGTTGTTTTCAATCTAGGAGCTACTACTTGAGTGCATGGACAAGCAATGCAAGGTGACGATGCATGTGGATCTCCAAGTAGAGGAGGTTTTCTTTATTCTGATGGCCCATGAGGGGGTACACCACCACACTCACGTGACTCAATAACTCTAAGGCTTCCCTCCTCCCTATAAGATCACCACCTCTAAGGCTTCTAGCCTCCCTCCATCAGCCAAATTAATAGCTCTAAGGCTTCTAGCCTCCCTCCATCAGCCAAATTAATAGCTCTAAGGCTTCCATCCTTCCTCCAGGATTACCCCTCATCATCATGACACCTTTCCTTGCATGACCCTCCCCACTGCCTACATTATACCCCCCCATACAGTCACTCCTTTGTCTCTTCTTTTTCCAACCAAACCCCTCCTACTAGCTACCCCAACAGCCTTTACCCATCACGTATCATACATCAAACACATTAGTAGATTTGACTTTTCCGATATTATGAAAATATCCATTTCCTAAATTCATGGATTTTAGAGGATCACTTATCATACATCAAAGACATTAGTAGACCAAGGCATTTTTGTTGTCCATGGAGAACTAATAAGATGTTATATCTAAATAGATAGGTTGGTCAAACGTATACACTAACATGAGTTAGAACCACACCCTTCTAAAAGTAAAGCATGAATATTGTATCTAAAGTCAATGTCAACTATCTATGATGCCTTTATACTTATCACGTAATTAAAATACTCGTGTTTTAACAGTACTTGCATAAGTCATGATTGTATCATGTCTATGTCTTGCTTGCTTTGAATTAATATAGCTTATTCATTATGTAGACCATGAAACAAAGAGATAGAGCGAGACAATACACATTAGATAGGTTGGGCAAAAGTATACACTGACATGAGTTAGAATTGCACCCTTCTGATGAGCAAAGCATGAATATTTTATCCAAAGTCAATGTTAACTATCTATGATGCCTCTATACTTATCATATAATTAGAACATCACCTTTTACATGCTTGTGTTTTAATAGTACTTGCACAAATCGTGATTGTATCGTCTGCATCTATGTCTTACTTGTTTCAAACTAATATATTATTCATTATGTAGACTATGAAACAAAGATAGATAGATAGATAGATAGCTATATAGATAGAGAGAGAGAGAGAGAGAGAGAGAGAGAGAGAGAGAGAGAGAGAGAGAGAGAGAGATTGTTCCCTATGTTGATAAACCATATAAGGGTAATCGTTGCTTTTATATTACTTATTATGTAATTAAAACATCACTTTTTATATGCTCACATTTTAATGGTACTTGCACAAGTCATAATTATCACTTTCTTGTTTTGAAGAAATGAGCCTTATTTAGAGCACCCACCATCTTTGGGTAGTGCATTTGGGTGTGGAGGTCATCTTGGCCGATAGGGCGGACGTGTGGACTACACTGCTTTGGGTATAGAGTTATTCCTACCCAATGTAGTACCCTTCGTTTTTTTACGTAGCTTCTTTTATTATTATTGTTATTTTAAATGAATGGCCTTCAAGGCATTCGTAGAAGAAGGTCCATGTGGTAGCATCTAGGTTTGCTACCATTGAAGAATCCTTACATTTTGACACTGCAAAGCATTTCAATGCATGAATATCCTTGCGGAGTGAGCTCGCACATAAGGAAAAGTTTCATCCCTTTATACTTTAGCTTACGCTTTTGTTTTTTTATGTTGTACATGAGTACCGTGTCCTTGACTTCAAATCTTTGTTCTTGAGCTTTTCATCAAACCATTCCTTGTGTTGAGATTACAAGCTTGATGTGACACTTGGTGCTAGGCATGATATTTGTTGGCATGGTAGACATTAGCGTGTGTGGTAATAAATGGCCGTGTCTAGCTAGCCAAAGTGTGTCTACATTAGATAGGGTTAATTGTGTGTGGTTGTGTAGTCTTCTTCTATTATGCATTATGTGAGAGTGAATATGGCTTCCCTCTATGGTTAGGGTTAAATGAATAAATTAGGGTTTTCACTTGTGTGTGTGCTCTCTATTATTCCTTGTCTTTTATCATGGTATCAAAGCTTGGTGCTCTCTATTAGGGTTTCTACACACAAGAGGGAATGAAGCGATGAAGAAGAGAAGAAGAACCTACAAAGAAAATATGTGCAGCTTACTATTACAACTACAGAGCTTGGAGCACACCAACACACCATAGATCTAAAAGCTTAGGACCATCGATGAGTGAATCTAAACACACTGCTAGGGCCACAGCCCCGACAGGGGGAATACTCACTCACACGACTCAATGCAAGAAGATAAAAGAATCAACAAAGAAAAAGAGAGATAGCTGATGTATATCATTGCTCGACACAATACATGAATATAAAGAGGCATTGTTCCCCTTCGTGCCACACACACACACACCCATTGGCACCACCTCTTAGGCTAAGTGTATGTTTCCACTTGGCACACCCACTACACTTAGCATGCACGGTGGATTGCGTGAACCCATAGTGTCCAAGGATCCCTCAAACAGATGTGCGAGTGCATCAAAGTCATACAATCATTTTGGGCATAGCTGAGGGGGGGCAGAGAACCTTGTGAGTGCATAAGTGAAAATGTCGACATATAATGAAGAAGCTTTAAACTGGTGCATGATGTAGCTTTTTTCGGTTCACCGCAATGATGGTACCCACATCAAACCGCAACCATCCTCGACAAGCCGTAGCTTCTTCTCAACCGTAACCCTACAAAATCACCTCTTTGCCACCATGAATCAGAGACTTGGTGTAGGCTCTCCATCTGATCTTTGATCTGGTATGTCCCTCTCATCACCTCTTCTGATTTCATTCGACTTGTAGCTTTCCCATCCAATTAGGAATTTGGTTAGGTTTTGTCCTGGGTACCAGGGAAAAGAGTTCCCAGGCTCCCTAACCGGATGTTCATGCAAACATAAAACTACACACCCACCAATATGAAATTGCCTTTTTCTCAGCATCAGCTATCTTCAAAACAATCCTTTAATGAAATCATTGTTTCACTGATCACAATCCTCAAAATCTCTGGTTGAATACTTATTTCCAATCATTCCTTCATCGGTGTACTTATGGCATCATTGGCAACCAGAACGCTCACCACCTATTCACTCAGTGGCCTTTTCGATAGTTCCTAGCTCATAGTAACCGGCAATATATTCACATAACAAAATGGAATCTCCGTGGAAGATCAGTAAGATCAACCAACATATCCATATAAAAGAGTCATGGACTCATCCGTTGAGGACTAGCAAGGTCAATCAACCAGATCCATGAAAAGATGCAGGGGGGAAGAGAGCTTGAGCTCTTGCAAGCACACACACACACTCACAAAACCCTAATAGAGAACACACAAGGTGAGAGGCTGAAAATCTTCTTCTTCTTCACTCAACACTCAACACACCATATACAAGATAAGAGTACACATAATATGAAAGGTACTCAACCAATACATACACGGGTTCTCTATAGTGTGAACCCGACTAAATGAGCTGGCGCTATAACTATGCCAGTCTCTAGAATGGCTGTCACACAGCCTATCATCCCACTGGCTGCATATCACCCAAGATCTCACCAACTATGCCAGTGGTGTAAGTGTGGGCCCTATCCCCCAGGCGGGTCATCAGTGGCCACCGCCTCACTAGACGAGCTCGATATCTCAACACTCCCCCTCGAGCTCAACTCCATCTCATGTACACCAAGTGAAGCCCTGAATCTGCGGAGCTTCTCTGTACCCAATGCTTTGGTGAAGATGTCAGCTACCTGATCCTCTGTGCTGACATAAACAAGGTCAAGGTCTCCTGCCAAGACCTTCTCTCTGACGAAGTGGTAGTGGACCTCTATGTGCTTCGTACGAGTATGAAAGACTGGGTTCTTGGCCAACTGTATACTGCTAATGTTGTCACAGAAAATGACAACTTGTCTATCCACTGATAGACCCAAATCTGCAAGTAGCTTTCTCAACCAAGCTACCTCACATGCTGCCATAGCAGCTCCTCTGTACTTGGCCTCTGTACTCGATAGAGCAACCGTAGGCTGCTTCTTGCTGCTCCAAGTCACAGCAGCACTCCCCAAAGAAAACATGAAGCCACTGGTAGATCTTCTATCTGAGATACTACCAGCCCAATCAGCATCTGTGTACCCATGTACACATATCTCTGTCCCAGTCTCATAGAATAGTCCACAATGCAAAGTAGACTTCACATACCTCAGTATGCGTCTCACTGCATCCAAATGCGGTTTCCGTGGAACCTGCATAAACTGACTCACCAGCCCAATAGCATAGCTCAAACCTGGTCTGGTGATCATCATGTAGATCAAACTTCCTACTATGCGCCTGTACATAGTAGGGTCCTCCAGAATCTCTCCAGAATCTGCACTCAACTTGCCATTTTGATCCAATGGCATAGAAATAGGCTTACAGCCTGTCATAACATACTTGGACAACATGTCCAAGCCATACTGTCTCTGCAGTAATCCAATACCATGTGGTGACCTAATCACCTCAATGCCCAAGAAATATCTGAGCTCTCCCAAATCCTTCATCTCGAACTTCTGTCTAAGCAAGATCTTTACATCAAAGATCTCTGCATCATGATCCCCCGTAATGATCAAGTCATCTACATAGATGACCACAAGCACAACTCCTCTATCACCATGTCTCACATACAGCGAGAAATCTGCATTGGCTACATGAAAGCCAATAGTGACAAGATATTCAGAAATCTTGTCAGACCATGCTCTTGGTGCTTGTTTTAAGCCATACAAGGCTTTCTTCAACTTGCAAACATGCTCGGGGTGACTCACATCCTCATAACCAAGTGGCTGCAACATATACACCTCTTCTTGCAAATCCCCATGCAAGAATGCATTCTTTACATCCATCTGATGTAAAGACCATTGCTTTGACACAGCCACTGCTATCACAACTCTCATCGTTGCCATCTTGGCAACTGGGCTAAAAGTTTCCTCATAATCAATGCCATATGTCTGCGCATATCCTTTGGCTACCAATCTAGCCTTGTACCTGTTTATGCTTCCATCACTATTATGTTTAACTTTGTACACCCACTTGCATCCAATGGCTTTCTTGCCTTCAAGCAATTGCACTAAATCCCAAGTCTCATTTCCATATAGTGCATCCATCTCCTCATCCATAGCTTTCTCCCAATACACATTTCCAACAGCCTCATCAATGCATGTGGGCTCAACAACCGGCACAACCTTTGCCATATATGCATAGTGATGTGCCACATAACCATCATATGTAAATCTCTGCACAGGGTTCTTCACTCTCCCTGATCTTCGCAGCTTTTCATTCATGGCATCCATAGCCTTCTTTACACCAGGTGTTCTCATAGCTGGGATCCCAAGCTCCTCATCAAGGCTCATATCTGAGCCACTAGACTCTCCAACATGAGAATGCCCTGCAGAAATGTCAGGCATACCAAGGGGCTCAACCACTTTCTCTTTTCCTTTACGTGATGTACTAATCACATTTGCAGGACTGGTATTATGACGCAGCTTGCCACTCCATGGTCTATCAATAGACCCACTAGATGAGGACTCTCCTGGTCCACTCAAAGACTGTGATTGCTGACCTGTATTCTGTGCAACCACACTTCCACTCACATCAGCCCCAACAGCTTCTTTTTCAGCAGCATACCAGCTACTCATCTCATCAAAGACAACATCCTTGCTTACCCTCAACTCACGTGTAGCAGGGTTATAACACCTGTATCCCTTTTTCTCAAGGGAGTATCCAATAAACACACATTTTTCAGCTTTTGGATCCAGCTTAGTTCTCAGCTCATCTGGCACATGCACATATGCAATGCATCCAAAGACTTTCAGATGAGACAAATCTGGTTTTCTGCCAGTAAACTTTTCCTCTGGAGTTACATCATGTATAGCTGCAGTTGGAGTCCTGTTCATGATGTATACTGCTGTAGAAATAGCCTCAGTCCAATAGCAATGCGGCATATTTTTCTCGTCCATCAATGCTCGCGCAATCTCAGCAATGTGCCTGTTTTTCCGCTCAGCAACTCCATTTTGCTGCGGAGTGTATCTGCATGTAAACTATCTCCGAATACCATTCTTCTTCAAAAATTCAGAGAACTCATTGGAGAAGTACTCTGACCTTAGGCACTTTACATATTTCCCTGTTTGCTTTTCAACAAAAACTCTGAAATTCTGAAAGTGAGTGAACACCTCACTCTTCTCCTTCATGAAATATACCCACACTTTCCTTGTGTGGTCATCAATGAAAGTCACATAATACCTGCAGCCTCCCATAGATATGGTCTTCGTAGGACCCCATACATCTGAATGCATAACATCTAGTGCATTTTTTCTCACATATCTGTTACGTGGAAACACATGCTTTGTTTGCTTCCCAAATTGGCATGCTTCACATATTTTCTGCA
The DNA here is from genome assembly GCF_041138505.1 of Cibotium barometz. Lineage (NCBI taxonomy): Eukaryota > Viridiplantae > Streptophyta > Polypodiopsida > Cyatheales > Cibotiaceae > Cibotium > Cibotium barometz. Next base: position 3,092,068 of record NC_141100.1, read on the forward strand.
TACCTTCCACTTTAAATTTTGGCAGCCCTATCACAATTCCTTTTGTCTGCATAGACTTCAATCTCTGCACATTTACATGTCCAATCCTTTTATGCCAAATGTCTGTGTCTGCAACAATTCCTGAACCATTTGCAAACATCGCAGCACTCATCTCAGGCATGTCTGCATCCAACGTAAACATTCTGCCCACTCTGTTGCCTTTTGCAACCAACCTGCACTTGTCTTTACAATCTTCAACATAACATCCATCAGGGTTAAACCGAACCTGCAAACCCTGCTCAATCATCTGGCCAACTGAAACCAGATTCTTTGTTATGTTCGGTACATGAAGTACATCTGCAAGGTACTTCACTTTGCCATCCTGCATAGACAATGGCACATCTCCAACATGGGCAATTGGATGAGCAGTGTCATCCCCTGTTTCCACAAAACCTGGTCTTTCCGGGTTTTTCATCTCCTTAAACATACATACCATACATTATCTTTTTGTGTTGCATCAACATTTTCAGAAATGGCATTCACGACATGCTGCATAACAAACAACCTTTCATTATCCTCATTATTTCTGCTTGAGGATGCATAGTTGTTTTGCTGCACTTTCCCATTTTGCATGTTAGCCTGCTTCTTATAACATTCTGCCTGCACATGTCCAGGCTTACCACAATAATAGCATTCACGTGCATCATTATATTGCCTTTGCCAATTTCCACGGCCTCTTTGACTCCCCCTACCTCTGAATTTGCCTCTTCCACTTGCATGTTGTTGTTGTTGTTGATTGTGGGACTGTTGTTGTTGTTGTTGCTGCTGGCCATAATTCTGACTACTTGTTTGGCCACCTCCTTGACCGCGTCCACGGCCTCCTCTACCTCGTCCACGGCCTCCTCTACCTCGTCCTCTTCCTGAACTCGTGTAGAAGGCCTGTTGCTCTGAACTGTTTTTGCTTTGTGAAGACTGTTGGTCTTCACCCAAGTTCTTCTCTTCGATAATCAGCATAGACACCAAATTTGTAAAGTTGGGAATGTTTTTCCGAGTCTGAATGGACGTCTTGAACGCCTTGTATTGTGGCCCGAGACCACGTAGACAGACCTCCACCTTATCATCATCATCTACTGACACACCAATAGATGCAAGGGATTCCACAATGCCCTTTATCTTCAACGCATAGTCATGCACAGACATGCTCTTTTTCTCCACAGTATGAAGTTCATTCTTCAACTGTATCTTACGTGCCTTGGTATTTGTTTCATAAAGCTTTACCAAGGTGTCCCACGCCTCCTTGGGGGACTTGGCATCCTGAATGTGCCCAATCATGGTGTCCTGTATACTAATGGAAAGCCAATACATTACTTTCCTGGCTCCTTGGTTCCAGTCTTTAAACTCTTTCACATCTGCAGCAGTCGGATTTATATCCGGTATCTCCGGTGCCTCTTCATGCTCACCTTCTATGTAGTCCCAATAGCCTTTTCCCATCAGGAAATTCGTCAACCTAAACCTCCAAGCATGGAAGTTATTCTTATCTAGCTTCTCAGCCACAATCTGTGTTATGCCATCATTAGACATCTTGCCAAACACACAATTTTACCAGAAACTGCACTCTGGTTTTTTTTCTGCACAACTGCTGTATTTTCTGCAGCGGTACTATAGTACTCTCAAATGTCACAACCAGTGACTTCAATGTGCATACATACACCCAATGGCAACTGTAGACCTCTTTTTGCAGCACCCACAATGTCTGCACAGTCAATCTGTCTTCCTGTAGTTCTTAAAACAGAGTTCTGCAGAGAATCAATGACTTACCCGTAGTGCTCGAAATCGCCTGCTTTCTGAAAAATGGAGGTCCAGATGCGCCCGAAACGCGTTTTCGGCCCAGGACAGTATAGTTGCCCTATAGCTTTACTCCCGTGAAGAAAGCTCCTCAATCAGAGATCGTTGCCGGTGCCTCCCGTAGAGCTCCCGACAAGGGTGTAGTCACCAACACAAATAGAGAAGAGTAGTTGAAGCTCTTACCCTCGTACCGCTTCCCATGGTTCTCTTGCTTACAGCTTAGCCCTTAGCACGAACCAGGCTCTGATACCATGAAAAGATGCAGGGGGGAAGAGAGCTTGAGCTCTTGCAAGCACACACACACACTCACAAAACCCTAATAGAGAACACACAAGGTGAGAGGCTAAAAATCTTCTTCTTCTTCACTCAACACTCAACACACCATATACAAGATAAGAGTACACATAATATGAAAGGTACTCAACCAATACATACACGGGTTCTCTATAGTGTGAACCCGACTAAATGAGCTGGCGCTATAACTATGCCAGTCTCTAGAATGGCTGTCACACAGCCTGGCATCCCACTGGCCGCATATCACCCAAGATCTCACCAACCATGCCAGTGGTGTAAGTGTGGGGCCTATCCCCCAAGCGGGTCATCTCAGTGGCCACCGCCTCACTAAACGAGCTCGATATCTCAACAATCCACACCCAAATTCAGAAAACAACTCTTACTCCTTGATCTAAATCTTCCACAACGCACGTGTGGGTATCTTCGGCAACCCAGAGCCCGAGCACCATATGGTCAGCACCCTCTAGGATCCTTCGCACCTAGCGCTTCACTCATAGGCTACTTCCTTGGTCCCTCATCCACCGTACCGGAAGCTCACCATTTAAATCAAACCGAGGTTGGTCAAGACCTCGGTCGACCATGCTACGCGAGACATCCTCCGTTGACTCTCCGTCTCACAGCTGGCTGCAACTTTATCCGTTAGGTCTCCACGACCTTAATCACAAGACGGTCAAAATGCTTCCCCATCATTCTTGACATAAAACAGTCATTTACAAACATGTCACAAATACAGTTTCTATAATGAACTCTCGTCTTTCTACATTATTCGTCATCATCAGTCCACATTACTTATTCCACATTCCATTCATATGTGTCTCATTCTCATCCAATCACATCATTTTCCATCTCATCACATCAGATTCATTCATATCACATATCATTTATTCACATCCCAATTCACATGTCATCACATCTCGTCCATTCACTCATATCGACGTCACATCATTTCACATACACATTCACATTCATTATTCCACATACACATCCACATTCGTACATCCACATCCATACATCCATTTTCACATCCAAATTCATACATCCATATCCACATCCACATTCATACATCCACATCCCCATTCACATTCATACATCCACATCCACATTCACATTAATACATCCACATCCACATCTACATTCATCCATTTCCACATCCACATCCACATCCACATCCACATCCACATCCATACATCCACATCCACATCATCCATTCATCCATTTATATCAACCAAAATCATTCACACATCAAACCACATCATCCATTCATCCATCCACATTAATCTACATCATTCACACATCAAACCACATCATCCATACATCCATCCACATTAATCTACATCATTCACATCCGATTCACATGCCGTCATTCATTCACATCCCTTATCATTCATTCATATCACGATTCATCCACATTAATCTACATCATTCACACATCAAACCACATCATCCATACATCCACCCACATTAATCTACATCATTCAAACATCAAACCACATCATCCATACATCCATCCACATTAATCTACATCATTCACACATCAAACCACATCATCCATACATCCATCCACATCAAACCACATCGTCCATCCATTCATTCACATCCCTTATCATTCATTCATATCATGATTCACATGCCATCACATTCCTTCACATCCTATACTATTCATTCACATCCTAATTCACAGGACATCACATCCTTTCATCCATTTTTATTTATCTGATTCATATCACTTCCATCCATTCACATCCTAATTCACAGGACATCACATCCATTCATCCATTTTCATTTATCTGATTCATATCACTTCCATCCATCCATTTATATCTATCTGATTCCTATCACATCTATTTATAGAATGTAAGAGAATTCTAATTTTTTGATATAAAGATTCTTTACGCATCTAATTAGGCATAAAGATAACTTTAGTAGGAATAACACTTTTACAAAAATCCTTTTATGCATCTATTTAGGCATAAATTCAATTTTAAGAAAAATAACACTTTCGAATTAAAAATAAACCTTTTATGCATTCTACCATGCATAAATTCCATTTTAATGAGAATAACACTTTCAAAATAAAAATAAATCTTTTATGCATCTATCTATGCATAAATTCAATTTCAATCAAAATAATACATTCAAAATAAAAATAAATCTTTTATGCATCTATCTATGCATAAATTCAATTTGCATGAAAATAATACTTTCAAAATAAAAATAAATCTTTTATGCATCTTTCTATGCATAAAATCAAAATTGATGAAAATAACTCTTTTGAATTAAAAATAAAAAACTTTATGCATCTATTTATGCATAAAGTCAAAATTGATAAAAATAACTCTTTTGAATTAAAAATAAAATTCTTTATGCATCTATTTATGCATAAAATCAAAATTGATGAAAATAACTCTTTTGAATTAAAATAAAATTCTTTATGCATTTATTTATGCATAAAATCAGAATTGATGAAAATCACTCTTCTATATAAAAGAATTCCATTAATGAAAATCACACTTTTAATATAAAAAAATATCTTTTATGCATACAAATCATGTATGATGAAAATCACTCTTTTAATATGAAAGAATTTCTTTTATGCATCCATTTATGCACTAAAATCATTCATGATGAAAATCACACTTTTAATATAACAAAATATCTTTGATGCATACAAATCATTTATGATGAATATCTCTCTTTTAATATAAAAGAATTTCTTTTATGCATCCAATTATGCATAAAAATCATTTATGATGAAAATCACACTTTTAATATAAAAAAATATCTTTTATGCATATGTTTATGCATACAAATCATTTATGATGAAAATCACTCTTTTAATATAAAAGAATTTCTTTTATGCATCCTTTTATGCATAAAAATCATTTATGATGAAAATTACACTTTTAATATAAAAAAATATCTTTTATGCATACAAATCATTTATGATGAAAATTACACTTTTAATATAAAAGAATTTCTTTTATGCATCCATTTATGCATAAAAATCATTTATGATAACAATAACACTTTTATAATCAAAATAACAATTTCAATATGCTTCCTTCTATGCATAGAATTTAATTCTAAAGAAAGTAACACTTTTTTAATAAAATATTTTTAGTATGCATTTTTCTATACCTAGGATGAAAAATAACACTTTAAGAATACATATACGATGGGAATTAATGTTTTTTAATTAAAAAAATTAAAACTTATTTTACACAATTTTAGAAAATTTTGGCATAACCTCCTTTGTATAGCTGACCATTTTTCAATTTTTAACTCTCTAAAATTAATTAGAATTTCACCAAGAGTATTTAAATCATTCTAATGTAAACATTTTCTACTTATTTAAGAGAAACATTATGAAAAACTTGATTTTATCCATTAATCATTCATCTAGGATGAAGAATGGTTGGATTTCCTAAAGAAGAGAGGGGAATGCCTTTTTCAATCAACCATAACATCATATTCATTTTAGAGGACAAAAATCATAAAAACCATAAAATGAACAGAAAAAAAGAGAGAATTTCCAACTTACGAAGGAATTTGAGAGCTTTCCTTTGGCTTGATGGTTTGAGGGATCTACTCTTGTTTGAAACAAGAGTGACCACCAATCTTTAGAAGAGGGAAGGTCAAAAACTAATGAATTATGAGTAAATTTACAGTTTTTGGCTCTTCGGAAGAAGCAGGGTTACAGTGCAAAAAACACTATTAAGCTTCAACAAAGGGGGAGGCTTCTATTTATAGGAAAAAGTGAGCCTCTAACCAAGCAAACTAATTCTAGAATTTTCCAAATCAGTTTGGTCAATTTTTGACCATTTTTAGGTCAGTTTAGCTTACTTTTTAGAACTAGACTTGAATTTGGAGAGAGGAGAGATGAAATATCTCAATTTTTGATAATTTTAAACTCCACCACACATGTGAAGCAGGCGCCTCCTTCATGAGGGCGAATCCCCATCTTGAGGTGTCAAAAATTCATCATTTCACTAAATATCTCTTCTTTTTTAACTAATATCCTTGTCCTTAGTCAACTCTTCATCTTATGTGAGTATTTACTCATTTTTGGGTGGATTTTCTTTATTTCTTCCATTTATCTCCTTCACACATTTGGATGAATCTGATTGGCCCCTCAAAACCTTAATTTAAAATTTTCAGAAAATCTGGACCCCCTAGGATAAGGCCTTTTGAACAGATTATAATTTATTTCGAATGCACCTTCTGAAAATCTTTTTGAACTTCTGTCTCAAGGGAACTTATTTAAATATGAAGAGATATTTTTCCATCCAAAAATATCCAAAATCTGAATAACCTCTCTCTAGAACATTTTCTCTCTCTAGGCCAAAACAGGTAGAAACAAGATCTTTTATATTTCTGAAGAGGGATTTGACTACAGGGGAAGATACTGGACATCCTGAGAGGCTGGGGAGGAATCTTACATTCTACCCCACTTAAAAAACACGAGATGTCCTCATCTCGCATGTGGAGTATGATCTCTTTCATCATCTTCTTCTTCTTCAATCACTTCCAGCGTTACTGCCTTGGAAGTGGACGGCCGATTTGGGAACAACTCTCTTTGACTTCCCCTATTCTGAGGTGGAGGTCTTGCATTACTTTGGATTGAAACTGCAGGTTGGATAGAGGGTCTACCTCTAGGATTTCCCTGATTTTGGCGAATAGAACCCTGATTACTCTGGAAGGAAGGGGCTGGAGTGTGGAATCTTGATCCCTGATTTCCCTACCCTGAAAACCTTGATCCAAAAGGAGTTGGGCAATCCATATTGCGATGTCCAAATCCTTGACAGTTATAGCATTTCACTCTCTTGTTCAAGGGTGGAACTTCTGAAGTTGAAATCCAGGGGATTGAGTTTCGGGAAAAGGACATTTCTTTCATTCTGGAACTTCCCATATCCTGGGTTTGACCCTGATGTCTCTTAGGCGGAGGAAGGTTGGAATCATCTTCTAGGAATAAAAACCTTTTGAAAGGTGATGGTGCTGGCTTTGGCAGGACTTTGACATCAAAGGCTTTGGCGAAATCCTTCGCCATCCAAACTGCTTCGGCCATGGAAACTGGCTTGGCATTCTTCACCAGGATATTTAAAGGTTCGTTCAGTCCCCGAATGAACCTGGCCATCAGCTGTTCTTCATCTAGCAGAGGCGAGTATCTGAGGAGGAGGGCGAATTCTTGGTGATATGCTTCAATAGTTCTACTCCCCTGGGTTAACTCTAAGAATTCGTTCATCTTTGTTTCTAAAAATCCGGGAGGACAGAACCTAGTCCTTAGGTAAATTTTGAGATCAGTCCAGGTTTGGGTATCCATGCAACCCTGGCCGTTTCCACAATCTTTAACCTGGTGAGAGCCATCTTGCTTCTCTCATTGTAGCAAGTTATGTCAAAGTATTCCTCCATGGCCTCAATCCACTTTTCTACAACTTCACCTAACTGTTCCCTTTCACCCTTGAAGGGACCAGGCTGCGAACTATGAAGAGTTTTACGAACATCCAAGTCGAGATCTTCTTCATCGAGTTGGGGGTTAACATTTTTACCACGACGACCTCCATGTTTCTATCAATACGAAAATTCTTGTTAAGTTTCTTTATTTATGATTCAATCCGATTTTTGATTCAACTGATTCCGGGGTTCTTTAAATAGGTCGTCTCCCCACATAATCATGGGGTAAAGATACTCATATAGAACGCATTATCAAATAACAATTCATTCTCTCATTCATATTTTTAACACAATAATGGTCCATCAGACTGAATTTTTCCATCTAAACAGTCCTCCATGGAGATTTTATTTTTTCAGATTTTTAATTTATCAACCCTTAACTTGATCTACTGATCAAAAGTTAACAGTCATAATCTGCCAGCACAATCCACTAATCTCATAGTGATTTGCTGAAGTCATTAACGTCATTCTAGCTACGAACGTTATCACAGGGACTCGTCCCAATCATCCTCATTGAGGTTTTGCTTAGTTTGTTACATTTCAACCAAAATTTAGGAATCTTCATTTCAATCAGAATCCAAATCAACTCATCAGTTCTCAATCAGAATCCAAATCAACTCATCAGTTCTCAATCAGAATTTAAAATCATATCAACCACATTCGAATTCATCATCTAGATAGTATAAATACTTATAATTTCAAGTCTTAGATTTACTCGTATATACTGCCAGTAAAGAGCTGCAGTTATACCCTCGGTATATGCGGGTAGTCACGGTCCTTGGAACTATAAGGTAAATACTATCATGTCGAGGCCTCAAGCAAGTCAGGGATTCCATACAATTGCGGTACTTCTATCTGAAGACTCAATTACCAATTTACGAATTTCAGTTTGAATATCAATTTGTATGAATTTTATCACACAATTACAACCTTTTACAGCTTCTTCATAAATTTTTGACATTCTTGGCTTCTTGGTTGATCCTCATTAGCCAATTCACTTTGATACACTGTAAGATCCCTGTTCCCACTGCGCAACAAATTCACGGGTGCTAGCAGCGGAAGTAGCACTTCTTGCGTGGGGCAGGGTCCCACACTTACTCGGGGCTTTGCCCACGGATATCTGGACAAGAGACTAATCCATCGGTTTTTCCAAAACCAAACCCGGAAAAACTTCTTTGCCCGAAAAGCACGGGCGATTCCACCAGGATAACTTTTTCCTAACGTAGTCAAAAGCCTTAACTAACTGAGCTCATCTGACCGAACCCGTAAGTCCCATAGTCAGATCAGGGAAAAAGACTCTACTTGGATCATAGAGACCAATGCTTTTTTCCTCATCGAGAGGCACAACCGTTGATTCTTTTCCATAGAACAATTTTTGTCTGGAATTTACTTCATCTATCAAACTAAACAGAAATTGAGTCTCGATTTACGAATCCATCAATCTAGCCTAACCCCATCCAGTCCCATGGGTTAGCCAACCACCCAACCACTGTAGTGATGGGATCCAATTAGAAATTTGGTTAGGTTTTGTCCCGGGTATACCAGGGAAAAGAGTTCCCAGGCCCCCTAACCAGATGTTCATGCAAACATAAAACTAGTCACACCACTTACACACCCAATATGAAATTGTCTTTTTCTCAGCATCAGCTATCTTTAAAACAATCCTTTAATGAAACCATTGTGTCACTGATCACAATCCTCAAAATCTCTGGTTGAATCCTTATTTCCAATCATTCCTTCATCGATGTACTTATGGCATCATTGGCAACCAGAACGCTCACCATCTCTTCACTTAGTGGCCTTTTCGATAGTTCCTAGCTCATAGTAACCGGCAATATATTCACATAACAAAATGGAATCTCCATGGAAGATTAGCAAGATCAACCAACAGATCCATATAAAAGAGTCATGGACTCATCCGTTGAGGACTAGGAAGGTCAATCAACTAGATCCACACCCGAATTCAGAGAAAACAACTCTTACTCCTTGATCTAAATCTTCCACGATGCACGTGTGGGTATCTTCAACGACCCAGAGCCCGAGCACTATATGCTCAACACCCTCTAGGATCCTTCGTAGGTCACCTAGCGCTTCACTCATAGGCCGCTTCCTTGGTCCCTCATCCACCGTACTGGAAGCTCACCATTTAAATCGAACCGAGGCTGGTCAAAGACCTCGGCCGACCATGCTACGTGAGACGTCCTCCGTTGACTCTCCGTCAGCTGTTACAACTTTATCCGTTAGGTCTCCACCACGACCTTAATCACACAAGACGGTCAAAATGCTTCCCCAGCATTCTTGACATAAAACAGTCATTTATAAATAGGTCACAAATACAGTTTCTATAATGAACTCTCATCTTTCCACATTATCCCTCATCAGTCCACATTACTTATTTCACATTCCATTCATATGTGTACTCATTCTCATCCAATCACATCATTTTCCATCTCATCACATCAGATTCATTCACATCACATATCATTTATTCACATGTCATCACATCTCGTCCATTCACTCATATCGACGTCACATCATTTCACATACACATTCGCATTCATTATTCCACATACACATCCACATTCGTACATCCACATCCATACATCCATTTTCACATCCACATTCATACATCCATATCCACATCCACATTCATCCACATCACCATTCACATTCATACATCCACATCCACATTCACATTCGAACATCCACATCTACATTCATACATCCACACATCTATTTTCACATCCACATCCACATCCATACATCCACATCCACATCATCCATTCATCCATCTACATCAACCCACATCATTCACACATCAAACCACATCATCCATTCATCCATCTACATCAATCCACATCATTCACACATCAAACCACATCATCCATACATCCATCCACATTAATCTACATCATTCAGACATCAAACCACATCATCCATACATCCATCCACATTAATCTACATCATTCACATCCGATTCACATGCCGTCATTCATTCACATCCCTTATCATTCATTCATATCACGATTCACATGCCATCACATTCCCTCACATCCTATACCATTCATTCACATCCTAATTCACAGGACATCACATCCATTCATCCATTTTCATTTATCTGATTCATATCACTTCCATCCATCCATTTACATCTATCTGATTCCTATCACATCTCATCACATCTATTTATAAAATGTAAGAGAATTCTAATTTTTTAACATAAAGATTCTTTGCGCATCTAATTAGGCATAAAGACAACTTTAGTAGGAATAACACTTTTACAAAAAAATCCTTTTATGCATCTATTTAGGCATAAATTTAATTTTAAGGAAAATAACACTTTCGAATTAAACATAAACCTTTTATGCATTTTACCATGCATAAATTCCATTTTAATGAGAATAACACTTTCAAAATAAAAATAAATCTTTTATGCATCTATCTATGCATAAATTCAATTTCAATCAAAATAATACATTCAAAATAAAAATAAATCTTTTATGCATCTATCTATACATAAATTTAATTTTAATGAAAATAATACTTTTGAAATAAAAATAAATCTTTTATGCATCTTTCTATGCATAAAATCAAAATTGATGAAAATAACTCTTTTGAATTAAAAATAAAATTCTTTATGCATCTATTTATGCATAAAGTCAAAATTGATGAAAATAACTCTTTTGAATTAAAAATAAAATTCTTTATGCATCTATTTATGCATAAAATCAAAATTGATGAAAATAACTCTTTTGAATTAAAATAAATTTTTTATGCATCTATTTATGCATAAAATCAGAATTAATAAAAATCACTCTTTTATATAAAAGAATTCCATTTATGCATAAAAATCATTTATGATAAAAATCACACTTTTAATATAAAAAATATCTTTTATGCATATGTTTATGCATACAAATCATGTATGATGAAAATCACTCTTTTAATATAAAAGAATTTCTTTTATGCATCCATTTATGCATAAAAATCATTTATGATAAAAATCACACTTTTAATATAAAAAATATCTTTTATGCATATATTTATGCATACAAATCATTTATGATGAAAATCTCTCTTTTAATATAAAAGAATTTCTTTTATGCATCCATTTATGCATAAAAATCATTTATGATGAAAATCACACTTTAAATATAAAAAAACATCTTTTATGCATATGTTTATGCATACGAATCATTTATGATGAAAATCACTCTTTTAATATAAAAGAATTTCTTTTATGCATCCATTTATGCATAAAAATCATTTATGATGAAAATTACACTTTTAATATAAAAAAATATCTTTTATGCATACAAATCATTTATGATGAAAATCACTCTTTTAATATAAAAGAATTTCTTTTATGCATCCATTTATGCATAAAAGTCATTTATGATGAAAATAAAATTTTTTTAATAAAATATTTTTAGTATGCATTTTTCTATACCTAGAATGAAAAATAACACTTTAAGAATATATATATGATGGGAATTACTCTTTTTTAATTAAAAAAATAAAACTTATTTTACACAATTTTAAAAAATTTTGCCATAACCTCCTTTGTATAGCTGACCATTTTTCAATTTTTAACTCTCTAAAATTAATTAGAATTTCACCAAGAGTATTTAAATCATTCTAATGTAAACATTTTCTACTTATTTAAGAGAAACATTATGAAAAACTTGATTTTATCCATTAATCATTCATCTAGGATAAAGAATGGTTGGATTTACTAAAGAAGAGAGGGAAATGCCTTTTTTCAATGAGGCATAACATCATATTCATTTTAGAGAAGATAAAAATCATAAAAACCATAAAATGAACAGAAAAAAAGAGAGAATTTTCAACTTACGAAGGAATTTGAGAGCTTTCCTTTGGCTTGATGGTTTGAGGGATCTACTCTTGTTTGAAACAAGAGTGGCCACCAATATTTAGAAGAGGGAAGGTCAAAAACTAATGAATTATGAGTAAATTCATAGTTTTTGGCTCTTGGGAGAAGCAGGGTAGCAGTGCAAAAAACACTATTAAGCTTCAACAAAGGGGGAGGCTTCTATTTATAGGAAAAAAGTGAGCCTCTAACCAAGCAAACTAAATCTAGAATTTTCCAGATCAGTTTGGTCAATTTTTGACCATTTTTAGGTCAGTTTAGCTTACTTTTTAGAACTAGACTTGAATTTGGAGAGAGGAGAGATGAAATATCTCAATTTTTGATAATTTTAAACTCCACCACACATGTGAAGTAGGCGCCTCCTTCATGAGGGGGAATCCCCATCTTGAGTTGTCAAAAATTCATCATTTCACTAAATATCTCTTCTTTTTTGACTAATATCATTATCCTTAGTCAACTCTTCATCTTATGTGAGTATTTGCTCATTTTTGGGAGGATTTTCTTTATAATGGTCCATCAGACTGAATTTTTCCATCTAAACAGTCCTCCATGGGGATTTTAATTTTTCAGATTTTTAATTTATCAACCCTTAACTTGATCCACTAATCAAAAGTTAACAGTAATAATCTGCCAGCACAATCCACTAATCTCATAATAATTTGCTGAAGTCATTAACGTCATTCTAGCTACGAACATTATCACAGGGACTCGTCCTAATCATCCTCGTTGAGGTTTTTCTTTGCTTATTACATTTCAAGCAAAATTTAAGAATCTTCATTTTTCAATCAGAATCCAAATCAACTCATCAGTTCTCAATCAAAATTTAAAATCATATCAACCACATTCCAATTCATCATCTAGATAGTATAAATACTTATAATTTCAAGTCTTAGATTTACTCGTATATACTGCCAGTAAAGAGCTGCAGTTATACCCTCGGTATACACGGGTAGTCATGGTCCTTGGAACTATAAGGTAAATACTATCATGTCTAGGCCTCAAGCAAGTCAGGGATTCCATACAATTGCAGTACTTCTATCTGAAGACTCAATTACCAATTTACGATGCTTGCAGCCATTCGTGGCTCGCATTATGCGGTGTTCAGCAAGTCCCCAGCTCTAACTCGTGTGGTAAAAGCGCACAGTCAACTCTTCATCTTATGTGGGCATTTACTCATTTTTGGGTATTTTTCTTTTATAGATTGGATTTATCTCCTCCCCAAACTTGGATTGATCCTATTGGCCCATAGGAACCTTAATTGGATCATAATCCAAAAATTTCTAAAAATCTAGACCCTTAGGCTAAGGTCCTTTATACATATTTTCAATTAATTCCAATTGCACATTGGAAAGTTCTTTTTGAATTTCTGTTTCAGGGGAAAATAGTTTGAATATCAATTTGTATGAATTTTATCTCACAATTACAACCTTTTACTGCTTCTTCATAATTTTTTGACATTCTTGGCTTCTCGGTTGATCCTCATTAGCCAATTCACCCTGATACCAGCTGTAAGATCCCTGTTCCCACCGCGCAACAAATTCAGGGGTGCTAGCAGTGGAAGTAGCACTTCTTGCGCGGGGTAGGGTCCCACACTCCGAGCCTCGCCCACGGATATCCGGACAAGAGACTAATCCATCGATTTTAAAAAAAACCAAACCCGAAAAAACTTCCTTTGCCCGAAAAGCACAGGCGATTCCACACCAGGATAACTTTTCCCTAACGTAGTCAAAAGCCTTAACTAACTGAGCTCATCTGACCGAACCCGTAAGTCCCATGGGCAGATCAAGGAAAAAGATTGTACTTGGATCATAGAGACCAACGCTCTTTTCCTCATCGAGAGGCACATCCGTTGATTCTTTTCCATAGAATAATTTTTGTCCGGAATTTACTTCATCTATCGAACTAAACAGAAATTGGGTCTCGATTTACGGATCCATCAATCCAGCCTAACCCCATCCAGTCCCATGGGTTAGCCAACCGCCCAACCACTGTAGTGATGGGATCCAATTAGGAATTTGGTTAGGTTTTGTCCCGGGTACTAGGGAAAAGAGTTCCCAGGCCCCCTAACCAGATGTTCATGCAAACATAAAACTAGTCACACCACTTACACACCCAATATGAAATTGCCTTTTTCTCAGCATGAGCTATCTTTAAAACAATCCTTTAATGAAACCATTGTGTCACTGATCACAATCCTCAAAATCTCTGGTTGAATCCTTATTTCCAATCATTCCTTCGTCGGTGTACTTATGGCATCATTGGCAACCAGAACGCTCACCACCTGTTCACTCAATGGTCTTTTCGATAGTTCCTAGCTCAAAATAACCGGCAATATATTCACATAACAAAATGCAATCTCCGTGGAAGATCAGCAAGATCAACCAACAGATCCATATAAAAGAGTCATGGACTCATCCGTTGAGGACCAGCAAGGTCAATCAACCAGATCCACACTCGAATTCACAAAACAACTCTTACTCCTTGATCTAAATCTTCCACAATGCACGTGTGGGTATCTTCGGCAACCCAGAGCCCGAGCACCGTATGGTCAGCACCCTCTAGGATCCTTCGCAAGTCACCTAGCGCTTCACTCATAGGCCGCTTCCTTGGTCCCTCATCCACTGTACCGGAAGCTCACCATTTAAATCGAACCGAGGCTGGTCAAGACCTCGGCCGACCATGCTGTCACAAATACAGCTTCTATAATGAACTCTCATCTTTCCACATTATCCCTCATCAGTCCTCATCAGTCCACATTACTTATTCCACATTCCATTCATATGTGTACTCATTCTCATCCAATCACATCATTTTCCATCTCATCACATCAGATTCATTCACATCACATATCATTTATTCACATCCCAATTCACATGTCATCACATCTCGTCCATTCACTCATATCGACGTCATATCATTTCACATACACATTCGCATTCATTATTCCACATGCACATCCACATTCGTACATCCACATCCATACATCCATTTTCACATCCACATTCATACATCCATATCCACATCCACATTCATACATCCACATCCCCATTCACATTCATACATCCACATCCACATTCATACATCCACACATCCATTTCCACATCCACATCCACATCATCCATTCATCCATCTACATCAACCCACATCATTCACACATCAAACCACATCATCCAACATCCATCTACATCAATCCACATCATTCACACATCAAACCACATCATCCATACATCCATCCACATTAATCTACATCATTCACATCCGATTCACATGCCGTCATTCATTCACATCCCTTATCATTCATTCATATCACGATTCACATGCCATCACATTCCTTCACATCCTATACCATTCATTCACATCCTAATTCACAGGACATCACATCCATTCATCCATTTTCATTTATCTGATTCATATCACTTCCATCCATCCATTTACATCTGTCTGATTCCTATGACATCTCATCACATCTATTTATAGAATGTAAGAGAATTCTAATTTTTTAACATAAAGATTCTTTACGCATCTAATTAGGCATAAAGACAACTTTAGTAAGAATAACACTTTTACAAAAAATCCTTTTATGCATCTATTTAGGCATAAATTCAATTTTAAGGAAAATAACACTTTCGAATTAAAAATAAACGTTTTATGCATTTTACCATGCATAAATTCCATTTTAATGAGAATAAAAGTTTCAAAATAAAAATAAATCTTTTATGCATAAATTCAATTTCAATCAAAATAATACTTTCGAAATAAAAATAAATATTTTATGCATCTATCTATGCATAAATTTAATTTTAATGAAAATAATACTTTCGAAATAAAAATAAATCTTTTATGCATCTTTCTATGCATAAAATCAAAATTGATGAAAATAACTCTTTTGAATTAAAAATAAAGTTCTTTATGCATCTATTTATGCATAAAGTCAAAATTGATGAAAATAACTCTTTTGAATTAAAATAAAATTCATTATAGATCTATTTATGCATAAAATCAAAATTGATGAAAATAACTCTTTTAAATTAAAATAAAATTCTTTATGCATCTATTTATGCATAAAATCAGAATTCATGAAAATCGCTCTTTTATATAAAAGAATTTCATTTATGCATAAAAATCATTTATGATGAAAATCACACTTTTAATATAAAAAATATCTTTTATGCATATGTTTATGCATACAAATCATGTATGATGAAAATCACTCTTTTAATATAAAAGAATTTCTTTTATGCATCCATTTATGCATAAAAATCATTTATGATAAAAATCACACTTTTAATATAAAAAAATATCAGATTCTTTTATGCATATGTTTATGCATACAAATCATTTATGATGAAAATATCTCTTTTAATATAAAAGAATTTCTTTTATGCATCCATTTATGCATAAAAATCATTTATGTTGAAAATCACACTTTTAATATAAAAAAATATCTTTGATGCATATGTTTATGCATACAAATCATTTATGATGAAAATCACTCTTTTAATATAAAAGAATTTCTTTTATGCATCCATTTATGCATAAAAATCATTTATGATGAAAATTACACTTTTAATATAAAAAAATATCTTTTATGCATACAAATCATTTATGATGAAAATCACTCTTTTAATATAAAAGAATTTCTTTTATGCATCCATTTATGCATAAAAATCTTTTATGATGAAAATAACACTTTTATAATCAAAATAACAATTTCAATATGCTTCCTTCTATGCATAGAATTTAATTTTAAAGAAAGTAACACTTTTTTAATAAAATATTTTTAGTATGCATTTTTCTATACCTAGAATGAAAAATAACACTTTAAGAATACATATACGATGGGAATTACTCTTTTTTAATAAATAAAAAGTAAAAATTATTGTACAGAATTTTAGAAAATTTTGCCATAACCTCCTTTGTATGGCTGACCATTTTTCAATTTTTAACTCTCTAAAATTAATTAGAATTTCACCAAGAGTATTTAAATCATTCTAATGTAAAGATTTTCTACTTATTTAAGAGAAACATTATGAAAAACTTGATTTTATCCATTAATCATTCATCTAGGATAAATTTCTAACTTATGAAGGAATTTGAGAGCTTTCCTTTGGCTTGATGGTTTGAGGGATCTTCTCTTGTTTGAAACAAGAGTGGCCACCAATCTTTAGAAGAGGGAAGGTCAAAAACTAATGAATTATGAGTAAATTCACAATTTTTGGCTCTTGGGAGAAGCAGGGTAACAGTGCAGAAAACACTATTAAGCTTTAACAAAGGGGGAGGCTTCTATTTACAGGAAAAATTGAGCCTCTAACCAAGCAAACTGATTCTAGAATTTTCCAGATCAGTTTGGTCAAATTTTGACCATTTTTAGGTCAATTTAGCTTACTTTTTAGAACTAGACTTGAATTTGGAGAGAGGAGAGCTGAAATATCTCAATTTTTGATAATTTTAAACTCCACCACACATGTGAAGTAGGCGCCTCCTTCATGAGGGGGAATCCCCATCTTGAGGTAACAAAAATTCATCATTTCACTAAATATCTTTTCTTTTTTAACTAATATCCTTGTCCTTAGTCAACTCTTCATCTTATGTGAGTATTTACTCATTTTTGGAGGGATTTTCTTTATTTCTTCCATTTATCTCCTCCACACATTTGGATGAATCTGATTGGCCCCTCAAAACCTTAATTTAAAATTTTCAAAAAATCTGGACCCCCCAGGATAAGGCCTTTTGAACAGATTATAATTTATTTCGAATGCACCTTCTGAAAATCTTTTTGAACTTCTGTTTTGGGGGAACTTATTTAAATATAAAGAGATATTTTTCCATCTAAACTTTATATTTCTGAAGAGGGATTTGACTACAAGGGAAGATACTGGACATCCTGAGAGGCTGGGGAGGAATCTTACAGGGGGCTCCATGTGTGAAGTGGTGTTGGATACCGTGGTGGTAACCATGGGCATGTGGCTCATAGGTGATTCTGCATCAGTTACATAGGTACCATAGTTAGTGGTGTGGTGCTTGCCACTAGATAGGTAGTTTACTAGTATTGTCTTGGGTGCGGGAAACTCTAGGATCTAAGAAGGTGAAGCTCATGCTAGTATGCTCTTGAGTCCTTGTAGCATGGCCTTGTGGATTAGAAGATGTGGGTTGGTCTATGGTATTGCCTGGTGATACTACAAAAGTAGGATCCACTAGGCTCACAAGAGGTGCTACCATTTTTCTCATTGTGGGCATTCTTTCTTTGAATGTCCCAACTTGTGCCGCCATAAGTCTCTAGATCCTTTCATGTTCAATGACCCTATATATGTAATCACAAATATCTTACAATTGTTCCTCCTTTGTTGTGGCCCCAGCAGATATGGATTGGACATTCCCTTCTCAACTAACGCCATAAGCTTGGCATGTGTGGTGAAATCAACAAGAGTATCTATTGATGCATCATACTCCTAATCATTTGTGAGAAGACGTTGATCCATTATTTGCAAGACGAGCTCATTCCCGAAAGTAGATGCAATGTTATTGCTTGTGTCGAGACTATTGCGCACTACCTCTGTGAAGACTTGGCTTGGGACTCGTTTTGGGTGTATTGGGCTGCTGTTTAGGCTGCTAATCATTGTTGTGCCAATTACAAAGTCTCTTCTTCCTGGATCAGTGCCTCTTCCACCTGCACTTCTTCTAATGTCCTACCATTGGGAATAAGCACTTGTGCAGGGGGTGGTTTGATGGCCACAATTGGGTGCAACAGGAGCTGTATGGATAGGGATATCAACGTGAATGCCCTGATTGTAACGATGAGAGTACACCAGGTGTCTCTCCAGAGTTTACCTCAACTCCTTTATCATATTGTTTATAAGATGTAAGATTTAGCTCAAAGGTAGCCAAACCTCTGAGGTAGCTAGCTATGTGGTCAAAAGATTGGTAGTAGTTGGCTTGATTGGTGAGACCTGGTTAGGGTTCTTACTTGAAACTAGGGATCCTTCCATTGACTCAAAATA
The DNA here is from genome assembly GCF_041138505.1 of Cibotium barometz. Classification (NCBI taxonomy): domain Eukaryota; kingdom Viridiplantae; phylum Streptophyta; class Polypodiopsida; order Cyatheales; family Cibotiaceae; genus Cibotium; species Cibotium barometz. Next base: position 3,111,526 of record NC_141100.1, read on the forward strand.
TGATGATGTATCACTGGTCCCTAGTACAATTCCTTGTACAATGCTAAAGTGGGTTGCGATCGAAGGTCATGAGCCCAGTGTATGGCTAGTACACACCTAGCTTGATAGATGCACTATCATCTATATCGGCCTCTAATACATGCCCAGATCATAAGTGCAAAATATGGGGTGTGGAGATGGCAATATGCTCAAAAGCCTCATCATCATCGAATGCCACTCTACTAGAGACTCGACCCTCATCGTCAACATTGCACATGAGTCTCAAACCTGCCTCAGTGTGCTTATATTGAGTATTATCAAGAGCTCATGTTCAAACCATACCTCTAATAACATCAATGGATTTTCAATGTCATCCTCTAAGTCCTGATCAATTGCTACAAGTTTTCCATTGACATAATGCCATCTCATATAATGAAAGGCCAAAATAAAATTCTGGGAGCCAATCATATATTTACAGACAATAGATTTCCTATGGATTTTGCAAGTAACCCCATTTAATTCTTTCACATCCCAATTTTGACCTAAGAAATCCAAACATTTATCTGATTTACAGATAAACATTGACAATGTTTTTTTGACCTCCTCGTCATAAAAGAAGTTGACAAATGCAATGCATTAAAGACAATGATTTTCACCTGACGATTTGCTACATTTGGTCTTATACACCTTTGCACGTCTTGGTATATCTTTAATCTAAAGCACTCACTTGTTTTTGCTGTTGGTATGGGCCATTCTGGACTATCGAATGAAGGCAATGGTAATGCTTTCAAAGATCCATAACCTGTAACACTATGAGGTGCCGTGTAAAATTCATTATAAAAGAAAACTCCTCTCTCTGCCAAAGACCTGCTGGATGTTTCTTTGTATAGCTGCTCACCAATAGATGCATGAAAAACATCAAAGATTCCCACAATACTATCTATAGGGCTACAAGTCAACCAAGTTTGAAGGATATATTGAGTATTGTCAAGAGCTCATGTTCAAACCATACCTCTAATAAAACCAATGTGAAGGAGAACCCAAGACCTTCCACTTCCACCAAAAAGAAAAATCCACCAAAACAGCCAAAATCAAGATATTATATGGTATCAAGATGTGGGTGGAGAAGCAGCTACTTATAGCTCAAGGCTACTATGAATGTGCCAATCAAATTTGAGTGCTTGAGGGATCATCAAAGCCTCTTTTTTGACATAGCACTCAGAGGCCAAGGAAAAAGAAAATTACTCCACAAAAGCCTATGCGAGTTCCTCAAAGAACTCCACCAAGTCAACAAGTATGGGTACCAAAAAGGTTACTACAAGCACAAGGATACTACCAAGATAATACCAAAGCTTGGATTCCTAAACGAATCAAAAAGTCCTCTCAACTTGTTCAAAGAAACAAACCTTAGCACCAAAGGCATCAGCCACCAATTTATAATGTTCATCAAAGATGGGTGCCTATACATGTGCTTCAACAACAAGGATACTATGATGGTAATCCCATCATATGGTTTCCAAAATCAAACAACGTGAAAAAATCCTCACCCCCATCAACGTCAACCCCAATAGCTTCACCTAAAGTTCAATAAGAATGGAGGCCCAAGTAACACCAAGCAAGTCACTCAACCACTCTCATGTATTCAGCACCTACACAAGAGCTTGTGTGTTCAAACAACCCCCATGGTAACCAACAAGCAGTCTTACCTACCACCTCGACAACATTTAAGCCAAAAATTCAAGAATCAATTCCCATGTCTCTAACGGAGGACTTCTGAGTGCATCAAAGACAAACTCACAATGCTCTTTTCACTCCTGTGAAGCTACACGACAGACATAAGAACATATTCTCTCAAAAAGGAGAGTAGCCACAAGCACCTGGTGGTAGTTAAAAAAAACACAAAAACAAGGGAGTAATGCATATGGAAACTCCTAAGGATCTTCAATATCCATTATATTTTGTTAAGCTTATCGCTTACTATTTTTTTGTTTATATTAACGTAACAGCTACTCCATGAGTACATATCCATACTCATGGAGGACATTTACACCAAAGCCTCAGCATTGACAACTTCCAAGTACATCTCTGGATGGGGGGGCATGGTGGGCAAAAGCCTGGTCAGTGGTACAATCCATCGCTTGGAATTCCCTGCACTTCACACACCACATGGTTTGGAGATGATCCCTTTCATAGTGCATCAACTTGGTGTACAGATAGGTCACGAGTTCCATCACGCTACAGAGTTCATTCGACACATGGGGGCTCTCTTCTCGGACCTAACCACTATTACTTTATTCTCCCAAACCCTCCTAAAGTAATTCAATTATGGGTTTTATTTCTATGTTGGGGAGTTCTCCACCAATATTTTACCTTGTTTGTGCAGGTCTCCACACTCAAGCTTCTACTTCAAGCAAGGCTGTGGAGAGACTTGAGGCAGCATTAACTTCCCCTCCTGCATCCTCTAGCCATGTGAGTTCATTACCTTCATTAAATTTCCTTAATCAATTAGCTTTCTTATATGTCTAGATGCCAAGCTAGATGAGCTGCATGATAGGTGTCTTAGCTGTCTGGCTTTGGAGCTACAAGAGCGTGACTAGGAGATGGAGTGCTAGAGAGAGTAGTCTGTAAGGTGGATCTAGAGAGACAGATTGCATAATATCGTACGGAGCACTATATGAGGGAGTGGGCTAGAGTTGGTAGAGATGCAGCCCACCACCATCATGTGAAGCCAAGCATTGTGTTTGAAGCTCTCCCCTTGTTTTCAAACCCGTCCCTCATGTCAACACGACAACAACGCTACTTGGAGCATAACCAAGCTCGCCAAATATTCTTCGCCAATCCTGATAACCAGCCTACTGAATTAGAACCAAAGAACCTACCTCCCACTCAGAGGAAGAACCACTCACCCCTCATCCCCAAGAATTTGACAGTGAACAATCCGCATGCCACACTGAGAAGTAGAACCACCAACTTCCCCCACCCCAACCTCACGACCCCCCCCACAGCCTCAATCCTTCACTTACTAGAACACCATACAATGACCAGTTGTCACTGTGTGAAGTATCCCAAATTCTCCAACAAATCCTCAAAAGATGTAGAAGCCCACATCCTAATGTCTGACATGGCTTGGTATGTTAATGTTCCTAGCCCAGTGGACCAGAATCTCAAAAAGGCTACTTTCGTTCCCACACTTCACAAAAGTGCCACTCTCTAGGTAGCTCAATATGAGTATGCCCATTTCCCCACCTATGATGCCATCCAGGATGCATTCCTTCAATGCTTCAGAGAGGACAAGACATATGTGCATGTCTTGGATAAGCTAGCTATCCAGAATGACCCTGAAGAAAATGACAGTGGAAGATTATACTGCAAAGTTCCACAAACTTCTCCATAGATTAGATGCAGCTTGTTGCAAAAGAAATTCTAAATTCTTATTTCATGAAGGGCTTCGGTAAGCAAATCAAACGTTCTATGGACGGAGTGGACCTGACTGCCATTAACATGGAACATCTGGTAGATTCAGCTCTCAGAGCAAAGGGGTATTAGTAGGTGTGGTCAAAAGCAAGAAGAAATCTAAAAATACAAAGAAGTCCAAAGTATTCCTCATCCGGATCTTCGGACGAGGAGAATGATTCTGATGATTTCACATCCAGTGACAAATCGAAGGAGGAGGAGGAGGAGCACAAGACCAGGTCCAAGGGCAAGAAGGTAGGGAAAACAACCAAAGAATTGGCTATAGCCATGGCTCATTTGGCCACTAAAGGTGCGAAGCCTACCCCTACCATCCGGTCAGATATCTGGTGTGCGAAGTGTCGCAATCTAGAACATGGAGCCGACGACTGCAGCTTAAATGACCTTTGGTGTGCCATTTGCAGAACTTCCACACATGCGACTAAAGCATGCCACTACAATGGTGGGAGAGCCCCTCCGCAACCAATGATGCAACCTTAGGTAGTAGCTACAGTTCAACCAGCCTAGCCAATGGCCGCGCAAGGCCAGTTCCGTAGACCTAAGTTATGCCAATGCAAATTTTTTTTACCCAGAGATGCGACTAGTTCCACAAGACCCATCCTTATATGCTTTTACTATCATGGCCAAGGCCACTAGAAGTCATAATGTGAACTATGAAAAAAGCATAAAGAAAAATTATAGGGAGCTCAAGCTTCTGCATCCGGTCCACCTACAGTCAATGTGGTGGAAATCCAAGCTCTGGATGAGCGAGCAAAAAACCAGCCAACCACAGAAGCAGCTGAATCATCAGCCATGGTGATGACTAGATCCATGCAGTCTAAGACTCCGGAGGTGGCATAGAAACCGACCCCGAAAAAGAAGGGGAAGCCAAAAGGAGTCACTTGGCAGGAACAACACAAAGTCCAGACAGAAGTCTTCGCTTGGGTGGAGGAGTAGCAGGCCAAAGAGGGACTCTAGAGAAAAGACTCGAAAAAACTTAGGCCAATCTATTGGCCAGAATCCCAATACAATGTTCCAAAAATAAACCATGAAGAAAAAGGCAAAATTCCCTTGCCAGTGAAGATGAATGCCGGGTACAGAGACACCATGGCCGAAAGGAGGTGCACAAGCACAAAAGTAGGAAGACTTCCTAAGTAGGCTCACAGAATCCACCCAGAAGCCGTATGATCTGTGGGAAGATCTAAAGCGACAGCCAATACATATGTCTGTGGAACAGTTACTCACACTTGTTCCAAGTTTTAGGGAGCAACTGATCGGTAGCCTGAAACCTCAAAACGAGGAGATGCCAGCCCTGCAGCAGCAGCCACCACCGGAAGCTTTAAATTTGGATAAAGCAGAAGCTACATCAAAACCCATTATATATGATGAAGCCATTCCAATGATTCAGGTCAAGTTGGCTAGAATGGATATAACAGAAGGTCTCCTAGATGGTGGTTCCGGAGTCAATATGCTCTTAGATATAACATGCGACATGCTCAGGTTGATCACATGGGAACCCGCACCATTCGCTGTCAAAATGGCAGATCAGCAACGAGTGCAACCACTAGGATTAATCCACGAGCTCACACTAGAGGTATCCAGATATAGTTTCCAAATAGCAGTAGTAGTGCTCCGAATGGAAGATATCAAAGGTTCTTATCCAATGTTGCTCAACAGACCCTGGCTTTGCTAAGCATGGATTAAGCAAGACTGGGACATGGATATAATCACTATCTGTCATGGGAAGAAGAAGATCAAGATCTCTATCTTGCTAGTAGGCAGATAGTGGAAAAACCAACCCGGCTAGAAATAGTCGAAGGGATCAACATGTTGGAAGGTCTAGACTTCGATGAGAAAGAGGAATATCTCTAGCAGAATGCTAATTTGATTAGTCTGCTTGAAGTAGATGTAGTCCGCATCATGGATAGATATCGACCCAGCACTCTACACATAAATGAGGACTTCAAACAAAAGTCTGCTCCAAGGATGAAAAGAGACAGTTCAAAGCAACCAGAAGATTTCTATGAGGCTCTAGTGGAGGAAGGTGGTGCTCCAAGCCTACAATAGCTGATTGCAACAGAAAAAGCTTTTGACACAAATATCAAGCACTCCAAGAGAGTCAAAGAAGATGAATTGACAAAGATGAACTTGGGCATCAATGATGACCCCAAGATAGTCAGGGGGGTCAGTGCAAAGATGGACAATGAGTTCCACGAAAAAGTCCAGGAGCTACTCACCTCCTTCAAATATTTCTTTGCATGGAGCTATACCGGCATGAAAGGGATTGATCCCAGCTTCTACCAACACTAGATCAACCTTAAAGAAAATGACATCCCTATCCGGCAACAAAGATACCGGATGAACCCAAACTATGCCAAAAGGGAGAAGGAAGAAATAGATAAGCTCCTCCAAGTTGGGTTTATATACCCAATCGATCGAGCCACATGGCTATCACCGATCGTGATTGTCCCCAAGAAAAACCAGAAGTTAAGGGTCTGTGTAGATTACCGGAAGAAGTAAAAAGCTACTACCATTTTAGATCATTTTCCCTTACCATTCATAGATTCTTTGCTTGATGCAGTGGCAGGCCACGAGATGTACTCATTCCTAGATGGGTTCAATGGATACAACCAGGTTCAAATGGCTCCGGGATATTGATAAAAGACCACCTCATCATAGAATGGGGAGCCTTTACATCAAATGTCATGACCTTTGGTCTAAAGAATGCTCTTGCTAAATTTCAGCACATGGTTCAAGAAATCTTTGTTGATTTTCTCGCCTCCTTTATGAGGGTATTCATTGATGACTTTAGTGTTTTTGGTAAAATTTCACAACATTTGATGCACCTGCAGCTCTATCCAGCCAAATGCAGACTTTTTCAGATTAAGCCTAAATCCCACAAATGTGCTTTTTCTATACAATACAGAATGCTATTAGGCCACATCATTTCTAAAGAAGGAATAGCAGTCGACCCAAATAAGGTTGAGGTGATCCATAAAGCCCCAACTCCAACAAATGACAAAGGGCTGAGAAGATTTCTTGGACAAGTACGATGGCATAGCAGAATGCTCAGATACCTCGCTCATTTAGTAGTCCCTTTGAATCAATAGATGGTCCATTTCAAAAAACCTCTCACAAAGTAATCAAGGTAGGTTTCTTTCAATTGGACACCATAATGAGAAATTGCATTCTGGAACCTCAAGCTTATGCTATTCAATGCACCTATTGTCCAAGCCCCAAACTAGGAACTGCCGTTTCATGTCATTGTTGACACCTATGATGTAGCAAATTGTAGTATACTCATGCAAGAAGCAGAGGAGAAATTGTTCCGGCCTGTCTACTATGCCAGTCAAAGGCTCTCTAATGCTGAGCAAATCTATTCCACCACACATAGGGAAGCCTTGGGTATGATCTACTCAGTTACAAAGTTCAGGCACTGCTTGTGGGTAATAAATTTACCTTCCATGTCGATCACTCTGCCTTGTTGTACTTGGTAGATAAGTAGAGTATAGCAAGAAATTTGGCTAGATGGATACTAATACTCCAAGAATTTGACTTCACAATAGTCCACACACCAGGTGTGCCATCATACAGTAGCAAACTATCTTTCCCACCTAGAATCGAGAGAAGTCCCAACTAGAGTAGCAGATGATCTACCAGATGCTTGGCTATTCACAACTGATGCAGTCATCCCAATTCCCCAAACATGGTATGATGAAATGCTAACATTCATTGCCACAGGTCTAATGGACAATGATTGTCCACGGATCAGTAAAAGCGGATTACTCCTCGTAGTAGGCCTTTCCAAGTCATAGCTGGTCAGCTATACAAGAAAGGGATTGACTAAATACTCCGAGAATGCATACCACCACATGAGCAGGAAGCTGTGCTCAGATAATCTCATCAAGGGATTAGCAAAGTACACTTTGTTAGAGATATCACCAGAAGGAAAATCCTCCAAGAAGGACTCTGGTGGCTGATAGTACTTGGTGATGCCTATAACTGGGCCAAACAGTGTGACGTCTGTCAACGTCTCGGCCAGCCAACGAATAGGGCTCAAATTCCACACAATCCAGTACTCCCATTAGAACCATTCCAAAAATGGGGCCTTGACTTTGTTGGGCCATTCAAGCCTCCAGTCCGTTTTACCAGTCAAGTATATCCTAGTAGCCACAGATTACAGCAACAAGTGGGATGCTCTCCAGGATAACACAGCACAATCAACTGCCAAATTTCTCTATGAGATGATCATCACTCGTTTCTGATGTCCCATCAAGTTGATTAGACCAAGGTAAACACTTTGTCACTGATTTCATCAAACAGCTGGTCACCCATCTCATCATCCATAAACGATCCACAGTGTACTATCCCAAAGCCAATGGTCAAGTTGAATCAACCGACCCAATTCTCAAGAAGATTCTCACAAAATTGGCCAATGAAAATCACGACGACTGGGATGAAAAGCTATATTCAACTTTATGGGCTTTCCGCACAACATCCAAAATCTCTACTGGAATGACTCCATTCAAATTAGTCTATGGCATAGAAGTAGTCGTCCCATTGGAATTCCTAGTACCACGCTTCCAAAGTTTTTTCGTCATGGGCACTATGCCAAAAAGAGTGGGTGTGGCAACACACCGTCAGACCCATTGGCATCTAGTGAGGGTGAAATTTTGCGAGTCAAGGGAGAGGGGGGGCAGAGGGGAAGCACCCCCGTAGACCCACTTGCAATGTTTCACCCCCAATGGATGCCAGATGGGTGTGACATCCTATCCAAACCTGCTCTTTTTTTCCATACGGACCCCTTAGACACACTATGCAAAAAAGAGCGGGTGGCAACACACCGTCACACCTATCCAGCGTCCGATGGGGGTGGAACTTTGCAAGGTGGGGAAAGCATTCCCATGGACCCACTCACAAAGTTTCATCCCCATCAGGTATGAGTCCTACCCAAACCCACTCTTTTTTGCATAGGGGACCCCTTGGGCACTATGCAAAAAAGGGTGGGTGGCAACACACCATTACACCCATTTGGCATGTGGTGGGGTTGAAACTTTGTAAGTGGCGAGGGAGCATCCCATGGATCCACTTTCAAAGTTTCATCCTTATTGGATGCCTAATGGGTGTGATTACCTACCCAAACCTGCTCTTTTTTGCATAGGAGACCCCTTGGGCACTCTGCAAAAAAGAGCAGGTGACAATATGTCGTCACACCTGTTTGATGTCCAATGGGGGTAAAATTTTATGAGGGGGGGGAGAAACCCCATGCACCCACTCGCAAATTCTTATCCCCATCGGACACCAGATGGGTGTAAGTCCTACCCAATCTTGCTCTTTTTGCATGGGAGTGGCAACGCACCGTCACACCCATCCAGCATCCGATGGGGGTGAAACTTTGGGAGTTTGGGGGTAGTAGCCTCATGGACCCACTTGCAAAGTTTCACCCCGGATGGGTGTAAAGTCCTACCCAAACCCGCTCTTATTTACATAAGAGACCCCTTAGACACTACAAAAAAGAACAGGTGGCAACACACTGTCATGGCCATCCAGTGTTCGATGGGGTTGAAACTTTTCAAGTAGGGGGGAGAAGCCCCATGGACCTGTTTGCAAAGTTTCACCCCCATTGATCAGATGGGTGAAAATTACTACCCAAACCCGCTCTTTTTTGCGTAGTGTCCAAGGGGTCCCCTATGCAAAAAAGAATGTGTATGGGTAGGAGGACATCATGCCCATCGTGGCGTCAGATGGGTGTGAAACTTTACGAGTCGGTCCATGGGGCTACTTCCCCTACTCACAAAGTTCATCCCCCTCAAACACCGAATGGGTGTGACCGTATGTTGCCACCCGCTCTTTTTTGCATGTGCCCAAGGCGTCCCCTATGCAAAAACGAGTGGGTTAATGGGACATCACACCCATCTAGTGTTAGATGAGAGCACAACTTTATAAGTGAGTCCATAGGGCTGCTCTCCCCTACTCTCACAATTTCACCCCCAACCCACTAAGAGAAAGATATAAAATATGTTAGGACAAATGAAAAGCCAACTCATAATATATATGGGAAAAAGATACAAATGAAGAGAACGGTACAAAATATGTTGGGAAAAATGAAAAGCCAACTCATAATATATATGGGAAAAATATACAATTGAAGAGAAAGATAAAAAATGAAGGGCCCTAGATATAAAAAAAGGGAGGGAGGAGGCTCCAATATCAATCCATAGTCTATCTAGCTCTCAGGGTCTCCAAGTTTCTCGCATGCTTGTCTTGGGCTAGAGTCCACCGTGGGGGCCTCCCTTCTTGTTGTTAACTTGCTGAAGCGTGAGTTTCAGAACAAGAACTAGATGAGTATATATAATTTCCTCCTTGCTCCACTCATACTACAATGCTGCTCTTACGCATCTGTTGACCCTACACATATTAGTGACCTGCAACTATCATGCCGTGGACATCAAATGAGAATCCATAATCATCAATCATATCACAATCAAGGGTGCACTTGGGCTTAGTGCACCTAAGAATGTAGTAGTCCACCTCCTCCTCCTCATTGCCCTCCTCGCGGGCAATAACAATAAAACATCAAAATATATGTCAACAAACAATCATAATCTGCCCTATTAGGTAGCGTACGAGGATCAACAGTAGAGTGGGGGGTAACACTCCTCACTCTATCTTCAACAACTAGTCTACTGTTGCATCTCACACAGAGTAGTCACCCCACCACCATCGATGCATGGCCCAAAAAAGCATGAATGGTGTTTTTTGAAGATGATGATGGTGATCTCAAGGTACGAAGACCTGAACTCAAAGTACAACTCTATTTGTGTCATCTCAAGAAAGCAAGCCCCATGCACTATGTACTCCCCACCACGACAAACCAAATTGATCGCAATGCCTTCTTGTACTCTGGTGATGCATGACACTGCTCCCAAAACCTCTCTATCATTTCCCTCATCTCAGGGTCCAATAAATGAGTGCATCTAGGTGCACGACCACTACTAGCCCATAGTTCAAGGTGTGAAGACTTGAACTCAAAGTACAACTCTATCTATGTCATCTCAAGAAAGCATGCCCCATGCACTACGTACTCCCCACAACAAACCCTATGTAGACAATACCCTCTTATACTTGGAAATGCACAACACTACTCCCAAAACCTCTCTGTCATTGCCCTCATCTCAGGGTCTAATAAATGAGTGCATCTAGGTGCACCACTACTATCCCATAGAGCAGCCTCAACCCCACTCTCCAAGCTTTGTATCCTCACAAACCCTCCTTGCAATGCCCGACAATGCATTTGAATTATGCAAGAAGTGATGCAATGCATACTTGGTAGGACACTGCTAGAAAAAATCATTCTAATCGCCCATCTAGTAGCCAATCCATCTGAATGCATCTTACGCTTGAGTGTGTTGTAGGATTATCTCAAACTCAGTAGCACAGCCAGCATTGGACCTCCTCAAATGTGGGCTACAAATTATGGAAGAGGTGGTACATTATGTTGTACGTGAGTGCCTTAGCAATGCATCTAGCACACTAGACTGTGATGCCACATTGAGGTCAACAAAGTACTTGTTAAAAATAACATTGGAAAACGATTTCATGCACCAGACCTGGAAAAGTATTTCTCATGAGAAGATTCCTCATCACATGAGCAACATCGGAGGGTGGAGTGGCAAGCACATGGTTGACAATGTCATCAGCATCGCCAAAGTGAGGAGTGGCTATAGGAAGAAGCACATGTGCACAACTAGATGGAGGAGTGGCAAGCTCATAGGTATCCCACCACGAGAGGCGAGGTAAACTCGAGGGCCACGCCTAAAGGTAGAGAGGCACTAGGTAGAGAAGAAGCAAGCTCATGGGAGGCACCCAAGAAAGGAGTGGCAAGCTCGAAGGGTCCACCTCATAGTGGGTAGCACTGGACAGTGGAGTGGCCGCATCGGCAAAATGCAAGGGATGAGTGGGAAAAGGGTGCAAAATAGTGTGGAGAAAGAATTGTGGGAGAATGAGGAGGAGAAGGAGGTGGAGTGGGTTCATGTAGAAAATATGGAGAATGGGTGGGGGGAGGAGATGGCGTCTCATCGATCGAACCCACCATGCACTGCAATGCTTGAGCCCTTGCTTTGTGCTCACCATCTCTTCTCCTCCAATCCTCCATGTGAACCCTTGCTTACTCCTATGAATAAGGTAGATGAAGAGATCCCATTGCCTATTACTTTTTCTTTTCTTTTTTTTTTCCCTGGGAGAGAGATCCTACTAATAGTTAACATTACAACTCGCTCAACGTCCCAGCCACGCTGGTGTCGTGAGCTACAAGATCATCTACGCGGCCCTCTGAAGAGGGCGACGATCACACTCGACCACAGAGAGCGGAGGGGCTACACTAGAGTCCTCCTGGGAAAGGCGGCCAGAACACGATCGACGCCGAAAGGGAAGCTTATGGAGAGCACGGATGAGAGGTGCTGCCGAGGGGTCCAAGCAGGGTTTGAACCCAAGACCTTTCGGTCCTAGGCAAACACTTTACCACTTGGACTGTCACCTCTTTGGCTGCCTATTACTTTTTCTACTCCTATGACTTTGTGAACCCATCCTAAAAGGTAGGAAAAAAGAGATTAAGCTTAAAATTAAAGTTAATCTCAAGATTAAAATAATACTAGAACAAGATTAACATATGCTAGAAATGGAGCCACCTCCAAAATTGGTGAAGCTCCAAGAATGGGGGTGACTCAAAAAATTAGGCTATATATACTAAGACCAGATAGCATTTCATTGGTTAAATTAGATTATGGATAAAATCTAGATTTCTACCAATTTATCTAATCTTTTCAAAGATAATAATAATTTTTTAAAATAAAATACTAAAAATATATTAAAAAGATTATGATAATTTTTAAAATTGGTAAACTAATTAATTATTTTAAATACCAAATATTTATTTTTAATAAATAATATTTATTTAGGGTTTCTCGCAACTGCCAATGCGCTCTGACTGTCAGTGAAGATAGAGGTGGCAGACTCCTGTCTAACACCCAAGTCAGCCATAAGCCGTCTGAGCCACACACACTCAACCGTAGCTGCTGTGAAAGCTGCCCTGTACTCAGCTTCACAACTAGAAGTGGCCACAGTAGGTTGCTTCTTGCTCAACCAAGATATGCATGAGCTACCGAGCATGAAACAAAAACCACTTGTGGACACTCTTGTGTCATAGCAACCAGCCCAATCTGAGTCCGAAAAAGCATGTAAATCTGGCGGCAACGATCCCCCCTTGGGATAAAACAACCCAAGATGTATGGTGCCACTCAAGTAGCGAAAGATGCGTTTAACTGCCTTCCAATGCTGAGACCCTGGGCTATGCATAAACCTGCTCACCTGTGAGACTGCAAACTGAATGTCCGGCCTCGTAATGCATACATAAATAAGGCAACCAACAGCTGTCTGATAGAGTGTGACATCAAAGTGATCTCCAGCATCATGCAGACTCAACTTCAAACCTGTCTCCATTGGAGTAGCAATAGGCTTGCAGTCTTCAAGGCCAAATCTCCGCAACAATGTCTCAATATACTTTGTCTGACACAAAGCAATACCTCCATCACACTGCTTAAATTGTATCCCCAAATAATGATGCAAATGCCCCAAATTTGACATCTCAAAAGAGGCATCCAAATCAGCCTTAAAATCAGCAATATGACTCTCATTTGGTCCTGTGAGCAGCATGTCATCGACATAGAGAGCAATGATTAGTAGATGTACACCATCCACACGTTTAACGTACAAAGTGCTTTCTGTTGGACTATTCTGAAACCCATGTGCAGTCAAATATGCAAGTATCTTTTCATACCAAGCTCGTGGAGCTTGCTTTAAACCATATAAAGCCTTTTTCAACCTGCACACTTTGTTTTCCTGCCCTCTTTGAACAAAACCACGAGGCTGCGATACATACACCTCCTCATGCAAATCTCCATTCAAGAATGCAGTCTTTATGTCCAGCTGATGTACATTCCAACCATTATGAGCTGCCAATGCACAAATGCTACGAATGGTAGTCATACGACAAGTGGGAGCGAAGGTCTCATCAAAATCAATGCCCTTTTCTTGAGCATAACCCTTTGCAACAAGTCTAGCCTTATAGCGATCAACACTGCCATCTGGCTTTCGTTTCAACTTAAAAACCCACTTACATCCAATGGCCTTTTTACCAATGGGCAAATCACACAAAGACCATGTACCATTCTTGATTATAGCATCATATTCACTTTGCATTGCAGCCAACCAATTTTCTGAATTTTGTGCCTCATCAAATGAAAGAGGTTCTTCCTCTTCACACATACTAGACACAGCCAAAGCATAACAATCTGATGTATAAGAGGCATGCTGAAAACCTGAACGAGTACGACTAGTCATAGGTGCATCAATCTTACTATCACGCAAGGTTTGCACCAGCCATCTAGGCATACCTCTAGCCTGCTCATTTTCAGTCCTATCCTCATGAATTACATCCTGTAAATCTGCATCAGAAATAGGCTGATCTATGATGTCGTTTGAAATCTGCATAGGCTGAATATTTACCTCAGTAGGACTTACATTTGAATTCCCACCTGTAAATAGAGGCAAGAGCGTATCAAATACATCCCGTGAGCTCACGCCTGTCTCTTTGGTACATGATAACAAAGGCTGCACAGCATCTTCCACAAAAACAACATCTCGACTAATCAAGATACGCTTTGACTGTGGATGATACAATCTGTAACCCTTGCTCTCAGCACTGTAACCAACAAAAATGCACTTGACAGCCTTATCATCCAATTTTCTGCGTTGTTGCACAGGCACTAAAGCATAGGCCAAGCAACCAAAGACACGCAAGTGACCAATAGAAGGCTTCCTGCCATGCCAAGATTCGTATGGAGTAATAGACTGCAAGGCCTGTTGAGTACATATGCAGCACACATGACAGCCTCAAGCCAAAACACATGTGGTAAAGCTTGGCTCTTGACCATACATCGTGCCATCTCCATAAGTGACCTGTTCTTCCTCTCAGCAACACCATTTTGCTGAGGGGTATACGGCACTGTACATTGGTGTTTTATCCCACGACTAGCCAGAAATGCATCAAACTCTTTAGACATGTACTCCCCCCCTCGATCAGTACGGAGGGTGCCCACAGTACAATTGGATACATTTTCAACCATAAGAAAAAACTGTTTGAAGCACAAAAACACTTCGGACTTTGCCTTCAGTGGATATACCCATGCATGCCTTGAGTAATCATCAATGAAAGTCATGAAGTACAAGTGTTTACCAAATGACGGAGTTTGCATAGGCCCACATACATCACTATGTACAAGCTGCAATTTGCGAGTGGCCCGCACAGAACCATCCTTTGGAAACGTAGAACGCTGCATTTTGCCCAAAATACAGCCTTCACAAACATGTTTCAATGGTGCCTTAAGAGGGGGCAATGAAGCAACCATATCAAATTTCTGTAAACGCAGCAAACTAGCAAAGTTCAGATGACCAAAACGAGCATGCCATAGTTTTGCATCTGAAACTGCCTTTTCATCAGAAACTGCATTTGCTAAATCTTCCACACACTTGTCATAAGAATTGAGCCTATACAGCCCACGAAACAAGGTGCCAGATACAATAATCGTATCACCAGAAGTCAAATCATGAACAGTACATCTGTCATCCACAAATTTGACTACAAGTCCAAGTCTAGCAAGCGCAGAGACAGACAATAGATTCTTCTTTATCCCTGGCACATACAAAGCATCTGAAAGTGTGAAAGCGCTGCCATTTGCAGCAGTAAGCATAATTTTACCAATGCCCTTCACTGGGTAAGAAGCATTATTGGCACATGTGACAGTATTCCCATTAGGGACAGCCTCAAGAGAAGTGAACATATCACGATGCGAGGTAATGTGCTTTGTAGCACCACTGTCAAAATACCATACATGAGAGTCAACAGAAACTGCCAAACATGCATCATGTACAGATGGGTCATACTGGAAATACACGCTAAACGCCCATTCTGTATCCTGCACAACATTTGCAGAATCTGCATTTGTAGAAGCATCCGCTATTGTGGCTGCATTTGACTCTTTCTTCTTATGCCTCTTTAGCCTTTAGCTTAGGGCAATTCTTAATGACATGATCATTTGCCTTATAATAGTTGCACCTGGTCTTTTTCTTGCCTTTATCAAGAGCCTTCTCAGACTTATTGTTGCTACCTGTGGAAGGAGAAGAAGTTGCAGACCTACTAATAGGAGAAGAAACAGTGGAAGGGGCTGCCTTTGGGCAGCAATAAATGCTTGATCAACTGCACGCTGCCTGGCCCTGTTTTGCCTGGACTGCGCTTCTTGCAAGAGTTTGTTGACCAAAGTATCATACTTGACAGCATCAGGTCTGTCCTCGTTAAGAAGTCTCCACGTGGAAGCAAAAGTCTGATATGTCTCAGGTAAAGCATCAAGAACAGTCTGCACAAGAGAATGATCAGGAATAATCTCACCTGCAGAAATCAACTGTTCTTTGAGATCTTTAATCTCAGCAAGAAAAACATTCATGTCATCATCTTCTTGCATAATCTTCAATTCTAGCTCTTTACGCAGGTAAGCGATTTTTACCTCGTTACGACCTGCATACAAACCAGCTAGAATATCCCAAGCCTGTTTTGCTATTTTAGCTGAACGAATATGTGGGGTGATGTTACGTTTGACAGAAAGTGCAATCAAGGCATGAGCCTGCGCATCTTTACCATCCCAACGAGCTTGTTCAGCAGTGGGTAAAACAGCAGCAATAGTAGAGCTGCTAGAACCTGCAACATCCTCAACAGATCCTACATCCACAGAACCTGGACGTACATCCATACCCTGCACAATGTTCCACACTCCTTTTGCAACCAAAACATGCTGCATCATGTATGCCCAAAGTGGGTAGTTGCTGTCTCCATCCAGTTTCAGCAGACAACATGCGAAATACATCATTGCTGTTATCAGCCATGGCCACTGACTGAAACTGATGCAAAAGCTGTCTGTAATGAAGCAAAGACTGAATAGAAAACAACTCGTGCTATGTAGCACGGTCCACAATAAAGTACGTATGCCTGTTTTGCAGAAAACTGCACTGTCGAAATTTCTGCAGAAAATGAAGAAAACACCTGTGCAGAACTTGAAATGCAAAAACGGAGCCCTAAACGACCTCAGATGCAATTTCTGAGAACGCAGAGCCGAACGGGCTTATTTGCAGAGTATAGGGACCTGCAAGCGCTCGTGAAAACTCACCTCAATCGGAGAACGTGAGTCGGAGGGTGCTGGCGGCGTAGCCTTGGGAGCCGATGCCTGCTTTGATACCAATTGTTGGAATTAGGGTTGCAGGAAAGCACACAAAGCTTGGAGAAAAAGAAGCAAGAATGCACACAACACAAAAAGTATTAGATTGTGTCAATGTACTAAAGATCAGTTAGCCCTAGAAGGATGGGCGTATATACAAGCCGGGGGAAAAAACCTCCTAAAGAGGGAAAAAGTGCCCCGGCGGTCCTAAGTGTGTTCACACACATCACTGCCTATATATATGGCAACATAAGCATTAGGCAGACATTTTTCATTCAACATAGCTCTAGCTGACTCCATCAGTACCCTGTTTTTCCTCTCTGCAACACCGTTCTACTGCGGTGTATAGCTGCAAGTGATCTGCCTTCTTATCCCATACTTTGCAAGATATTTGTCAAACTCCTTAGAGACATATTCTCCGCCTCCATCTGACCTAAGACAAGATACGTAGTAGCCCAACTCATTTTCAGCATGCTGTTTGAAGTCTCTGAAGGCATCAAACACGTCATCTTTATGCTTCAGTATATACAGCCAAGTGTACCGGCTGAAATCATCAATGAAAGATACATAGTGCTGCCAGATCCACACTGGCCTTGTGTATTTGTGCTATGCCAATTACTATGTTCTTGCTGTCCATAGGTGTTTCGAGTATCACCACGACCTCGAAACGAAGCACGGCCTATGCCGCCTTTGCCACGCTGGCTAGAGTACAAAACAGTGTCTCTACTCTGAGACGCACTAAAACCTGTATTCAATCCAAGCTTTACTTCCTCATGCAACAGCAACTAGCTCATCCCAGCCAGGAGGTTCAGCTCTAACAGAAATAGATGTATCAAATGCTTTATATTCCTTGCCAAGTCCATTCAGTGTGACAGCAATCATATCATCTTTAGATACCTATGATCCAATGGTGGCAAGCTGGTCTGCTATGGTCTTAACCTCTGCTGTTGTATAAACTTGGATGCTTCTGCCATTTTCTAGACATGTTGTTGAACTGTTGTTTCAATTGAATCTTCCTTGCATGTGTTATATTTCCATAGTTCTTCATGAGTATGTCCCATGCATCCTTTGGAGACTCACATCCAGTGATCAGTATTGACATAGCATCAGATATACATAAAGAAAACCAGTGTAGCACTTTGCATGCTCTCTCTATCCACTGCTTATGAGCTCTTCTCTGATCTTGTGTCGGTCGTTCAGGCATTTCAGGTTCAGCTTCATCACCTGTACATAGATCCCAATATCCTCTGCCAAACCAAAAAGTTTTTCATTCTGAATTTCCATAAGGCAAAATTCTTATTATCCAACTTCTCTCCAACGATCTGGGTAATATTGTCGGTGCCCTGTGCATTAGCCATGGTTCAGTAGACTATGTCTGATGCCTGACTTCTTGCAATATAACTGACCAAGTGCAGTCCTTAACTGTTTATGACAGTTTTTCTGCAACAAGTTCACTGTCAAAACCAGGGTATTTCAGCCCTTCAGCAGCTCAAAACAATCCACAAATAAGTAGTCCCACCTGTAGGTACGATCTTGTAGGTACGATGGTCAATACATATGCTATGTAATTGCTTCAGCTTTATCTCCTGCAACCTTACTCTGTAAACTGTAAACTGTCAGTGAACCAACAGCTTATTCAGTACCAAAACTGAGTCGTATACATGTCATACATGTCCCAAACCTTCACAGACATCTGCTAGTACATGTAGCAGTCCAAACATAACCATACGAGCACAAATCACTGCATAGACAACAAGTACAAGTGTGTCAAAACCCTTGCTCACAGGTTGCAGTCAGCAAATATTCAGCATAACAAGCTTTATCTAGCTCCACAAAGTCCTCAAATCATGTCATACATTCACTTCAGTGTGTCGGGGTCAGTACATGACCATATGGGTAACCACAGACATCCTGTCTTCATGAATCCAAGTCAAGATTGCATTTATAGTTAGCAACCAGCCAAGACAATGTCACTGCATTAATTTCCAGCCTTAAACTTCAGCTTCAAATCATCAAGTCCAACGCATACATGCTCTTGCATATTCCTATGCTCCAACACGATGCCTTCTAGGTATAATATTGAGCTCCTGTGTGTCAATGATGGCAAAATATATGTTGTTCTTTGATGTTTACAGCAGTTCTAGCCTATTCACAGATATGAAACTTACTGTTACAGCTCATAGATGTGCCTCCACCAATGCAATAGTATATCACACCTATCAAGCACCTTCCACACGGTATAGCCAAGCATTTGCTCACCTAGTATGCAGCCAATGTGTTGTCCTCTCCACGCGAAGTCCAGGCAAATAAATTGTGTGTTACAGCAGCAAGTACAGCAGCAAGTGTTGCTCCAGAATGATGACGACCAAGCACTCTTCCAGGACACAATGACAGTCAGCTTGCACTTCAAAGATGCTTTTCTCCTCTTTCGACCGAAGCGTAGTTACCGCCATAGCCATACCGTGACCTATGGTCTGCGTTGCATCCTTGTTGATTAGTATTGCAGCTTCATCACTAAGCGCCTTTGCGGGAGTCTCCAATTCATCTCCTACGGGGGCATTCGAACAGGCGAGCAGGAAAATCTGTTCCTGGTGAAGGCGTTCTTGTTTCTCATTCTATGCTCCTCCGCCGAGGCATGGGCAAGGACTCTCTCAGAGAGGATATTCTGCAAATTTTTTGAGGGCTTCAGTCTTCAGAGTTGTCTTCAGTGCCTCTTGCTCCAGAGAGCCCACCTAACTGCGCTCTGATACCATATTGGAAGAGAGGGAGAGACAGAGAAAGAATGGAGCATAACCCAGAGCCTACAGGCTCACCTTCTTCTATTCATTACTTTCACACTCACATGTATGTAGAAAAGACATACTCTAGCTAATATCTATCTGTGACCGTCTTATTAACTACGGCACACATGTCCAGCTGTATCTAGCTATAGCTAGTGTCGGTCATGATCTAACACATAAAGAAGGAACACACAGGAACTGAGCTTGACTTCTAACAATAAGACCATAGTTATGAAGTGCAATTTAACTTCAATCATTACGTGCCCAAATCGAGATCACTAATGCAAAATCCTTAAGCCTCGTTACAGTATAAATTTGGTAACCTTCTTGTAACTTGAACCCAAAACAATTGTAATCCAAATTTCATTTACAATTACCATTTGGTAACTTACCTTTGAGATGAAGTTACATATTGGTAACTTGGAAATTTTCTAAATAATTACCATTAGAGTTTAGGTTTTATAAATTATAATTTTTAGGGGCATGTTAACCATTTAATTTTTAAATTATGTTTTCCAATTTTGGAGGGAGAGCATGGAGACTGGACTCTGGATTGTGGAATGGTTTGCCCGCCCGCATGCCGCCCGTCCAGGCTCTAGGAGGTTCTAACTTCTTCATCGACTTTGGCTTCTTATTACTTAATCTTTAATAAGAACTAATATACACACTGTAGTGTGCACAGGGGTTACCTAATACCGACTTACTGTCCAGCCTCCAGGACCCTGGACGAAGATGAGCACGCCACGACTTGCACAGTGCAGGTAGGAATTAGGATCAAGCTTTAAAATATTCCATTTTTTGCTTCTTGCTTATAATTTGGGATGAGATGTTTTGATTGATATGAAACATGTAGGAGACAACGCCAGTCCTGTCATGAATGGAATTGCCTCCTCACAACGGATTTGGAAGCGAGGAGGATAGCAGAGTCGCGAGCATTTGGATTCTGCAGACTGCCACGGCCCACCATCGATGATCGTGGAATCGTGGATTCACGGGATATGGGGCGGCTGGGGCTTGGGCAGTGGGCGCCAAGCGTAAGCATTGAGGTAACAATCCTACTAACCACATTACCAACTTACCACATGGATGATGGCACACAGAGTCCAGATAGGCCAGACTCACGAGACATAGACACAGGCTGCGGGCTAATGACTCACGAGGTTCTCTCTCTCGCTGCTCGTCTCGCAGGGTCAAACTTCAAAGTCTCTCTTTTTGGTCCTGAGTCCTGACGTCAGCTTTGGGTTTTGGGAAAATGTCTCTTGCAAATAGCGATTCCCTGGTGTAACCCTGTTCGAGGAAAAAGGTAACATTCTTATCTCCAGACTCCAATCGATGGCCTTAACACTTGGTGTGTAACATGTTCTGGAGGTTTCCTTGCTAGCAGCTTCATTGAAGGAGCTCTGTGCATCATGCATGACAGGATAGCGAAGATGAAGGAGCTTTGTGCATCATGCATGACAGAATAGCTGTGATTAGTCTGAGAGCCCACGATTCACGATTCACCACATGCATGATGCCTCTCTCTCTCTCTCTCTCTCTCTCTCTCTCTCTCTCTAGTTTTTGGGTTTTTTCTTTGAATCACATTTGATTGTAGCATACTGAGAGAGAGAGAGAGAGAGAGAGAGAGAGTGTGATAAGACTGGGTGCCCTCCATGTGCAGGCAGCAACATGCAAGAAATCAAGGATGACTCATGAACATCGAGTAGTGAGTAGTTTGGTAACATTGGTATTGATGAAGTTGAGCTTGAAGAGCCATCCAAAACTCAAAAGCTACACTAAATCCTTGAGCTATTAGAAGACGACAAATCAAACTCTCTTCTATAGACATGGCACAAAGACAAATCAAACTCTCTTCTATAGACATGGCACAAAGACAAAGACATGGCACAAAGACAAATCAAACTCTCTTCTATAGACATGGCACAAAGACAAGTGCTAGAGTAAAGTTTTGGAAGGGTGTCAATCATTTATCTTGTCTCTTTCATTTTATCTTTTTTTTTCAGTTGGTTGGGAAGCATTGGTTTTTGTTCTATTTATAGCAGCTATGTGGGATATATAACATAAACCCATACATGTGAAATTGCATTCATAGGTTTACTACATCCCACAAGTGTGCTATATTGCAGAATTTTGTGCTATATAGCCTATCATTGTGACTAGGAAATTGCGCTATATATTGTTTCATAGGTCCTTGGTGATGTATCCAATGAGCATCAAATTTCTACATGGGATATTAGGGGTCCGATTGTGTCAAAAAATCCTCTAGCTCTTTGATCGTGAGATCCAAGAGCTCCTTTACCTTCTCCTTTGGCCCTCGTTCCTGATACAGCTCTAGAGCTTGACTCCTTAGCTTTTAGTGCTCTAGACAAGCTTTTGGGTTCTCGTAGACAAGCAGATTCTTAAACAAGTTGTACGTGGCCTTTCAATGTTTCAAACTAAGTTCAGTTTGTGAGCATATAAGATCCTTATCGAGTCGATGCATCGGCCCTTGTTCCACTTTGTGCAGTGCTGATGACGTATTGAGAATAGGCAAGTCAAGTCTTTCACCCAAATCCTTGTGTTTTTTTGTCCTTTTACCAAGGATGATCATTTGCGTTCTTGCCATCTCCCTCTTGATCTTTATCTTTCTCCTCCCCATTCCACATCCTTCAAATCTCATCATCCTTCTTGTTGTGCTTTTTTTCCCATCCTCCACTAGTCTCTTGAACTCCTCTTAAACTTTCTTTCTATTGTATCAAGTTCATCATCACGCGTGTCTAGCCACCAAACTTGTAAACTCCTTCATGAGAGTTGGTTGTTGATAGATGCACACATAGAGCATAGTATAGTGCTTCAAGTGTGTAAATTGTGTATGTCTCCACCATTAGAGAGCAAGAGACTAGCTCTATCCATGGCACTACGAGGGCACTACCCATATCAGCATCATTTGCAGAGCGTTATACTACAAAGCTTTGGAAAGGAAGAGCTTGAATGGAATCCTGAGGCTTATAGAGTTCTTGAGATTCATAAAAACTCCTTTTATAGAGGCTTATAGGAAAGTTTATAGGTCTCAAGTTATAAGTGTCATGCATCGGTATACTACAAAGCTTTGGAAGGGAAGAGCTTGAATGGAATCCCGAGGCTTATAGAGTTCTTGAGATTCATGAAAACTCCTTTTATCCCTCTTCATGATAGCTATGGATCTCATGGAAATGCTATGGTTGCAAGGAAAATGCTCCAGGGCCACTTGTGATCATATAAGAGGTGAATTAGCGGCAAAGCTGAGGAGAAGTGAGTTCTTTTCTTTGTCCATTGATGAAAGCACAGATCGACATTTGGAGAAACATTTGATAGTCTATGTAGCGTACTTAACAACATAACTTGAGGTTTAGGTGAACTTCTTGCAGATATTGGAAATAGAAAGGGCAGATGCTGAAACAATTTATAATGCCATCATCAAACTCTTGGGAGACTTGAAGCTGGACACCAGAAGATTTATAGCCATTGCTACTGATGGCTGTAGCACCATGGTGGGAAGAAACATAGGTGTGGTAGCTAGACTGAAAATATTGTTTCCCTCTCTTATTGATGTCCATTGTATTGCACATAGAGAGGCATTAGCTGCCAAAGATGCTGCTGATGAATTCCTAGAAATGGAATTTATGGACAAGCTAGCAGGGAAAGTTTATAGTTGGTTGGGTAAGTCTAGCAATAGGCATGCTGAATTTTCAAAGCTTTTGAAGGAGTTTCAACTACATGACTTGAAAATTCTACAACTCCACAATGTTTGGTAATGGCTAGATTGGTAGAGGTGATGCCAGCTATCTTGGAACAATGGAAAGTGAACAATCATCCAGAGTATGTGACTATGGTCCTCCTACTACCAAGTTAAATTTTTATTCCATTACCTTGCTGATGTTTTAGAGCAAAAAAATATTTTGAGTAAGGTTTTTCAAGAGAACATTGTTGATGTTTCAACTCTTGGATCAAAATTTCAAAAAACAAAAAATATCCTACACACAAGGTACTTGGACCCTCACTGTGAGTTTGCTAAAAAGACTCTAGTAGGCTTAGTAAATTCAGCAAGGGAACAAGCTCAATTGGATTCATGGGCTTTGAAACAACTGTTGGTGGTTTAAAGAGTTTTCCCATCACTTGGAGATTGAAAATCATATAAAAGGAGAGCATGCTGGAAATGCTGAATTTGGCTCACTTGAAGATTGCAAGGACCTAGCAAAACAGCATGTGCAACGTCTACTTCAAGCTCTAGACACTAGACTTGGCGACATTGACATTTTCAAGGCTATGAAGTTTTTTGAACCGGTTGGGTATCCAGATCTTGCAAGAAGACGATGTGAATCGACTTCGACATGGTTGAAGACTCTTTTTGAGCATTTCAGTGCTGGAGGTGTGGATCCTATAACATGCTATGCTGAAAGAGAAGGCTTTGTGGAGACCTTGTACAATGCTTGTCCTCACAAAAGTATGCTTGGTGCATGGAGATATTGCATTTTAGATGTGAGTTACTCTAAGGACGAGCTTCTCAATGGGAAGTGGTTTGAAGACTTTCCTACAATAATGAGATTGTGCAAAGGATTTTGGTTGTTCCCATAAGTACAGCCACTTGTGAAAGAGGCTTTTGGAAGCAGAATGAAGTGAAATCAAAACTAAGGAGCCTCTTGTATCTTGACACACGTATCTTGACACACTGTTGGAACATGAAGTCAAGGTGTCCTAGTGTGTACTAGGAACTAGTCTTTGTGTGTGAGTTGCCATGTGTGGCACTCTTTCTATTATCCCATATAGTTGGGTGTCATTGTAACACTTGTACTTCACTTCTATATAAGTGAGGTCTCTATCATGAATAGATCATCCAGCAAGCTCTCAAGTCTTTTTATGAACACAAGTCTCAATCTTGTGGCCTAACTGAACTTGAGTCTATGTCTGAGTAGTTAGCTTCTTCATCATGCTTGTCTTTGTGTTCTTTCCGCCTTAGCTTAGCCTTGCTCAGTTCTTCCTGCTTTCTAATCTAGCTTAGCAGTAGCTTCCATGTTCCTTCATGTGGTATCAGAGCCACGCTACCCTCGTCGTCACGTTGCCTCGTCTTCCTCCTTCTAGCCTTGATGCTGCCCTGATTCTCTTCTCCTTTCCTCGTCATTAGCCTCGTCATCTTTGCCTCAAATCTGCCCGCCATTGCCTGCATTCTACCAGCCATAAGCTGCCCCAGATCTGCGCCATTTTCTTCTCCAGATCTGCGCCATTCTCCACTGGAAATCTGCCCCACATATGTGCCACATTGCCTGAGATCTGCCCTCTATTTCTGCCCCAAAATCTGCGCCACATTTCCAGCCATCTGCCTCAGCATCTTCCCATGAATCAGCCCGCCATTTTCAGTTCACTGTCTGCGTGTATGGGAGCTGCGTATTGCTAATCTTCATTTCGAGTTAAGATATCTCTCAGATTGATTCATCATGATGAATCCTCACGCTGCCATTGAGAAGTTCAATGGCCAAGGATTCCACACCTGGCAAATGAAGATCAAGTTCCACTTGATGAAGCACAATCTGTGGAATCTGGTCAAGGGAACTTCTTCATCAAACGAGAAGGAGAAGGAGAAGGAACCTCAACGTCTCGAGCAAGCATTCGCAATCATTGCATTGGGTCTTGGAGACAATTATCTGCATCACATCTCTGATCTTGAAAACCCTGCTGACGCTTGGAATGTGCTTGACCACTTATTTGGTGCAAGTAGCAAGCATTCAAAGTTGTCACTCAAGATTGAATTCTTTGAGTTAGATCTAAAACCTGGAGCACCTTTGGATGCTCATATCAACAAAATGCGAAGCCTAATGAATCAATTGGCTTCCGTTCACTCTCCGGTGACAGAAGATGATGCTATGGCAGTGCTTCTCAAAAGCATGCCTGAAGATTATGACAACTTGGTCACGACACTGAAATATGGTCCCGATCCTTCATTTGAAGGGATCATAAGTGCATTGCAGGAAGAAGAAAGGAAGCGGGAGAAGCGAAAGGATCACCAAGTGGAGGGAGAACAAGCTTTGGCAACCAAGTTCAAAAGGATTTCTTTTAAAGCTTGTAGACATTGTGGCAAAAACAATCATGATGAGAAAGATTGTTTTCGCATCAAGCCATGTGGGATTTGTGGCAAGAATGGCCACTCTGAAAGTAACTGTTTCTCAAAGAAAAATTCAGCAAATATGGTAGAGGACACAAGTGATGAAAAAGCATATATGGTAGATGATAAAGATTTCTGTTTCTAGGGTTCCCTGCCTGGATCATGTTTCCAAAAAGGATTTTTGTAAACCTGTTGCAACCGCTATGAGTATGCAAGGGTATCTTGTCTTATCTGTTTGAACCTCTCAGAGGTATCTATTATATTTTGTGTGTTTGTCCTGGTATATCCCATATTCTGTACCTAGCCAAGGATGTCCAACTTGCATGAGAGACTAGAGCCGTGGATTTATCCTTGACCAGAGACCCTGGCATGAGAGACCATGAGCCTATGATTTATCCTTGCAGTATGAGGCATTTCCTTGAGGGGGGATTTGTTGGGTATATCAAGGAACTGCATCTTTTATAAACTCATGATATCACTCACCTTTCCTTCATGGGGGGGTGTTGGAACATGAAGTCAAGGTGTCCTAGTGTGTACTAGGAACTAGTCTTTGTGTGTGAGTTGCCATGTGTGGCACTCTTTCTATTATCCCATATAGTTGGGTGTCATTGTAACACTTGTACTTCACTTCTATATAAGTGAGGTCTCTATCATGAATAGATCATCCAGCAAGCTCTCAAGTCTTTTTATGAACACAAGTCTCAATCTTGTGGCCTAACTGAACTTGAGTCTATGTCTGAGTAGTTAGCTTCTTCATCATGCTTGTCTTTGTGTTCTTTCCGCCTTAGCTTAGCCTTGCTCAGTTCTTCCTGCTTTCTAATCTAGCTTAGCAGTAGCTTCCATGTTCCTTCACACACTAGATTCTCATATGATGATTTCTATGACAAGGGTTCCATATGAGGAAGTGGATTGGAAAAGAGTGGAAAATATATGGAAAGATTTGAAGGATCATGGTCGAAGGCCTTGGTAGATGGCATGAAGAATAACTTCAATATTTAGTGACTCTTATATTTAGATGCCTCATAATACATCAAGGTTTTTGTCTCCTTGAACTTTGAGTGCATACACTACATCTTTGATAACACTTATGAAAGCAACATATTTTCAGGTTTGTGGAGGTTTTATCATTTTATTGTCATGGTCTTATTACTAATACACTCTGTGTGAAAAGATGGATGCAAGTTGTTTGGATTTGGATAATTTGCCCTTGAATCTATCAGTTGTATACATATTTGCAGCATCAGTATGTTTACATATATGGCCATTCAGATTTCATGTCAAGTGTGCATATTTTGATAGAGATAGTTGAAACAATTTGTTTATGCATTAAGAGAAAGAGAGAGAGGAGGGAGAGGGAGAGGGGAAAGGGAGAGGGAAAGGGAGAGGGAGAGGGAGAGGGAGAGGGACAGTTATACTTCAACAAGTGTTGAGAGAGAGAGAGAGAGAGAGAGAGAGAGAGAGTTATATTTAACAGGTACATCAAAGTAGAAGCCATTAGACTTGTCATGGGTTGTGGACCTGTGGTTTTGGATGTGCCAAAGTTTTTGATTGGTGATGTTGGGTGGCTACATCAATTCATACTCAACCATGGTAAGATGAGAAATAAGATTGATACAACTTTGTATGAAAGACACTTTTCATGAACTCGTTGTTTTTCTTTCTTCTTTTTGATGCAGTTGGAAATATGCAATCAAGTCCACCCTCAAAGTTGGATCTTCACTACACCTACACCCCTCCCAAGACTGTGACTGGCCAATGGCCATATAGATGTAGAAGCCCCTGAGCTAATTGCATTATCCAAATTTGTGAGCGAAGATGGCATACCTATCTTGATGTGTTCCTACGTAGGTGAGAACATTATTGTTGGAGTGTACGAGTTGCCCTCCTTCACAGAGAGGGCCGTCCTCTTCTCACCTGAGCCCATTCAGTCCCTTGAGACCGGGCCCAGTGGGCTGGCTTTCTTAGGCGACTATGCTGGAAGGGAATCCTAGCTAATTTTAAGAAATCTTTGTACTCAAGCCTATATAATGAGGCTCTCACTATTAGGTATGTATTTGAGCTTAGTTGCTTCAGCTTTCTTATTAAAACTTGCTTAGCTAGAGGCTCCACATTTTGTTTCATGGAGAGCAGCAAAATTTGTTTTTGGGTTTTGTTCTTTCATTATCAATATTTCAATCTTGTCATGTGGATCTAATTTTATAGGAGTGCTTTACATGTTGATTTATCCAATGTCTATCATTATCTTTATTAGGATGTATGAGTCATGACATGTCTAGTAGTTGTAACTTACAATGCCCTCTTCCTATACAAGTTATTTTCGGTAATCATCTCGGGTATGAAAGTAACCAATCGGAAACTTAAAGTTTCCAGATGGTAACTCAAGTTCTTGATTTTGTTACCCTTGGTAATTTCTAAGAAATTTCAAATTCATACTATGCTTGTTATTAACATCGACACCATGTGGTCTGAACCCGTTCAAAATAACAATGATTAAGTGCAATTCAACTTCAATAATTATATGCACATATTTAAATCACTTATGCATGATCATTAATCCTCTTCGTTAACAACAATTTGATCCTTAACATTCATTTACATCATTTACCGACATTTGCACCAATCTACACCTTACACTAAATCAATACACATACAATACATCACTACACATCCCCATATTCATATAGGAAGGTCGCCTATGAGGTTAGATAGTTTAGAGATGTCTTGGATTAGATTTGGCATACTGTCAAATTGCATACATGCTACACTAGACCATTATGGTTCACATATGGAGCAGGTAGACTTTACTCTTGGGCACCCTATCCTAACATTAGGAGGCCCAAACATAGCCCATGATGAACCCGAATACTCGTGGAGGTGGGGATACTATTATGCTTGTGGAAGATGGCATGACTCTGATCACAAACCTATATAGTCATGTTATGGCCGCTTTGCATATACTGCCTGTAAAAATACACAACTGGCCCCTTCTCCACACAGTTCATCAATCACCATCATCAGTGTGAGTTTACTCCCTGGCTTCTACTAGCACACAACCTGTATCTTAGTAGTTCTAGATTAGCCATCAAAGCTCCCTCATAGGAGCACATGATTGTGAGGAGTTGGGATATATTGTATAACGAAGTGACTCTATGGGGGTTATAATGGAGCCAGTAGGGAAAGATTATGCAACAGAAGATTGTTGAGATTCAAGCTCGATGTCAGCTTGTCCCAGCTGCGCTATGTGCTGGCATGTTAGGTAGGAACATGTGTGAGACATAATGACCGCGTCCAGCTGGTCATAGTGTGTGGACATTAGCTAGGGTTAGCTGTGTGTGGACACAACACATAGTGTGTGTTGTGTATTATGGATTATGGCTTTATGCATTGTGTAGGAAGGGAGACGGCTTCCCTCTATGGTGGTTACGGTTTGCAATATACATTAGGGTTTGCTCCTGTGTGTGTGTCTCCTCTCCCTCTACCTATTTTTCATCATGGTATCACAGCCTGGTGCTGTCTATTAGGGTTTATGAGTGAGTGAGAGAAGAGTGAGAAGAAGCTGTAAAGCTTGCCATTGATGCTGTGAAGCTTGGAGCACACTGACTTCTATCAAACCTGAGAGCTTGGCCTACCGGGGTAAGGACTACTAAACACCCTTGAGTGGATTGCAGGTGATTCAAGCACAAACAAGGCAAATCAGGGTTACCCAAAGCAAAAGAAAATTTGGGTTTTTTGCAAGCTTTCCATTGGAGCTTGAAAGCAGTGATGTATTGTGCAAATGGATGGTAGAGGCTCCAAACCTGGTTCTGTTTGTGGCCCCTTAAGAATGGATATAGGTCTATGCTCAAAATTGAAGCAATTTGTGATGGTTTTTGCATCAAATCAATGCATTGACTGGTTGGCAACCTACCTTAGGTCTTTGCTAAGGCTTATGAGCAATCATTAGTGTATACAAACTCTCCAAAAACCTCTACAAGATGAGAGAAAGAATAGAGTCATTTGTGATGTGGCCAAGGCGATGCTCAATGAAAAGTGCATGCCAGACTATTATTGGGCAGAAGCGTGTGCCATAGCAATGTATGTACTTAATAAGACACCCACATCAGCCATACATGGAAGTACGCCAGAGATGCGACTTACAGGTTTTAGGCCAGACATTGGAAACCTCAAAGTGTTTGGTTGCATAGCTTATGTACATGTGCCTAATGAGAGAAGGAGGAAGTTAGATCCTAAGGTAGAAAAGTGTGTGTTTGTTGGATATGCATAGGATCGCAAGGCATATAAATGTTACAATCCACAAACTAGGCAAGTGATTATCTCACGAGATGTGGTGTTTGATGAACTTGCTAGTTGGTACAAAGCAAAGGATGAGGGTGTCATTGATTCCGTTGATGCTGATGTGCATGAGAACTTGCCACAAGCAAGTTCTATTTCTATGTCTGGGTCAGCAGAGTCTTAGAGTAGCACTATACATCCATGGTCAGGATGCTTGAGACATGAGAGTGGTGTGAGCACTGGGAGTAGTGCTGTGGATAAAGGGAAAAAGAAGGTTGAAGGAATTGGTATTACAGGTTATGAGTCGTCAAGTTCAGAGAGTTTGGATGAGGAACTTGGCATACCAGTTTTATGCACACCTGGTGCAAAGGCAGGATAGATATGTGCCTCCACATGCTAGAGTGACAGGTGTTCAGAGTGATCCACATGCATTGCGAAGATCCCAAAGGGTCAGGTATCCAATTGACAGGTTGACATATCGTGATTTTGCTATGCATTATGCATATATGACCTCTTTGGTGAAGCATGTGGAACCTACATGCTATACAAAAGCTATTGGGAAGCATGTATGGGAGAAGGCAATGGATGTTGAGATGGATGCTTTGATTCATAATAATGAAACATGGGATTTAGTTGCCTTACGACAAGGCAAAAATGTCATTGGTTGCAAATGGGTTTACAAGGTGAAATGCAAGTCACAGATGGTTCCATTGAGCACCATAAAGCGTGATTGGTAGCTAAGGGTTATGCACAAACCCAAGGCTTGGACTATGATGAAACAATTAGTCCAGTTTTGCAAAGATGGGAACAGTGAGAGTAGTCATTGCTATGGCTGCAGCAAATGGTTGGAAAATGCATCAAATGGATGTGAAAAATGCATTTCTAAATGGTGATCTACAAGAGGAAGTTTATATGGCACAACCAGAAGGATATGTACACCCAAGGTATCCCACTCATGTATGTAGATTAAAGAAAGCATTATATGGTTTGAAGCAAGCACCTCGTTCTTGGAGTGATAAGATAAGCCAATATCTTATCTCCCTTGGATTTCAGGTTTCTTCAGTAAATTCTTCACTGTATGTGAAGAAAATAGATCATGGGATTGTCTTACTTGTTATCTATGTGGATGACTTGATTGTCACAGGAGATCATGCTACAGATGTTATGCATGTCAAGAAGGCATTGAGTGGACAGTTTGACATGAAAGACTTGGGTGAATTGAGATATTTTCTTGGGATTGAAGTGATCAAAGACCATACAGGTAATGGTTAGTGCAACGCCAATATGCATTGGATATGTTGGCAAGATATGGGATGACAGGGTTTAAGCCAATGAGTACACCTTTGGAGCAGAATGTAAAGCTGCGGGTTGATTTTTGTGAAGAGTTGGATGATCCATCTATGTATAGAAAGATGATTGGCAGTCTTATTTACATGACTATCACACGCCCGGATCTCAGTTATGCTGTGGGGCTAGTAAACCAATTTATACAGAGCCCCAGAAAACCTCATTTGGATGCAGTGAGATGCATTATGTGATATGTAAAGACCACTGCACATTATGGTCCTCTTTATGAGCATGGTAAAGGCTTGGATGTACATGGCTACACAGATGTAGATTGGGCAGGTAGCCCGTATGACAGGAGGTCTACTAGTGGTTATGCCTTTATATTTCGAAGTGTAGTGGTGAGTTGGAGTAGCAAAAAGCAACCTACTGTTGCTTTATCTAGTACAGAGACTGAATATAGGGGTGCAACCATTGCTACATGTGAAGGAGTATGGTTAAAGAGTCTCCTGGCTGATTTGGGTGAGCCTATTGATGGAAAGGTTGTCATTCATTGTGACAACATGAGCAGCATACAGTTGGCCAAGAATCCAGTTGGCCAACATGAGCAGCATACAGTTGGCCAAGAATCCAGATTTTCATGCTCACGGACCAAACACATAGAGGTCCACTATCATTTTGTCAGAGAGAAAGTGTTGGATGGTACAGTGGATTTGTAGTATGTGAAGACTGAAGAGCAGGTGGCTGACATCTTTACAAAGCCACTTAGCAGGAAGAAGTTTGAGTACTTCCGTACTATGTTGAGAGTACGTGGGAGTACGTGGGATGAGCTTGAGGGGGAGTGTTGAGAGCTTTGATAGCCCAAGCTCATCTACATCTTCATCTATGGCAGTACATCATGAGCTTGAGAGGGGCTATTGAGATTCAAGCTCGATGTCAGCTTGTGCCAGCTCCGCTATGTGCTGGCATGTTAGGTAGGAACATGTGTGAGACATAAATGACCACGTCCAGCTGGTCATAGTGTGTGGACATTAGCTAGGGTTAGCTGTGTGTGGACACAACACATAGTGTGTGTTGTGTATTATGGATTATGGCTTTATGCATTGTGTGAGAAGGGAGATGGCTTCCCTCTATGGTTAGGTTTGCAATATACATTAGGGTTTGCTCCTGTGTGTGTGTCTCCTCTCCCTCTACTTGTTTTTCATCAAAGATGTCATGATGATGAGGGGTAATCTTGGAGGGAGGATGGAAGCTTTAGAGTTATTGATTTAGTTGATGGAGGGAGGATGAAAGCCTTGGGGGTGGTGACTTTGCAAGGAAAAGGGAAGCCTTAGAGTTATTGATTCAGGTGAGGGTAGATGTGTATCGCCTTTCTGTTGAAATATACAAGTGAATAGGGTGTAAGCGGGAACAAGCCCTTGGCTAGAGGCTGTAAAAGAGAATGTGTAAATGTGAGAGAACCTGTGAAAAGGTGAGAAGAATCTACTAGTGGAGATATTCTGGGAGAGGTGGAGAGAATCAAGCAAAAGAGGTGGAGTGAATCAAGCAAAAGAGGTGGAGTGAATCAAGGAGAAATCAGTGGGATTAGATGCTTGGATGTAAACTCTATAAATTGAGGCATTGGCCTAATGAGAACTTGCTGGTTTTTGATTATCCATGCCTACATTAAGCTATCAATTAATTACTCACTAATCACGTGTTAATTATCATCTAATCTCTTTGTTAATGATGTTGATTCTAGCATTTGATCCACCATAGCTCATCACATTGCTATAATTTTAACATGGTATCAGAGCCTAGCCTAGAATCCATCAATTTGTGGGTCCATTATCTTGCTAATCACTTGGCTAATTAGGATTAGTAGAAAATTAATATTTTCACCTCTTTTTCAACTAACCTCTGCACCCCCAGCCAGTGGAGGAGATCCCAACATTAGCTCAAATGCTTCTAGCCCAACATAGCTAACTCAGTTGTGCTCCATCCCATCAAGTCAGCGCAGCAAACCGCCGATTATAGCTCTCACGATTTTCGTAGATTTACAGGCGTCATTTTTTTTGAGGAAAATTGACATCTTGTCTTCTCCAATTGCAGTGGGTCTAATTCCTCTTAGCCCCAGGGGTTTTCAAGCATGCTCTACAAGCTAGTGAAGTCAGAATTCGATTTGATCAAGTCTACAGTGAGATCCAAGCTCTTCATCAAATCTGCAGAGCAGGTGACTGTGGTAAAACAAAGATTAAGCATTCACAATGTTTGGTCAAATCTTGTGTTTCTTGGCTTAATCCTCTACTATATTGATGGCCTTGAAAGGATTTGAGCTCTTTAAATTCTAAGGCCTCAGATCTGGGCTCCTCGCATACTCTATTTTTTGCACACAAAACAGAGGATTAATTTGCTAATCAATGATTAATCAATGCTAATCACTATATTTTGGTATAATTGAGGGTTCAAATTAACTATTAGGTATCTGTACAGATCCTTATAACTTCAGATTGCAATTCGGAGATGGTTTGATACTCCAATCATTTCGTACAAATTGGTTACCCTTGATTTAATGTAATTTCTGGTGATTTTATGCTGTTGTTGTAATCATCTCTTAAACACCAGATTGAGTTGTAAAAGGGTAGACACTGCCCTTGAATCTTGAAATTGGATCAAGAGGTAAGACCCCCTTCACATCATCACGAGTATAGCACAAGAAATAGCCAAATTTAATGGGGAGCAGTTTTACACATGGTAGACAAAAACCATGTATCTGCTCATGAGGAAAAATCTGTGGGGGCTAGTTGAGGGAAGGGATGAATGCCCAAAGGTGAGAGGGAAAAATGAGTGGAAGAGAAGGAATGAAAAAGCATTGGGGCTTATTGCACTCAGAAATCATTTAAACTGTGATGAAATCATTCATCACATCACAGGGATAGAATGGGCAAAAGATGCATGGGATGAACTCAATAAATTATTTAGCACACAAGCTAAAAATTCAAAGATAAATCTGTTAATGCAATTCTACAAATTGGATATGAAGGAAAGTGAACCTTTAATCACACACTCGAACAGATATAAAAGCATTAAGCAACAACTGGCAGCTATTGGCAAAAAGGTAGAAGATGATGAGGTACCAGCGCTTCTGAAGAGTGTGGATAAAGGTGAATATGAAAACATTGTAGCAACACTAAAGAATGCACCTGAATTGAAGCTACACGAGATAGAAGGAGCTCTACTAGAGCAAGAGAGCAGAGGCAAAGAGAAGAAATGGCCCGACTCAACAACAGGAGAAGAAAAAGCATTCTTCACCCGAGGAGGATTCTCTCAAGAACGAGGACGAGGAAGAGGCAGAGTAGGACCTTCACTTGCCCACAACTGTGGAAAGCCAGGACACATGGCAAGAGACTGCTACAGCAAACCTAGTGGAGAAGGAACGACATCGGCAAACTTCATGGAGGCTCCTAAGGAAGTGGAGTCGGATCATGTTTTCTGAGAGAGAGAGAGAGAGAGAGAGAGAGAGAGAGAGAGAGAGAGAGAGAGACCCCACAACCCAATGTAACCTGCCCCAACAGAGTAAAACCACCTCTGAGCCAGCGATGATGTAGGCCATGTGGTAGATGTATGTGTGAGCACTTTAGTCAAGGTCACGGGCACTTGTAGTAGCCTTGGACACATAGAGAGAGAGAGTGACAAGGACTATGAGTTTAGGGACTTGAGGCACTAGTCTCGAACTATCAAGTAAGAGGGAAACTTGGTATAGGGTCCAGGTGTGCTAGGAGTATTCACTTGAGGGGAGGTGTTGAAATATACAAGTGAATAGGGTGTGTGCGGGATCAAGCCCTTGGCTAGAGGCTGTAAAAGAGAATGTGTAAATGTGAGAGAACTTGTGAAAAGGTGAGAAGAATCTACTAGGAGAGAATAAAGGGTAGCATGAGGAGATTTAGGAGGTGTGGAGATTTTCTAGGAGAATCTAGCAAAAGAGGTGGAGTGAATCAAGGAGAAATCAGTGGGATTAGATGCTTGGATGTAAACTCTATAAATTGAGGCATTGGCCTAATGAGAACTTGCTGGTTTTTGATTATCCATGCCTACATTAAGCTATCAATCACTAATCACGTGTTAGTTATCGTCTAATCTCTTTGTTAATGATGTTGATTCTAGCATTTGGTCCACTATAGCTCATCACATTATTATAATTTTAACACTTTCATGGGTGGTCACAACAAACAAAACCTTCTCTATATGGTGATCTAGGTACTTTACGGTTGCATCTCTTTTTACTTTTAATATTGTTCATTATAAATGTGTGTAAGTGGCAAAAGTAAAAGTTAATTGGCTAGTCATGCTAACTAAGAGGCTTTATATAAGCAAGTAAGGACATCCAAGAATTGTGTTATAAAAGCATGGGCTTTCAAAATTCATGACCATAAATATGTGTTTGAAGCCTATTCCCAAGGTTTTAATTTTAGCATTAGTGAGAATTGTGTTATAAGCAAGTAAGGACATCCAAGAATTGTGTTATAAAAGCATGGGCTTTCAAAATTCATGACCATAAATATGTGTTTGAAGCCTATTCCCAAGGTTTTAATTTTAGCATTAGTGAGAATTCCCATGGATTTGGAAGTGTTCCCATCAGCAAGTTTCACTATTAGGTTTGTTGGGGGGTGGTTTTCCCTAAGACTCCCAACATTTCTTGGTGATAACACTCACACTAGCGCCACCATCTAGGATTGTTTTTCTTATTTTCCTTTATACATGATCAATAAAAGTGCATTTAAGTTGTCACTCTTAAATTATTAGCCCAACTTGTTCATTGGTACTTTTACGTATGAGCTTGTCCTATCATCAGTATCATCATCTCGCTCATCCACTTTGGCTTATAACTCACCCTCCACTCCTATGCGGACCTTGGTTATGGCAACTTTACAAGGGTTATCTTCATATGGGGTTGTTCATGATTGCAGCCTAAGTTGAATTTCCTACTTAATAATAGACCGAAATTGGCTTGGAGTACTCGTTGCGTACCATGTAGTAGCATGGTTAGGAGTTTCTATGTACTCAACTTTCTTAGGCTTAGAAACCTCATATTTTAGATACTCTTAATAGTTACTTGCATTATTGGTGTTACTCTTGGAATAGGTGGTTGTGGAGTTAGGACACGTGGTGGGAGAGGTGCATTAAAAAGAAGGATTACTCCCCTTTGGTAGGTGTTCGTAGAAGACATCATTTTGCATATGTTTGTAGCTTATGGTTGTGTAGCATTAGGAGTAGTTAGGGATAATATATGCCTTTCAGGATGGTCAAAAATATATTTTTTCCATAATTTGGCACTTGTGGTTAGGTTGATGACTATAGCATTGGTTGGTGTCATGATTGCCATAATGTGCACAATACAATTGGGGCCCATCCCTCAAATGTGGGCACTCTATGATGCTTGTGTGGTTTGATGATATATAGCATAATAAACTAATTCATGTCTTGGATAAAGGTGTTAGTTACCTGGTTGCACTTTAGGCACTTTGATTTTCTCAAGAAAATAATTGCTAAACACTTTTACAATTGTATGTCCCACTCGTCAATCTGCATTTGCCCTAGAGACAGGTTTGTCTGATGTATCTGATTTTTAGATATAACTGATGAAATTAAAGATTCACTTGCTTCTTTCTCTGTCTCCATCATATCATCATCCTTGTTGATTTCCATTTAATAACACTTCCGAAAAGTTATTGGGTCCTAGAGAACCAAATAATCATATAACTTCTTGTTCCATAGTCACCTAATCAAAACTCTGATAACAACTGCCCACACCACTCAATCTTTCCCATGGTTCACAACATGAGTTAAGGTTCTTAGTTCATGACCCATAATATCTAATTGATTCACCCTGGTTTTGTTTCAGATTACTCAAATGCATCGTTGCACTCCAATGTGCACCACTCTGTGCAAACCCTGGTACAAAAAGAGACTTTAAAACATAGAAATTACCTTTTTCTTTGGATCTAAGACCATGATACCAAAATATGATTAGGCATTATCTCTATGGGGAGTATTATTAGAGGTGCAATCCCTGGTAGTGCAACATAAGGATCGCCAGGTGGTGGAACATTGTGATCCATTATTTACTAGCCTTATTGTGCGGTGTGCATGGTTTTTGGGGATTGGTCTCACATGGTTGACATAGGAGTTTATAGAAGTTAGGTGGTTTGTGTATCCCCCATTCCCTTCCTCCTCTTTCCAAGATAGGTCTTATAACTATCTATGCTCCCCTTTTAAAGATAGTTTCTTGAGGTACGACTAGAGGAATACCTTGGAGAGACCTTGGATTAGTCTTTCCCTTGCTTGTTGAGCCATTTCTTTAGTTATACATGCCATCAAGCCACTTCTTCTAGGAAATCTGGAGATCCCATGAACAAATTTTCCACATCCACCATGGATATATGGCTCTCATTCGACTGATAAGGTAAGTATCTCTCAAAAACACTACCACACGTCGGGGGTATAATAGTATTTTCTAGCAATGTTCCAATAGTGTTTATTTTGTTGGGATGTCGAGGAATTCACTTGCTGCGCCTACAATGAAATATCATTACTCAGCATTGAAATTTCACTGCTCAGCAATGCCCGTAGCAACAAAATTTTGCTACTGTTTTGCTGTGCCCAACTCTAAAATTTTGCTGCTATACTATAATTTTGCTGCTGAGCAGCAGCAAAATTTTATTGCTATTCTCGTTGCATAAAATTCCAAAGAGTTGTTGAGTGCTGAATTTAAGTTATACATGTCACATATACATAGAAAAGGATTATAATTTTTAAAAAACATCCATCAGAACCCTTGGATCCATGTTTTGAGCAAAAAAATAAAGATAGTTGAAAACTTTTGAGAAGGGAAACAATGTCAAGATCATGAATCTATTCCATCTTGTAACAAATCCATATGTCTTGCTTCATCAATGTCTATATCTAATGGAAGCTTAATAAAAAGATGGGGTTCCATATCAATATGACTATCATTATCCAATGAAAAGATGGGGTTCCATATTATCCAATGAAGTATTGTCATGATTGATAGGTGACTCATCATCTTCTTCGCATTGATGTTCCTCATGCTCTTGATCGGCCTCCTCCAAAATGTTTTCTTCATCGTGTTCTTTCAATAAACCAATTTGAGGTAGTACTTGCACCTCATCGAGAGATTCGACCTCCACATTTTGATCTTGAAAGATATGTTTTGAACAAGGGGAAACTTGTATAACATACCAGCACTTTGGATCATTTCGATCAACGTGAAACACAACCTAATATCACAAAGCAAAGGGGTTACACTTTTATTATACTACATCAAGATTTATTGCTGGGATTGGTTTGGTTACTAACTTATTGAGGTAGTACAAAATTATCTTTCTCATCATTCCAAAACTTAGTGGAAACAATTTCAAAGAACCCATTTGGATGTTTCTTCATGGTTGCTTATGCACCTCTATATATCACCTTGAACCATTTGACATCAAAGATGAATATACTAAATGCTTTAAATCCAATATTGAATAGTTCCACAATACTCAAGATTATTCTCGATGACATTGGTGTCATGTATACTAGCTCAACTTTCTTGCTCAAAAGTTATCATCACACCACAATCAAATGTGTTTCTTTTAGAATCCACACGCTCCTGAGAAAGTGCCTTTCCTTTGACTGTATTGCATTATATATTTTGTACTAACATTAAAAAAAAACATGACATTTAGTATAGTACATTAAACAAGGTATATATAACAATCAAAGCATGAGACAGGGATGAAGAATGTACTTACTTGAGGGTCACATTCTCTTGCATACTCATGCTCTTCTCTTGTGTTATTATCTCTCCATTTTGCGATGCCATCGATATTTCCATATGATGCCATTCTATATTGATCACATTTGGTAGAAGCTCTAAGCCGAGCGAGATTGACAACCGTCTATTTTCTCTTCTAAAAGCTCTTCTCTCCTTTCATCTATTGATTGCATTCTTGTATCTCCTAATTCACTTCTCCATGATGGGACTATTTAGAGTGCACAATGTATTCACCTTTTGGTGTATATATTGACCCTACACCGATCACACATATAACAATGTTTTTCTTTCAACCATGCTTCGGAACCAACTTCCGGCCCTTGATCATTGTCATACATATGAAACCTAGCCAAAACTGATTATGTGTTACCACAAAAACACTCGAGCTATCCATAACTGGCAGACAAAAAATTACCCAGGGTTTCACTGCTGCTAAAATAACGATTATAGCGGCAAAATTTTGCTGCTCAATCACTACCCAGCCACAAAGTTCACAGTGAAATTTTGTTACTGCATAGCGACCTAGAAACTGAGAATCCCACCGCCACCGCCGATGGGAGTCTTTTCTTTCTTTGACTCCTTGCGCGCATGTAAAGAGGACGCCTACACACTAGCCTCGGGGGGGTCACTCATAAATATGTAAGCATAGCACGTGGGTTTAACAGAAGGAGTTTTTTTAATCCCTTTTTTTCACATTTTTTTCATACAGAAGGGTATCATTTAAAGGGGTTATTTACAGATTGAATAGCAAAAGGGTGTGTTTTATTCATGAAAATTTTACAGATAAGGGGTTTTTTCATTAGGCCTTGAATGCATGTGATATAGAGAGTTTACATATAGTGAACCCCCCCGAGACAGCAACATTTCCTCCCACCACACCTCTTTCATCTAACAAGAGTTTAGGCCAATCCTCTCCTATGGCTTCTCAAAGAAGAGGTAAGCTCTCTTTTTCCATTCTTTGTTTTTGGTTTTCTATTTGTGTTATTGCACCCTTGAGTGCCAGGATTAGGGTTAGGTCAAGTTATGCATAAGCCTTATGCAAGATCTATGCATAAGCTTAAGGCTTATGCATAGAGCGTGAGCATAATGCTTAAGCTCATGCAAAGAGATCTTATGCATAGAGCGTGCACATAATGCTTAAGCTTATGCAAAGAGATCTTATGCATATACTGCAAGCTCTATACACATAAGATTAAGCATTATGCTCAAAATCTATGCATAAGCTTAAGGCTTATGGCTTAAGTCTTATGCCTATTCATAAGCCTATGCTTAAGGCTTATGCTTAAGGCTTATGGCTTAAGTCTTATGCTTATTCATAAGCCTATGCTTAAGGGTTAAGGCTTATGCATAAGCCTATGCTTAAGGCTTAAGGACCATAGGCTTATGTATAAGCCTTATGCTTAAGGCTTATGCATAAGAGTTATGCTTAAGGCTTATGCATAAGATTAAGCATTATGCTCAACCTCTACGCATAAGGCTTATGCTTAAACAGGTGTTTAGGCTAGACCTCAGGAGGAATTACTTTTATCATATGTATGGTGTTTAGTCTATTTTTGACGTTTGTCTATTTTGATGACTTTTGGGATCTTAGAAGGTAGAGAGTCGTGGGAAGTCTATATAGTTGGAGCTGTTTTGTTCAGTGGTACATGAATATGATTCTTGGCAGATTTTCTGTGTAGCTATGGCGGATTTCTGAATGCAAGATACAGTTTGTCAGTCTATCAGTCTTATTCCTGTTTCCTGTACTTTGCATATTCAGTGGCTTGAGTGTAGATACAATGTAGTAGTGATCTGAGAGGAATGTGTGTGTTTTGAAACTGAAGTTCTGTGTGTGTGAGGATTTTCTTGGTCTGACAAGAGTAGGAGTCATCTAAAATGACAGTTCCTGTGTGACAATTTCCAATGCAAAAACTGTTTGGCTGTGAGCAAAGTATACACTGGCGATCACAGTGATTGTGGCAAGTTGTCATGGTCAAATTCATTTTCTTCTTTTGATGGTGAGTGCTAAAAACATTCTAATTTGAAGACAGGTTTTGATTTGAAGATG
Source organism: Cibotium barometz (assembly GCF_041138505.1). NCBI lineage: Eukaryota > Viridiplantae > Streptophyta > Polypodiopsida > Cyatheales > Cibotiaceae > Cibotium > Cibotium barometz. Next base: position 3,152,591 of record NC_141100.1, read on the forward strand.
GATTCTAATTTATCAATGCAAATCTCAGCAGCAGTCAAATTTGTGAGCATTCACGGTGTTGTGATGCAATGTCAAGGTCGAGTTTGCTTTCTTCTGTAAGGGGGATGAGTGCCAAGAAGACGCCGAGCAGCAGTTATGCTGGCAGTTACGATTTCTTGGAAGTGAGATGCTTAATGGTAATACATTCTGGAGAATTCACAATAGCATTCATATTCTTATTTTGTAAGATCAGTAGTAAGGCGGCAAGGTTCATAGCAAGGAGGATCATGGCAGATTTTGGCAGTATGGCAGATTTTGACAGTGCAATTTGACAACATAGTTTGACAGTGCAGTTTGACAACATAGTTTGATAGTTTTTCTGATTTGCAGCAGACAAATCTGAGTTATAGATGGAATCTGAGTTGCGGACAAAATTTGATTTGCAGACAGTCTGATTTGTGGAGAAATTAATTGGCAACAATAGAGAAATTGTCAGCAACAACCTGATTTGGAGAAATTGACAGGGCAGAAGTCACCATAGCAGCAAAAACAAGAAGTCCAGATTATGACTATTATGGCAAATCTTTCAAGACATTTCAATAAATTTAAGCAACCAATTAAATGAACTTTGCGGATCCCGGTACAGCATCCGTGGCTCTCCGTTTAGCAAATTTAATGGGTCTCAGATTGGTGTGGTGCATCTTTCTTGAGGGCTGAATATGATTGTTGTATTTTAATGATGTGATCATAATGGGAGGTAAAAAGAAGAAGAAGAAGAAGTGCAAGATTTGCATGAGTAGGAAGCATGAGGTGGATGATTGTCCATGTGCAATTGATGAGTGCTCAAATAAAGATGCATGTAGGAAATGGTATATGGTTGACCTATGCACAAAGTTTCATAAAATCATCCATAAAGTGCATAAAGCATCATCTTGGGAGGAAATGGAGACTGCATTTGAAAGGTGCGGATTTTGAGGATGACTTAGAGAATGCATATGAATGGTTAGCTGATCACAAAGGAGACAGGAAAAGGTCATGTTCAAGTAGGAAAAGCATTGGGAAGTTACAAAGAGCATGTGAGAAGTTGAGGGATGCACATGAGGATGAGTTCAATGGGGAATCGAGTGATGATGATGACAGATGGGTTGGCATGGAGATTGAAATCCATCAAGTGGGGATACCAAAGATGGAGGAGAAGGAGGTGCAAAAGGAGGTTGGCCCAACAGAGCCTAGAAGAGCCCCTAGATACCCCTAACCTACCACTAGAGTATGCTCATGGAGTGGAAGAGGAAGATTCATTGCTCAACATTAGGTTACATATGTCACTTGCGTCTGAGGAAATTTGTGAGGAGAAGCAGATCATACATAGCAATGATGTTGTTCATGTCATTCAAAGCACAATTGAAGAGGCGGATACCAAGATGAATGAAGAGGAGGATGTGATTTAGTTGTTTCTAGGTTTCATGGATGTTGTGTGTGGAATTACAGATAAAGAATCAAATCAGGAGGAATTCCCTGAAATCAAATTTGCTGAAGAGGAATTTTTGGCAAATATGTCAGTTCAAGAAGAATTTCCACTAAAAAGATCTGCACAGGAGGATTTGCAGCCAAAAGATATTACAGAATTGATATTTGAACCGTATAAACAGATTTTGCAACCAAAAAACCAGTGGGAGGAATTTCCAGCGGTATATTTCACAGGAATATGGCAGAACAAGAGCAAAATTTGTTCTTGTACATCAAAGCCTGGTTGTTGCAGATAATTGTTATGGTCACATTTCAAGTGCTGTGTAGGAATACCAGAGGAGTTTCCAGATGCTAATTTTGATAGCTGGCAGATTCAAGCGGATTTTCTGACTAATATAAGTGATATTGAGGATGATCAGGGAAATCAGATTTTTGATTTTGAATGTTTTGAAGGACATATTTTGATGTCACAGGTTGATATTCAGTAAGGAGATGTTTCAGTTTTGCAAAGAATTTGAAGAAGTGGATTGATTTTTGGTCTGAATCAAATACAGGTCTTATGGATCAAATTGAGCAGGAGGATTGTCAAGAGCAAGTTGTTAAAGAGTACAAAGCAAGTTTGACACATTTGGGGGATCACCATATGATGCATGAAATGCGGGCTAATGAAATTTTAAGCTTAAGTTTGATGGATGTGCATTCTAAAATGGATGTGGGAAAAGTTGTTGTCAATTCAAATATATTTTTGTTGAATGATGTGTGCTTTCAAGTTGATGAAAGATTGGAGGTGAATTTATGCAAAATGGATTGTCACATGTTGATGACAAATTCTAAAATACAAATGATGGCAGATTGTCAAAATTCACATATTCATGTGTTGCAGATTTTGGAGTTGCAAATTGGTCAAACAGGATTGCATTACAAGGTGCATAATGATCAATTTCTATGGTTTGTAGATCAGGTTGCATCTAAACAGGTTTGTAGATCAGGTTGCATCTAAACAGGTTCAGCGGATCCTAGTGGATTATATCCGCTAAACAGGTTCAGCGGATCCTAGTGGATTATATGCGGATTATTTGTTTGATTTTCATGGAATTTTCAGATTTCAGAGCAAAGGAGCAAAGTTGGTCTGTGTGTATCAACACAGGTTTCTTGCATATTGGTGTCACATTTTCATAGCAAATGGCCAAATAAACCTACACAAATTGATTGAGACTGATTTTGATGGCTGGAGGATTCAAACAGAATGTCAAACTCTTATGAGGGAAGTTGCAAAAGTTGTCAAGGGTCAAAGTTTTGGTTTTGAAGTATCTGAATCTCTGATGATGAGAAATGTTTAGTCTAACTTTCAAAATGTTTTCATTGTGAAGAAAGTTGGTGATCAAGTTGATTATTTGGCAGATTTGGGTTCAGATTTATTTGACAAAGGTTGTTTTGATAGCATTCAACTTGGAGGATGTCAAGTGCAGATATTTGACAGATGTGAAGCAGGGTTTACAAATCCGATTATGTCAAAACAGGTGTGGAGGATTAGATCAGATTCAAGGTAGAGTTATGATGCAAAATTTTCAAGTATTCTGGAAGTGTTATCTGATTTGACAGTCAGGTTTCTTTCATTCTGTTTGATAAGGGAGTATGGTCCAATTTTCAAAATGTGGAGGAAGCATGTTTTTAATGTTAAGGTAGGAAGTCAGATCAGCAAAAATGCAGCAGTGTAGCAGATTAGTCAGAAATAAGTAGAGCATTATGTTGCAAATGGAAAGTCAATAAGATTTCAGAGAGGAGGATGTTTTGATGACATTTATGCTGATTTTGTTTTATCTTTGCAAGATTTCTTGCCTATCTAGTTTACGGATCAAGTGATTGTGGGTCCGAGGTCAGCCTTTGGCTCAAACCACCGAGCTGTGCGAGGTGTTTAGGCTAGAACTTAGGAGGAATTACTTTTATCATATGTATGGTCTTTAGTCTATTTTTGACGTTTGTCTATTTTGATGAATTTTGGGATCTTGGAAGGTAGAGAGTCGTGAGAAGTCTATATAGTTGGAGCCGTTTTGTTCAGTGGTACATGAATATGGTTCTTGGTGGATTTTCTATGTAGCAATGGCGGATATCTGAATGCAAGATGCAGTTTGTCAGTCTATCTGTCTTATTTCTGTTTCCTGTACTTTGTATATTTAGTGTCTTGAGTGTAGATACAATGTAGTAGTGATCTGAGAGGAATGTGTGTGTTTTGAAACTGAAGTTCTGTGTGTGTGAGGATTTTCTTGGTCTGACAAGAGTAGGAGTCATCTAAAATGATAGTTCCTGTGTGAGGATTTTCTTGGTCTGACAAGAGTAGGAGTCATCTAAAATGACAGTTCCTGTGTGACAATTTCCTGTGCAAAAACTGTTTGGCTATGAGCAAAGTATACAGCAGATGAAAGCATGATAAAGTGGACTGAAAACGTATGTCCTAGACAATGGTTTACAACTGGTTGTGAAACACTTTTACGGAGAGTTAGAGAATTAAAACATGGTTGTTTAATCTTTTTTCACATTTATTATACCTAAAAGACACTAGATAAATTGCTAAATACATCTTATGATAATATTAAATCCACTAACCTTTTTTATCTTCAAGTGTAGTATCAACCAATGCAACTAGTAGAAAGTGTACTACCTTATCATGCTTTCACCCAAGCATTACGCTTCAGCTCTATGCAGCATAAGGATTAATCTTATGTAAACAGATTGAAGCTTATGCATAGAGATATGGTGCATTTATGCATAAGGATTAATCTTATGTAAACTTTATGCATAAGGCTCTATATGCATAGAGATTCATGCATAAGGCTCTATGCATAACGTTTATGCATAAGGCTTATGCAAGATCTATACATAAGATTTATGCATAAGGCTCTATGCGTAGAGCTTTATGCATAGGATCTTGCAAGCTCTATGCATAAAGCTTCTATATGTAGGCTCTATGCATAAAGCTTCTATATGTAGGCTCTATGCATAAGGCTTTATGCATAAGGTTTTATGTGTGGAGATTCATGCATAAGTCTCTATGTATAGGATTTATGCATAAGGCTCTATGCGTAGAGATTTATGCATAGGGATCTATGTATAGTCTCTTACAAGCTCTATGCATAAATCCTACACATAGAGCCTTATGCATAAGACTCTATGCGTAGGCTCTATGCATAGATATTTATACATAAGGCTCTATGCATAAGGTCTTTATGTTTTATGCTTCAAGAAATTGACTCTTATTCATGTATTTGGGTTGGATTATATCTATAGAAAATATTGATCGACCCATCGTAGGACCTAGATGTCACAAATCTACTCTCTATCATTAACCAACAATATGGGCAGCATGCTTGGTCACAGTTTACTCAGATATAGGAGATATAGGTATGGTTTAACAAAACCTTTTCACATACATGAAATTAATCCTTTGTGTTCTATAATTCTTATTGTTTAATCTTATATACAAGAGGGCTTACCATTGGGTCAGTCAATGCCATGGGGACTTAGCCAGTCAGGATAGACCATGCCTTTGATAGGCGTAGGTCCGAGTGGCGCGGGTCCGAGTGGTGTAGATTCATCATAGTATGGATGTGATGAGCCTACACCACCTACCTCGACTAGACCCACCCCCACTCCCTCATGTCCATCTTCACCACCTACCTCGACTAGACCCACCCCCACTCCCTCACGTCCATCTTCACTACGACGACAACGTATTAGGGTGCTTAGGGGGGCTAGTAGGCATGCTAGTGGGGGGGAAGAAGGCTACTTTTGCTTTGGCAAAATTAGCACTAGGTCTCCTGATGTGTCTCTCTAGTAGGGGGGCTCTTTATCTGCTCGTTTTATGAGCCAGCCTCCAAGAGACCGATTCCACCATTCATGCACCCTACCATACAACATGGATGTCGATGGTGTCCTCATGATGGATGCACGAGGGAAGCAAGTCATGAGCCACATGCGTGTACTTGCTAACCTGGAGTTCAAAAAGTTTAAAAAGTAGAAAGTACAAGATGAGCTTTCAAAGCAATATATCATTGATGTGCTTAGGTCAATGTTTCTTGTTCCACATGCGGGCCTTTGCTTCTCAAAGGAGTGGATGAAGAGAAGAATAAAGCTTTTGTTGTCTAATAGGAGACTAAACATCAAGAGAGCGACAAAGAACAATTTGGAAAAGCCTTCCATTTGCACGCTGGAGGAGTGGAGGCATGCACGCAGCTTCATGAGAAAGCACCCACATGATTTTCAACAACAGACAGAGTGCTTCCTGACTACAGAAGCAAGGGGCTTCACACTTCAGCTTGAGAGGAAATTCCTCCTTCATTGCTCGTTCTGTAAGTACCTATTTTACTATCATTTTCTTCTCCACTTTTATTTTCTTTTATACTATATTATTTTCTTTAACTAATTATATATATATATTTTTTGTAGCGGGAGGTTATTGGGCGTGACCTAAAAAAGGAGTAGGACTATGCCCCCCGTTTGCAATTGTGGGCGAGGATGCATATGTGAGGGCGTACACTTGGACAAGTTCGTTTTGGGGACTCAAGTAAACAAGGTAAGTAGTGAAACAACCCTTCTCTTATCTATATCTAATTGTCTTTTATTGTATTACACTTACCTTGCGCTGCTTGATGGCATGCATGTAAGATGAAGGGGAAGAGGAATAAGAAGATCTAGATTACAAGCATGAAGCGTTAGAAGGAAGTGAAGAGGAGGATGATGAGCACTTGAAATCCGATGAGGATTCTGATTAGCCACCTCTTCTTTCATATAATTTTTGTATATATAGCCAAAGGCCCAAGAATTCACAAAATATAATACATTTTGGGCTCACTTTCATTCTTCTCAATCTATATTTTTTTCATGTTTATGTTTGTATCACAAAACTGTGACTCTGTTTTAATAAAACAAAAGAGTTGGGGCATACTGGGGAGTCCTTTGAAGACTCCCTAGTTTGTCTCATCTTTTTTTATTACGCATTACTTTCGTTACTCTAGCAACAAATTTATTGCAAACGAGAATAGTTGCTTTTTTAGCATAGCAAAATGGGCCCGACATCTCCCTACCTTTCTAGGTATAAAAGTACTACTATTTTTGTTGCTAAACCCTCATTCTATTGTAGTGAAAGCCTCACAAATGATGATACTATACCCTTGAAAGATTTAGAAAAGAAGGTTTAAAAAATGGTCATAAGTTGGAAAGCTGACCACCTACTTTATAAACGAAGAGGCTCTTATATGAGAGGAGACACCTACCTCTACACTACAGGTCATTGTTGAGCAGGATATGGGGCTTCAACTAACTTGGAGAGTTTCCTTTTTAAAGGATCTACAATATTGAAAAATTTATTGCGAATTCACAATGGTAAAGAGGATTGATTCCCTCTACATAATGATGTCCTTGAAAAGTGTACCTACAAATGAAGAATGAAGATATGACCGATATATATAATTTTCCAAACTTTCCATGATTGTGGCCGACAATAGTCCTAAACTTTGAAAAGCTTACCCATCTTCACCCTCAACACGGTACCACACCATTTTTAGTCAAATAGGGAAGAGACTTTCTTTGACATCAACAAAGGCCCCACATTTCATCAACAAATATGCTTATTACCAATTGTGCATATATCATAAAGTCATACACTTCCATGGTCACAAATTGGGTTATTAAGAGACTAAGGTTATGTAAAAGGGGAGGAGAAGGGTGTGTGAAGGGACTAAAGGTTCACTAGCTCACTTATTTAAAGGTGAATCTAGGAGGCATTTTGTATTGAGCAAGAAGCCTAGTTGTATTTTGAGCAACTTAATAAAGCAAGATATTTTCTTGTATTTTGTGAGCCTCTCTCCTCCACATAATGATCTAGCATGAGCACCACGAAATTCTATCATGGTATCTAGAGCTTGGCAAGATTAGGTCACTTTTGTGGTGTAGAATAGGTCAATTTTATCCCTTTTTCTTTTGTGGAGCTGAACCTCCTGCGAGTGGAGGAGCTCTAGCAACTCATGGAGGCAACAACTCGGTGAGCTCTCATCAGGGAAAATGTAGAGGAGGCCTGGGCGCTCAGGGTCGTACAGTTAATGGTCTGATTTCTTCACTCTTGGCCATGGCATTTTGACTGGTTCAACACGGTGCCCATTTCTTGCGCAACTGATGCCGTACACAAATACGCCGTGTGTAGGCGTTGGCAGCCCTAGAAAACTTAGGGCTTTTGAAGCCCATGGTCTCAAGAGTATACAATCCGGGTTTCAACCCTAATGGCAGCATGAAGCGCTCGCAAATCAGAGAAAAACTAGGCTGCTCTCCTATCAAGCCATTGAAGCTTCCATTAAAGCTTCAAAATTAAAGATTTTTCCTTCACTAATCTCCTCTTCTTAGCTCTAATCACTTAAGTGCTCTTGTGAGGGTTTTTTGCTAATCCTTTGAGTTTGAAGTGGTGAGCATACACCATGAGGTATTGATGGTGAGCATACACCATGAGGTATTCATGAGCCTCATTCTCATCAAGCTCCATTAACAACATCTTCAAGTGCACAAAGCTTTTCAAAGTGTGCTTTTTTATAAGCACTAATTGTGTTGATTAACACTCATGAGGCTTCTAATCCAACAAAGGGGAGTCATTCCAAAGTGTTTTTAAACACTAAGAGTGTTCTTAAACACTATAATGGTGAATCTAATCACCAATGCAAGTGTCGTTAGATGCTAAAAATGTGCTCTTAAGCATTAATCGCGTTTTTAAACACTAATGATGATCTTAATCACCAAACAAAGTGTTCTTTGACACTAATGAAGCTAATCTCCATTAGAATTAGTGGTTATGCACAAACCCTAAGTGCTAAACCATAAAATTAACCATCTTAATCTCCTTTTTATGCAACATCCTTGGCTTGATTAAGGGTTGTTGCACTCTCATAAGTCTTTCTCTTTCTACTTTAAGCCAAAATATCAAAATTTTTTGGTTTTTTCTTCTTCATAAATCAGCGCCTTACTCTCTAGTAATCTCCTTCAACACCCAATGTCAAAGGACAACACCCAAATTAAGAAGTTCTCAGGAGAGGGCTTCCACACTTGGCAAGTCCTTGTCAAGTACAAGGACATGTCCAAAGGTTTTTGGCCATTCATCTCTGGTACTAAGGTTATTGATCGAACTAAGGCCAAAGATATTGAAGATAATGAGAGGGCACAAGCCATCATCATGCTTAATCTTGATGAGGCTCTCATTCACCATGTGGACCAGCTTCTGACAAAGGAGAAATGGGATGAGCTTGATAAGCTCTATGGAGCTTGTGGGTAAGAATTCTAAGATCTCACTTAAAATTGAATTTTTCAGCTTGGAACTCAAAGAGGGAGATGGCATTGGAGCCTTCATCTCTCACTTGAAGGGCCTTATGGCTCAACTTGCATCAGTGAATGCGAGAATGGATGAAGATGATGTAGTGGCTATTTTACTAAAAGCAGTCCACCTTAGTCACCACCCTGAAGAACATACCTAATCCCACCCTTGAAGGAGTCATTCAATCTTGTCTTTATAAAGAAAAGAGGCCAAAGGGAGTAGCTGAATCTTCAAATGCAACAACGTCATCGAATATCGAACAAGCTTTGTTACATCAAGTGATCAAAGTAAGATGTGTCCACCATTGCAAAAAGGTGGGTCATTTGGCAAATAATTATTGGATCAAATATCCCAACAAAATGAAATGTAACAAGTGTAAACAAATGGGACATATCACTTCTAAATGTCCTAACAAAGATTCAAAGGGTAACTTTGTATCATCCTCTAACTCCACTGAGAAATTGTTTTAAATCTCAATGTAACCACACCTTCTATATTCCTAACCTTGTACGCCTAATGTTATAAAGGCATCCTATGTCCAATACCACCTATTCTAATTTCTTTCATAGTTGGTATTGAGGGGGGGTATTAAGAGACTAAGGTTATCTAAAGGGGAGGAGAAGGGTGTGTGTATGAAGGGACTTAAGGTCCACTAGCTCACTTATTTAAAAGTGAAGCTAGAAGGCATTTTGTATTGAGCAAGGAGCCTAGTTGTATTTTGAGCAACTTAATAAGCAAGATATTTTCTTGTATTTTGTGAGTCTCTCTCCTCCACATAATGATCTATCATGAGCACCACGAAATTCTATCATGGGTATCTTTGATAAGGACATGGCAAAACCAATATTTTGGTATTGCAACCCTTGGATGATGAAAACTGGCAGCTTCCTCACTCATCAAGGCTTTATGAACAACATCAGGCAAAAAAACATTTCTCCAAGATGGGATCACCTTCAAGAAAGAGGGTATGTTAACCATCCCTTTGGTGGTTTAATTTGGGGTATAAGGACTTTTCTCAATACATTTTTGACTCATTAGATGAAAAATTGGCAGCTTACTCATCTCAAGGATTTATGAACAACTTCAAATCAAATGCAATTGCTCATTAGTGACCCGAGAGGATGGGGTATGTTAACCATCCCCGGTGGTTATTAACATGGGGTTTAAGGGATTTTGTCAATACATTTTTTGTCTCATTTTAGACCTAATTTCACTCATAAATGCAATATAAATGTATTGGTTACCTTCTTTAAATAATAGTTGGGCACTTGTTTGTGACGACTACTTTGTAATTTTTTCCATCTTTTATTGTGGAGCCATATATATAAGGCTACCAGATATATATATATGGATGTATGTATATATATGTATAAATATACATGTGTGTGTGTGTAAACATATATAGCATGAGAGTTACTAAAGTTTAAGGGTTAAATCTTTTCTTTGAGCACTTTAGGGTGGACACACTTACTCTAAATTGTATATATATATATAGAGAGATAGATATATGTATACATATATAGCAAGAGAGTTACTTGAGTGTAGGGATTGAATGTTTGGTTTGAGCACTGTAGGATGGACACACCTACTCTAAGTGTGGATATAGTAAATTTGTATACAAGTCAATTTCCTCTCATAATATAACACACTCTTGTATTAGTCCATCAATCTCTTTCGTTTCTTAAGATTTTTAATGCTTATTATAAACCCTTTTAGTATTTTCTTCTATAGATCCTTACTTGCTTTCTTATGTGAGGGAGTGAGAATTAGAGGAGTACCTCTGCAACCCATGAAGACTTCCCAAGATTGAAAATCTTGGAGGGAGAAGCGGCAAACCAAGCTCTAGGGTGGAACTATAAGTTTAGAATTAGGCAAACCAAGCTCTCGAGTGGAACTACAAGTTTTACATTGGGCAACACCTAACAACATACAAGCACAAACATGGTGTTAATCCAATTCTAGGATTAACAAGACTTACTGCCATTATCTTACATTAAGGACTCATGGTAGATACACCAAAGGGTCATACATTCAAGATATGAAGCAATAGTGTCCAAAGCTACAACTTGGATGGGCACCCGTAATGGTGTGACGGCGTATTTATTGCGATTCCCGCTTCAAGAGCATGTGGTAGCAAGTTAGGATGAAGTCCTAAGTGATGTACTTCATGGATCTATTATGAGAGTAGTCATTGTAATAGCATTAGGCCTCTTATGAGCCTAAAGTGCCCGGTTAGCAATTTAAGTGAGTGTGAACACTTATGGCCATGTATATAAGTGAATTTCTCTCATAATACAACATACTCTCCCATTGTGCAAATGAGTCTTGCTCTTTCTAATCCTCTTACTAATCTCTCTCCCTAATGCATGCTAGTGAGTGTGTGTGAGTGAAGTGAGGTGAGAGGAGGGACGAGTACCCGTAGTGCAACGCAGTGGTGTGATAACGCTCAAAACGCGGTGGAATTGCTTCTCAAGGATTTGTAGAGCTTGGAGACCTCACAAGTTACGAGCTCGACCATCGAAAAGATCCTCATAATAGTTGCGGTTCACTAGGTAATCTCTTTTTTGAAGGAGGGTTAGGGTAAGCCATAACCTTTTTGGCGTAGCTACTACCGGGGAGCCATCCCTTGGCTTTTTCCATCGTTTTGCCTCTAATATATGCATAACCCATTGCCCATTATCTTGATTAATGGTTTCCCATGAAAAATATGTGGAATTGATGGTGATTTGTGTGAGATTTGGTGTAGAATAGCTCTCTTTTTTATTTTTGAAAAGAATGCATTTTACCTAAATTATAGATCAATTTGTTGTTTTTGTTGTTGTTTTTGTGGTTTTTCATGTTCTTAGGACTTGCACATAGTTTGTATTGGAGTTAGTTTGCATCCATTGCATCAAACAATGCAACATGCAATTGTTGCATTGTTGTTTTTGTGGTTTTTCATGTTCTTAGGACTTGCACATAGTTTGTATTGGAGTTAGTTTGCATCCATTGCATCAAACAATGCAACATGCAATTCTTAGTGAATGTTAGCTCTCTTTAGTTTAAACATAGATCTAAGATCATCTTGCATCAAACAACATTGCAAGATGCAATTCTTAGTGAATGTTAGCTCTCTTTAGTTTAAACATAGATCTAAGATCATTAATTTTAGTTTAATTGTGTGTTTGTTGTTGAAATTGTTTGGATTAGAGTGTTAGCAAGCATTAAGAGTAGCTTAATCTTTCAAGAAAATTCTTAAAACCATAAAACACCCTTGAATTTGACTAATTTCTCTTAATGGACTGGTTTTTGTCATTAAGGGTGATTAATCTCATTCAAGAGGCTAAAATTTTAGAAAATGTGTTAATTGGGGTCTAGATTGATCATATGAGTAGTTGAAATTGAGGTTTTTGAGTGTTTTGAGAGCATCTAGATGCATCAAAACACCTAATCACAATAATTTTTTGATCAATTGGAGAAATTTAACTCTCTTTGCATAATTTTACCTTAAAGAGGAGAATATAATTAAGAGTCTAATTAATTTTCTAATTTAGATTAATTTACATATTTATTGATGCACAAAGATTAGTTTTTCCTTGCTCTATCCAATGATGTGCTCAATTGTGTGAATTAATTAGGGATTAATGATTAATTAGAGTCCTTGATTAGTGTAAAAGAGGAAAAGATTAGTAAAAAGATTAATCTTGGATTAATTCTTAATTGCTATTTTACATAACTCATTAAGGCTAATGAGCATTCAATGAGTAGATGCTCATGAGTTCTCAATTTGTCCATTTTGGGGGTCATTTATGAAGGGTGTAAGGGGTGTCATTAAAAGGTTGACTTTTTTGATTCCCACTTACCTTTTTGGAAAAATGCCCATATCCCTTTCATTTTAAATTCAAAAAATATTCCCTCCCCAAAAAGGGAAATTTGTATTTTCCACTAGACTTCTATATAAAAAAACACCCCGTGAACGGAAAAATTCCGGCCGTGAACAAAAATCAGGCTGTGAAATGGTCTGCCGTGAAAAAAAAAACAAAACACGCTTGTTTGAAGTCTTGTTTGGAGTCTCGTGTCTACTAAGCCATATATCCAATGAAGGTGCTCTCTAGGGCTCATCGACGAAAAGCTAACATCAAGTTGTTCTTCTTTGGACTTGGTTGTCCGAAGTCAAGATCGACCATTTTGGCCTTCGACCAGTAGCCTCAAAATTCAACCCGAAAATCCAGGCAAAAAATAGGCCAAAAACCACGAAAAATGACGACGAGCCATATTCGGACTACTTTTTGAGGGTCTAAAAACGACAAAATCATGGACGATTGAGGGAAACAAAGTTGTAGTACTCCAAAAATACTACAACTCTCATATAGAGTTTTTCATAATTCTTTTTGGAACACCCTCAAAAACGTGCTGTGAAATAGGAAAAAAATTCTCGAAAAAATTTTTGGTCTTGAGATAATGATGGAAAATAGGTTTTAGGACATCCTCTTCCATTTAGAAAGTTCCTAGCATACGCTTTTTTTGAAAAAATATAAGGTCATTCACGTGCGTATAGCGCGTAAGCTAATTGGGACAAATGGACACCCGTTTGACCTAACGAAGAGTATGCCAAGCCTCGTTAGGCTGTAATAACGGGCTATGGGAGAATATAAAAAGGAAAAAAAAAAGGAAAAAAAAAACTACAATTACTCATTAAGGAGCATTTAGGCACTCTGACATGGCTACAATAGAGGGAGTGTCAGGGATCACACAAGGACTAAACCCTGTCATCTTCGAGCCATTGAGATCTATGCCACCAGTTCACCTTCCCATGCCATTGGCCACGCGTATAACAAGTGTGTCATCAGGTTTTACAGCCCCTATGACTTCGATCCCACCAGGCCGGTCCCTTGCGTAACATTCCTGCAAGTCTTATAAGTACCAACCCTTTCCTGGATGCCCGGACCTTGGACATACTAAAAATTCTAGGAAGGGGGGTGGCCCAAGAACTCACTGAGTCTCTTCCAACAAGAGCACTCACATATACGGCCTCAATGATTCATACAACAAGACAGTTGTACAGATTTTCAAAATTATGGGCAAATATGACAGAACAACAGACCTTGTTCAATTCATTCAAATATGACAGAACAACAGACCTTGTTCAATTCATTCAAATATGACAGAACGACAGACCTTGTTCAATTCATTCAAATGTTTGAACAGAGATATGAAGCCTTTGGAAATCCCAACTGTCCCACTAAGATACATGCATTGAACTTATGCTTAGAGGTGTGAAGCCTTTGGAAATCCCAACTGTCCCACTAAGGTACATGCGTTGAACTTATGCTTAGAGGGAAAAGCTTGTCGATGGTTCATCGCATTGATGCCGACGATCAAGACCAACTTCAAAACCTTGAAATCAGCCTTTATACATGGCTTTCTAGACAAGGTGATCGATGGAGTGTAGTAACAGAACTCTATTCAATTAAGCGTCAACCCAATGAATCCATTTAGAGATTTTATCCTTCGGATAAGACTCTTGGACTCATGTTGTGAGTCATGGAAAAAATTAAATGATGTTCAATAATTGAGGAGATGTTTCATGATGGGCTTGAAGAATAACAGCTTAAACAACTTGATCATATTTTCCAATCCAAAAACATTCGATCAATGTTGTAAAGAAACAATACGTTTAGATGATAACATGCTAGAAGATGATCATGCTACGAGGAGTTCCTCATCTAAACCAAGTGAAGCAATGGAAAAAGAAAGAGCGATCTCGGAATTAACATTCCTAGAATTTTATGCAGTCTTACTTAAAATCTTACAGCCAACATGTCTAAGAGAGGATGAAAACCTTCAAAACCAAACATCCTTAATGCCTCTCAAAGTGAGGAACGAAATGCCTTGTGTTAAGTGCAATCACTATGATCATCCTAATCCTCATTGTGCATACAAGGCACCTGTTCTTCTATACTGCACATATTGTAAAACCTTTGACCATGATACTAAAGAGTGTCCCGCTTCATCCATAATGGACTCAAAACCTCCATCCCCCTTGCACCAAACGGAAATAGTCCAAAGGGTAGAAACTACTCAATCATCATCAGGAAACAGTTAATCAAACACTTCAATGTTTCTATTGTCGTGGACCTCACAAGGTGGCAGATTGCATAGTTTGGAATACTTTCATGCCCATAGTCACTGACACCTTGCGACTAATGTGTGAACAATGTGGCATTGATCACATGTTCCAAGATTTCCCAAGAGGAGCTACTTCAATGTAAATTATCTCACAAAATACAACTCTTAATAGCTTAAGTGTACAAAATGGGCAACTGTGGCCACGGTACCCTTGAATGTGCTTACAAGCCAAGGCATGAGAAACAATCAAAAAGAATGTACAAAATGGGCAACTGTGGCCACGGTACCCTTGAATGTGCTTACACGCTTACAAGCCAAGGCATGAGAAACAGTCAAAAAGAATGTAAAAGACTGTTAACACCTCAATCTGGGTAAAAGAACATGCTTTAAAACAGAACCCAAAAGAAAAAGCAAAACCTTCTAAACCCAAGAAAAACAAGGGACAAAAAACTATCGAAACCAAGGTTGAGTTAAAAGACAGGGAAAAGGATTTTGTAGAGGACATAAACCCAAAAGGGGACATAAACACAAAAGAGCCAAAAGCTATACATGATGCAGAAGCATCCACCTTAAAGGTCACGACACAAACCTCGACACCCATACGTGCGACACAGGGTACAAAAACCCAAAAGAAAATTCGATCTCGTCGCATGGGTAAACATAATGAAAAACTGACAAACCAAAGAAAATCAGAGAATGAAATAGGTTCTAGTACATCACTAAGTGAGGATGAAACAAGTTCTTACTCTTCGCTCAGTGCACACCACATAGACTAATCAAGAAACCAGAGCCCACCCAACCACCCCAAATGGATAATAATGATCATATGACATACGGAACGCAAAAAGCAAGCTTAGGAGAGCATGCTTAGCTTGGTTGAATGTCTTACAGGGTCATCGGTTGTGATTGAGCACCTCATAATGCCAATTCTAAAACAAAATACAAAGCCCAGAGGAGTACCGCTTTCCCTTTCAGGCGGAAGAAATACTCTCTATAGAAGAGTCGTTTGAGACAGACTGTACGAACTATAGAAGAGTCGTTTGAGACAGACTGTACGAACTATACACTTGAGAAAGCATGTGAGGAATTCAATAATTCCCTTATTACAAGATTAAAACAGTCTCTCAAAACCTCATTTGGAGGAAGGCTCTTCTCTCATGATAAAGCCAGCATCACATTAGCACTTGCATCTTTAAGGGCCCAACCTGCGTTATAATAAGACATAAAGAACTCCATAAAACATGACGGTGAGGATTCACAAGTTTTCAAATAGACCTAGAATTGTCAAAGGACCAAGTGTGCTAGTGTACGCATTGGATACTCTTGAAAAAGCTGAGACCCAAACAGAGGATGAAAGTGAATAGGAATATGAAACAGACACAGGATCTAAAGCTGAAACAATAATCAAAACACCCATGGTTTTCCTTTGGAAGATTCTATCATGGTATGGTTGGATTTCTCTGCAGAGCAGCAGGCTTGATGATGTTCAGCGGGCAAATGCGCATTGATTAGCCCTCGAGCTAGTCATAACGTTGTGTGACAATAGACACTTGGGGGACAACCTAAACTCATCCCTACAAGCAATAGTCTTGTAAGACGAGCCAATGGACAAAACATTAAAGTTCCAGGTTACTTTAGGTACACTACTCAAACAATTGATGGTGATATGGAATTTACATTATTCCATGTTACCCTAGATTCCCTTGAGTATGATGTCATCTTTGGTAGACTTGGGTAAGTAAATCGTTGTATTCACTAGATGAATCCAGGCAAATAGTCACCTTGAACACTCCTCCTGCAAGCAATGTACAATTGCTATTAAAACGGGAGGAAGAAACCTTGCAGGAGCTGGAACTTCCAACATATCTTACTGAAAAGATCCCTAAGATTTTGGTTGGATTGGAAATTGCAAATAAAATCACCACAGCTCAAGTACAGCTTTATCCAACATGAGAACACAATCTCATGACCCTCGAGCTATGGGATTTGTTAGGTCAACCAACACTCACGGCACATCGTGAAAGGATTACCTTCACATAAGACTTGAGCATGCCGTGTCTAGGGTACTTTGAACAAACAATGTATATTGAAACTAACACCCTCACTTGCAAGTTTTTTGTGGTTGAGTATGTGTTGGAAGCAGATATGATCTTGGGGTATAAATGGACTATTGCTGCTCAAGCAATACTGTGCTTTGCTAGCGATAGTGTCATCATGATGGTCAATGACAAAAAGTTGATGATACCATACTGCCAAGAAGAGGATCCAACTTTAATGGATATCTATGATGCTAAACGCAAAAGGTTACAATCCTCTTCCACAAAAGCCCCTCTACACAAGGACCTACCATCTGCATCAACAACCAACTCCAATAAAGCATCTACTCCTTCAACCTCATCCTCACCTACAAAGTTTGATGCCGAAACCTCGCAATTAGTAGCTATTCTTGAAGAAGTTCCCAGAGCCCAACCATCTATCTCTAATAGGGAAAACAAAGGAAAGACCCCTGAGCCTATGCATCTTCATCAACAAACCTCACCAAAGGACACAACCACATGCTCAAAGGCCTCGTCATCGATAGCCACTCTACAAGAGACTCTAGCCACATCATCATCATCAACAATGTCCATGAGTCTCAAACCCACAGCCGCCCTGCAGCACACCAGCTAAAGTCAAGGAAGGCCCCAAATCTTCAACATCAATCCTGAAGAAAACTCCACCAAGACTCCCACAATCACGATACCTTAATATAGTATCAAAATGTGGGTGGAGAAGTAGCTACTTGTAGCTCAAGGCTACTATGAAGGCTCTAATCAAATTAGGGTACCTCGACAGTCAAAACCTCTTCCTCAATGAAGCACTCGAAAGCCAAGACAAAGAAGAGTACTCCACAACACCATCCACAAAAGCCTATGCGAGTTCCTCAAAAAACTCCACTAATGCAACAAGTGTGGGTACCAAAAACACTATTGTAAGCACAGGGGTACTACCAAAGAAATACCAAAGCTTGGGTCCCCAAGCGCATCACAAAGTCCCCTAAGCTTGCACAAAGAAGAAAGCCTCAACACCAAGCACATCAGCCACAAAATTATAGTGTTCGTCAAACATGGGTGTCTATGCATGTGCTTCAACAACAAGGATACTATGATGGTAATTCCATCATATGGTTGCCAAAATTGAACAATGCGAAGAAAACCTCACCACTCACTTGAATCCCAAAAACTTCACCTAAAGTTTGACAAGAATGGAGGCCTAAGCAATAGCAAATAAATCTCTCAACCACTCTGGTGCATTCAGCACCAACATAAGAGCTTGTCTATTCAAGCAAAGTCTTCCCCTACTGATCAACATCATTTTAGCAACAAATTCAAGAAACAATAAGGATACTTAGGATCACATCAAGAACAAAATAACAATGCACTTGTCATCCCTCTAGAAGTGAGAAATAACAATGCACTTGTCATCCCTCTAGAAGTGAGAAATGACCGCACAAGAAGCTGTTGCTTGTAAATCATGACATAGATGACCCATAAAATCAACAAAAACAAAATAGGGGGTCAAAATCTACAAATTCACGGAATTCCATCTCACAAAATTACAATTCAAGGAGTTCCATCTCACGGCTTAAGAACCTGCACTTTCACGATTTAAGCCTCATCACACGGATTAAGCCTCATCACACGGATTAAGCCATATCACACAATAGCCACTATATATTTGTGAAGCTTATTGCTTACTATTATTTTGGCTAAATTAATGTAGCAGCTGCTCCATGAGTACATATCCACACTCATGCACTGGAGAACATTTGCACCAAAGCGTCACCATCGACAACTTCCATGTATATCTCTGGAGGGGGGGCCATGGTGGGCGAAATCTTAGTCAATGGTACAACCCATCGCCTTGAATTTTCCTTCAAATAACAAACCTCTCCAAACGACGCCACCATCTTTACAAATCAATGACCTTCAACCCTTAGTGAAGATATCTATATTAGCCTCACAAGTCAACATAATTCTTTCAATCCTCACCAACAACAAGTAGCTACTTCAACATAGAGCAGTTCAATAAGAGTCTATATGACTCAACTCTTGTACTTCATGTAAATCTGCTTCATAAGAGCACTTAAATATACATAAAAACATAAAAAGCACATGGACAGAAGAAGCCAGGAATCAGATCCTACTCAACAATATTTGACAAGAATCCTGCTACACAAAGGGACATCATCACAAGCCAATTACTTCAAATGATGAATGTCACTTCAATGAGTCAAATGAGGAACTAAGAATCACCATCTCATTCTGATGATTAAGTCTATGTTCCTCCAGATCCTTCTCTCTCTTCTCTCCCATTATTAACACCTCTTAGTGTCCCCACTAACCAGAATCACATGTAACCTTGCCGATGATTGCCAAAAACAAAGTGAGCCAAAAAAAGAAGAAGAGGAGGCTCATACAAATGTGAAAATGCAATCATTTGCAAAAAACCCCACCCCCCACCCCGTTAGGAATTCCCAATACACCACTAACCTCTTCATTCCTTAACTAACTTTTCTTATTCCTTTCGGAGGAACAAAGACCATTGAACGTCATTCAACATCACAGCCATCGCCAAAGCTTGTTCATTCTCCCCATACAAAGGTCTTCAACACGATCACGCTGACGCGATCACATCGAAAAGGGGGGAATGTTAATCCAATTTTACGATTAACAAGAGCTACTGCCATTATCTTACATCAAGGACTCATAGTAGATACACCAAAGGGTTATACATTCAAGATATGAAGCAATAGTGTCCAAAGCTACAACTTGGACGGACGCCCGTAATGGTGTGACGGAGTATTTATGACAATTTCCGCTTCAAGAGCGTGTGGTAGTAAGTTAAGATGAAGTCCTAGGTGATGTACTTCATGGATATATTATGAGAGTAGTCATTGTAATAGCATTAGGCCTCTTATGAGCCTAAAGTACTCGGTCGGTCATAGTTTAAGTGAACACTTATGGCCATGTATATAAGTGAATTTCTCTCATAATACAACATAGTCTCCCATTGTGCAATTGAGTCTTGCTCTTGCTAATCCTCTTGCTAATCTCTCTCCCTAATGCATGCTAGTGAGTGTGAGTGAAATGAGGTGAGAGGTGTTGAAATATACAAGTGAATAGGGTGTGTGCGGGAACAAGCCCTTGGCTAGAGGCTATAAAAGAGAATATGTAAATGTGAGAGAACCTGTGAAAAGGTGAGAAGAATCTACTAGGAGAGAATAAAGGGTAGCGTGAGGAGATTTAGGAAGTGTGGAGATATTCTGGGAGAGGTAGAGAGAATCAAGGAGGAATTAGTGGGATTAGATGCTTGGATGTAAACTCTAAGTCTCTATAAATTGAGGCATTGGCCTAATGAATTTGTTGGTTTTTGATTATCCATGCTTACATTAAGCTATCAGTTAATTGCTCACTAATCATGTTTTAATTATTGTCTAATCTCTTTGTTAATGATGTTGATTCTAGGAGTTGATCCACCATAGCTCATCACATTGCTGTAATTTTAACATGGTATCAGAGCCTAGCCTAGAATCCATCAAGTTTATGAGCCCATTATCTAACTAATTAGGATTAGTAGATGATTAGAAAATAATCACTTTTTTAGGTATTTTCAACTAGCCCTCTATACCCCCAGCCATTGGAGGGGCTTGATCTCCCTCCAGGAGCAACTTTAGGGCAAGCCCTTCTAGGTATACATAGCTACTTCATTGTGCTCCAGCCAAATGAATCAGCGCAGCAAACTGCCTACAGAAGCTCACATTTTTCGCAGGTGCTATTTTTTCTGAGAAAAAATGACATCTTTTCTTCTCCACTTGCAATGGGTCTAATTCCTCTTGGCCCTAGGGGTTTTCAAGGGTGCTCTACAAGCTGGTGAAGTCAGAATTTGATTCTATAGTGAGATCCAAGCTCTTCATCAAATCTGTAGTAGGCGACTTTGGTAAAATAGAGATTAAGCATTCAATGTTTGGTCAAATCTTGTGTTTCTTGGCTTAATCCTCTACTAGACTGATTGCTATTGATGGCCTTGAAAGGATTTGAGCTCATTTGAACTCTAAGGCCTCAAATCTGGGCTCCCCGCATACTCTGTTTTTTGCACACAAAATAGAGGATTAATTTGCTAATCAATGCTAATCACTATTTTTTGGTGCAATTAAGGGTTCAAATTAACCATTAGGTATCTGATACAGATCTCTATAACTTTAGATTGCAATTCAAGGATGGTTTGATACTCCAACCATTCCGTACAAATTGGTTACTCTTGATTTAATGTAATTTGTGGGTGGTGATTTTATGCTGATAAATCTGTTGTAATCATCTCTTAAACACCAGATTGAGTTGTAAAAGGGTAGACACTTCCCTTGAATCTTGAAATTGGATCAAGAGGTAAGACCCCCTTCACATCATCATGAGTACAGCACAAGAGATAGCCAAATTTAATGGGGAGCAGTTTTACACATGGCAGACAAAAACCATGTATCTCCTCATGAGGAAAAATCTGTGGAGGCTAGTTGAGGGAAGAGATGAATGCTGAGAGGTGAGAGGGGAAAATGAGTGGAAGAGTAGGAATGAAAAAGCATTGGGACTTATTGCACTCAGTTTAAATGATGAAATCGTTCATCACATCATAGGGATACAATGGGCAAAAGATGCATGGGATGAACTCAATAAATTATTTGGCGCACACGCTAAAAATTCAAAGATAAATTTGTTAATGCAATCCTACAAATTGGATATGAAGGAAAGTGAACCTTTAATCACACACTTGAATAGATATAAAAGCATTAAGCAACAACTAGCAAAAAGGTAGAAGATGATGAGGCACTAGCAGTGCTTTTGAAGAGTGTGGACAAAGGTGAATATGAAAATATTGTAGCAACACTAAAGAATGTACCTGAATTGAAGCTACACGAGATAGAAGGAGCTCTACTAGAGCAAGAGAGTAGAGGCAAAGAGAAGAAATGGCTCGACTCAACAGCAGGAGAAGAAAAAGCATTCTTCACCCGAGGAGGATTCTCTCAAGGACGAGGACGAGGAAGAGATAGAGTAGGCTGAAGGACCTTCACTTGTGCGAGAACTATGGAAAGCTAGGACACATGGCAAGAGACTGCTACAGCAAACCCAATGGAGAAAGAATGACATCGGCAAACTTTATGGAGGCTCCTAAGGAAGTGGCATCGGATCATCTTTTCTGAGAGAGAGAGAGAGAGAGAGAGAGAGAGAGAGAGAGAGAGAGAGAAACCCCACAACCTAATGTAACCTGCCCCAACAGAGTAAAACCACCTCTGAGCCATCGATGATGTAGGCCATGTGGTAGAGTATGTGTGAGCACTTTAGTCAAGGTCACGGGAACTTGTAGTAGCCTTGGACACATATAGAGAGAGAGTGTCAAGGACTATGAGTTTAGGGACTTGAGGCACTGGTCGCGGACTATCAAGTAAGAAGGAAACTTGGTATAGGGTCCAGGTGTGCTAGGATTGTTCACTTGAGGGGAGGAGTGTGCTAGGAACTGGGTGCGGACTATCCAGTAAGAGGGAAATTTGGTATAGGGTCCACGTGAGCTAGGAGTATTCACTTGAGGGGAGGTGTTGAAATATACAAGTGAATAGGGTGTGTGCAGGAACAAGCCCTTGGCTAGAGGCTGTAAAAGAGAATATGTAAATGTGAGAGAACCTGTGAAAAGGTGAGAAGAATCTACTGGGAGAGAATAAAGGATAGCATGACGAGACTTAGGAAGTGTGGAGATATTCTGGGAGAGGTGGAGAGAATCAAGGAGAAATCAGTGGGATTAGATGCTTGGATGTAAACTCTATAAATTGAGGCATTGGCCTAATGAGAATCTGTTGGTTTTTGATTATCCATGCCTACATTAAGCTATCAATTAATTACTCACTAATCATGTCTTAATTGTTATCTAATCTCTTTGTTAATGATGTTGATTCTAGCATTTGATCCACCATAGCTCATCACATTCCTGTAATTTTAACAAGAGGAGGGACGAGTACCCATAGTGCAATGCGGCGGTGTGACAATGCTTCGCGGTGGGAGACGCAGTGGAATTGCTTCTCAAGGGGTTATAGAGCTTGGAGACCTCAAGGGTTATGAGCTCGGCCATCGAAAAGATCCTCACGACAGTTACGGCTCACCATGTAATCTCTTTTTGGATGTGTTTCAAGGAGGGTTAGGGTGAGCCATAACACATGGGAATATTGCACGATTGATAAATAACCTGCTCATTCTAGATCTACAAACTCCACATAGATGTGAGACCACACTACTAGAGTATTTATTCCTTTCTTCTTATTAGCAATTATCAAATATAAGAGTATACTTTATATTATCTTCTTTGTGAAAACATGTTAAAAATTTACAAATATGAAAATTGAGTGTCTTTTTTACAGATTCCTACCAAAGTCAAGATCTGAGGCAAAGTCTATGCTATCTGAATTGAACATGGATTATAAGTGTTTTCATGCTACATCAATGGTTGTACCTTATATATAGGAGAATATAAAAAAATAACGTATTTTCCTAAATGCAATGAGTCGTGATTTAAAGAGGAGTCCACAAAGGGCAATGGGCCAAGAAAAGCCCTATGACATTTCCCTCTTAAACCTTGTCTAAAGTTTATGTTCAAATGTCTATCATTTGCAAAATATATGGACTAGCATGCTAAAAAGAAAAGCATTAATAGAAAGCTGCAAATCCTTGTAGATTGTGACGCGTTTCAACATATTAAACGAGAATGGCCAATCTTCAAAGAGGAATCCCATAGATCTATGACTTGGACTAGAAATTGCTAATAGATCTATGACTTGGACTAGAAATTGCTAATAGGATCAAACCTTTTGACTAAATGTTCATCAACCTGGCCTATTGTATTGGTTAACTACAATAGAAGTCATCCAAATGGTCAACGTGGCCTATTGTATTAGTTAAAAAGCATACTTGGGGACTTTTTATACAACCCAACTAGCCTAGTGAACACATGGAACTAATGTGCACTAATTCAAGATTAGGATTAGGATTAACCTAGGATTAGGGTTAAGACTTACTACAAGAGTGGGGATATGGAGCTTCACACATGGACTAAGGACACTACCAAGAGGAGGTCTAGATTGGCTGTAATACTAATAAAGCTATATTTAATAGCCTAGGGCACTAGCAAGAGGAGGTCTAGATTGGTTATAAGGTTAATAAAGCTATAATTAATAGCCTAGGGCTAATAATGGCTAAACTCTTATTTAATGAAATATATTTTAGAGGTCGTTTTGCCTTTTGTAGTTGAATATTTATGCTCATTTCACTCTTAGAGAGAAAGCCATTAAAGGAAGGATACACTATTTTGTATGAACCGAGTGTTGAGCAAGGAATCTTATGGTCTTTTATCAAGGATGATAAGTTTAGGCAAACCCATGGATAGATTCCAAGGTGTTCTAGTGATGGCTGGTGGACTCTAAAGTAAGCGAGTTAGTAATTTTTCTGAGTTTCACATGGATTGAACTGATTCTTGGGTTTGGACCTAGGTAACCAATGGGTAATCTGGTGTCTCAAGGCTAGTTTGTAGGGGGAACTAATCATTCCACCTATGATCATGGCAATATGTGGTTTTCCATAGAGTATGTCATGGTGGTATGGGATGACATGGTGTATTTCATATGGAATTCTCATGAGATACCTAGGATTTTTTCTCTAGGATAAGCCATGCTAGTGCATAGTTAACCTAAGGTTAAGTGCAAGGGGAAGTGCCAATTATGTGGACAATAAGATGAGGTACTTTCTTGGTTATCAAGAGCATGATTCCTAAGATTCATTACGCACTCTCTCGCGATGATGGCCAAGTGATATTAATGCATCGAATATAAGAGAGATAAGAAGTTTGAAACTTTGCGATCTATGACTTAGTGCGCCTAAGACCAGGTTATGTGGCCAGGGTTTATGGTCACTTGTTTTTATAGTTATCTTATGGGTGAGTCCCAATGGTAAGAGATACTCTAGGGTGGATGGATGTTCCACGTTGTTATTTTAACTCTAGGATTTTGGAGTCATATGAAATCCCAGGTGTTCGGAGGGCTATAGCTACAAACATTTTAGCGATAGAATATGTTATACTTCCTTGTTTTCTTTTGGAAGTAGGGCCTCTATATGAGGACATGTTCTTTCCCAATTTGATGGGTGAAAAGTAGTTAAAAGTTGTATGCTGTCTTCAAGTTATTTGAGGACAAGGGACATAATGCAGGAATGGTTGAAGTCATATGTTATCTTGAGGTTGTTAGAGGACAAGAGACATACACAAGATTGAAAGTCGTGTGTGACCTTCAGGCTTTTAAGCACATATGTTATCTTGAGGTTGTTAGAGGACAAGGGACATAATGCAGGAATGGTTGAAGTCATATGTTATCTTGAGGTTGTTAGAGGACAAGAGACATACACAAGATTGAAAGTCGTATGTGACCTTCAAGCTTTTAAGCACATCTTGATAACCGAACATATGGGAAGTTTTATGCTTTCCCTAAAGTAGATGTTAGTATCTACATTAAAAGTGCATAGAATTAGGACTTATTTATACATAAAGTGAACTAGTATTCGTCAACAACTAATGCAAGATGCCATCATTTGGTATGACTAATAAGTTATTCTAGGGTTGTTATGGTAAAGCTTGTTGCACTTTGTGACCAAATGTCCTATTGGGATTCAGCACACTTGGATGAGGTTTGGATTAGCACAGTGAGAATTCAGATCTTTGTAGAGCAGGTTGTACAAGAGGAGCCTTACAATGGCCAAGATAAGAGCCAATAGACTTGAATAAATGCTATCAATGGATGTCCAAATCTTAACCTAAGGGTACTAGAAAGAGGAGCTCTAGATTGGGTGTAAGGTCAATAAGGCTATAACTAGTAAGCTAGGACTAATAATGCCTAAAATCTTATAAATAATGCAAGAAATATTTAAAATTAAAAGTGGGAGGTTACTACTATATGTTACATAGGGTCACTTGTTAGATATGAGAGATTTGCAAGTAGCTGGGTTACTAAGAGAGCATGTAGGATTTGCATGCACGGTTACACTTGGTGGTATGTGTTGTTAGGTTGGAGCTACATGGCTTGGCAAGATCTCGTGGGTGGAAATCTAACCTCAAGCACAAGGGTGGTTCAAGGTACTAAACCTATAGTTGAGTGGTGAGTTGCTAGCCATGATCTATCTTGGTCGTCACACAATGAATTTTGATGTTGGTTCTATGGAAACCTTATTAGGGTCTTTTCTTGACTCATAAGGGTTCTATGTCAAGTGATCTTAGGGCATGGTACAAGGGGAGATCTTAAATTTTCCTATAAGTTAATCAACATGCAAGCATGTAATGCGGCTGGCACACAAGCATGCTTGTTACATGCATACTTTTCCAAATTGCAAGCTCATACCAACAAACATGCAAGCCAAAAACCCACAAGCAAGCATACAAAACGAGTTCCTAGGTATGGAAGTTGGTTAGTATGTAAGCATGCACACTTCCTAGCTTACATGCTTGCAAACTTCCCTACTAGCATGCAAATACAAGCTTGCAAAATTCCTAGAGCTAGCCTTCTTGTATGCTAAATGGCTTGCATCTCGCATCTTGGCTTGAAAGCTATTTTATGGTTTATAAACTTGTAGTATATCCTATTTATATGCTTGTGGATTGGAATTCCCAACTTTCAAGTAGGCTAACTTGATTTTATGCTTGTGAATCAACTAGATTGTAGGCTAGAAGCATGCAAGCATGAAAGTTGCTTAGCCCACAAACATGTAAATTGAAAATCCTACAGGTATGTAAGGTAGTTAAGAATTTGGATTTCTCAGCTTGTGGACTAACCAACATGCATGTTTATCTATTAGCCAACAAGAGGCCAACAAGCACAAAAACTAAGAAGCCCACAAGCATGTGGACTTCTTGGCTTGCATGCATGCTTATCCATTAGTAGACAAGCACAAAAATTGAGAAACCCACAAGAATGTTTGTTGTTATATCTATTAGAGATCTGTTGGACCACTAAATTAACAATACAAGAAAATAAATGAATATATTGACTAAATTGTTGATGTTAAACATCCATAGATTCTTAAATGCACAAGTATAAGTTTTCTAGGAGAGCCACTTACTTGCATCGTGGTCGTATTTTCTTTGGTCTACCTATCTCCTTTGAAATCTCTTTACCATGATCAAAAGGTGTCAGAGTAGGTGACGACATCCCAGTAACAACTGGCTCTCGAATGGTAACTAACACCTCCCCCTACCTAGTGATCAACCTACTCTACATAGATTCAATGAAATACCTAATTTGATTATAGCAATAGTAGAGGCCATAGAGGTCATGGCATCTGCGAAAACCTCCCCATGAAAATAACATCTACTAGGATCTACCTAAGATCTACCTAAGCAAGATCAATAATGTGGCAATGGTAAGAGCCATGGCTAAGGACACCAACAATGCGAAGTGGAGAAAACTAGGTTGCAGGGTGTGGACAAATAGGCTGCTAAGGTGGAGATATATAGGAGAGTGCAAATGCATGCAACTAACTCTCAAGAAAAAGGTAAGACATAGATAAATAAAATTTGACATAAAATCTCTACAGTATAACACACATTTTATTAGATGGGAATAGTGTCACTAGAAATTTTGCTTAGCGACACATTTTTAACGACATTAATTCTGTCGTTAAGTGACATCCGACTATTTTTTTAAAACTCATTCTTAGGGGTATACTTTTAGTGAGTTATGTCATTATTACTAGTGTGGATATGGGACACTTGTAAGTTTTATTGATAAGCTTGTGTCACTAGACCCCTCGTAGGCTATAGTGTATCAAAAGATGCATGCATTCTTCTTTAGTGTAAGAAGAGAAAGAGGGATACAAGAAATGTGCTTGTTGATAACTTGAGAGATAGAGTGTTAGACTTCAAGCTATCAAAGATCAAGAGAGTGTCTAGTATAGAAGCTAAGTCCAAGCTATTGGAGACCAAAAGAGTGGTAAAGGGGTTCTTATGTGCATGTCTACATATAATTTAACTAGCAAGCCTAGCCTTAATATTCCAGTGTGTATCCTAGTTATAAGTATAAGTAAATTATAGTGTTCTTCTAGTACTTCATAATCTACATCTTATTATGTTAGTGACACAATTTTGAGTATAAATTCAAGTAGTTTGATTAGAGTGATTTATATATTGATTGATCCTTGGAGGGCAAGTGAGATTTCACTCCTAGCACTAGCATAAAAGAGAATAGACACACTTAATTGAAGAAGAATAAAAGAGTAGATAATAGAGTATAAGAAGTCAATAATGTTCTCATCCATAGAACAATGTGATTATTATCATTACTACATATTTTTCAACTTAAAAAAAAAATTAACTTTCATTTTCTTTTGGTTTGTTCTCAATGTTATTATAAATGTACCTCCTTTTGTCTCAATATGTCCATTTTCTTGCACCTATTTTTTAGTCTCCTATATTTTCTCTCTTGACCATCTCCACTTTGTAATATTTAATTAGACTCAACAGATTAATGGTGGAGGGATAAGATGTTAAGGATAGAAAGTAAATCATCATGTGTCTCATGAGTTAAATTGAGAGAATTATAACTTATACAATTTCAAATAAGTAAGTAGGACGTAGCTAAAACTTGTATTTAAAAAAAGGCCATTAGGAAAAAAGACAAAGAATGAAATATCACATTCTCCTTGTAATTTGATTCTTCTAAGGTATTATTTTCTTAAAATTATAGGTTTTTCTTTTTATTGATCTTTTCTCCAAGTATTAAATGTCTTAAGGATCTCATTTTGCAAAATAGAAATAATTTCTTTGGAATCTTTGGACATATAATTGCATCATCCTTCAAAGTAGCACATTACCTAATCTATCAATTGTTCTTGGGGTAGGTAATAATTAAGCACAAACTTTATGCATGTCTTGAATATTTTCTATTACCCTTTTATCTATGATTCAAGGTTATGTTGTTTCTTATTGTGGCTGAGTTGTTCATGAAATTCACTTAAAATGATCCTCTTATTCCTTTAGGACTTCCTTCAACTAACTAATCTCACATGCTGCATACATGACCTTGATTTCACCCGGTGCATTATTTCACTAACTAATCTCCCATGCTACGTGCATGATCTTGACTTCACCACCTAGTGCATTATCTTACTCATGCTTGTTATCACTGTTCTTCCATGTTCACCCTAAAATCACCACTAAGGTTGAGCCTTTTGGGTAAAAGAACAAAGTAATTTGGATTGGTTTTGGGAAAATATAACCTAAATCTTTTTAAGTACCTCTAAACTAAGTCTCAAAAACCTTTTAGTGAGCTAGCATAAGAAGAAACATGGCCCAAGCATGGAATTGGGAGAAAATAATGATATTCATTGGTGTGTTTATCTATTGAAAAACAGGTAGAGGGAGAGGAGACACACACACAGGAGCAAACCCTAATGTATATTGCAAACCATAGAGGGAAGCCATCTCCCTTCTCACACAATGCATAAAGCCATAATCCATAATACACAAGACACACTATGAGTTGTGTCCACACACATCTAACCCTAGCTAATGTCCACACACTATGACCAGCTGGATGCGGTCATTTATGTCTCACACATGCTGCTACCTAACATGCCAGCACATAGCACAGCTGGCACACACTGACATCGAGCTTGATTCTCAATAGCCCCTCTAAAGCTCATGATGTACTGCCATAGATGAAGATGTAGATGAGCTTGGGCAATCAAAGCTCTCAACACTCCCCCTCAAGCTCATCCCACGTACTCCCAACATAGTACGAAAGTACTCAAACTTCTCCCTGCTAAGTGGCTTTGTAAAGATGTCAGCCACTTGCTCTTCAGTCTTCACACACTGTAGATCAACACTGTACCTTCTGTTTGACAAAGTGATAATGGACCTCTATGTGTTTGGTCCACGCATGAAACAGTGGATTCTTGGCCAATTGTATGCTGCTCAATAGGCTCACCCAAATCTGCCAAGAGACTCTTTAACCATATTCCTTCACAAGTAGCAATGGCTGCACCTCTATATTCAGCCTTTGTACTGGATAAATCAACAGTAGGTTGCTTCTTGCTACTCCAACTCACCATGGCACTTCCAAGTGTAAAGGCATAACCACTAGTAGACCTCCTGTCATACGAGCTACCTGCCCAATCAGCATCTGTGTAGCCATGTATATCCAAGCCTTTACCATGCTCATAAAGAAGACCATAACGCGCAGTGGTCTTTACATATCGCATAATGCGTCTCATTGCATCCAAATGAGGTTTTCTGGGGCTCTACATAAACTGGCTTGCTAGCCCCACAGCATAACTCAAATCCGGGCATGTGACAGTCATGTAAATGAGACTACCAAAACCATCTTTCTGTACATAGATGGATCATCCAACTCCTCACCAAAATCAGCCTGCAACTTTACATTTTGCTCCAAAGGTTACTCATTGGCTTACACCCTGTCATGCCATATTTTGCCAACATATCCAATGCATATTGGTGTTGCACTAACCATGTACCTGCATGGTCTTTGATCACTTCAATTCCAAGAAAGTATCTCAACTCACCCAAGTCTTTCATGTCAAACTGCCCACTCAATGCTTTCTTGACATGCATCACATCTGCACCATGATCACCTGTGATAATCAAGTCATCCACAGATGACAAGTAAAACAATCCCATGATCTGTTTTCTTCACATAGAGTGAAGAATCTACTGTAGAAACCTGAAATCCAAGGGAGATAAGATATCTGCTCATTTTATCACTCCAAGCACGAGGTGCTTGCTTCAAATTATATAAAGCTTTCTTCAATCTGCATACATGAGTGGGATACTTTGGGTGTACATAACCTTTTGGCTGTGCCATATACACTTCTTCTTGTAGATCACCATTTAGAAATGCATTTTCACATCCATTTGATGCATTTCCCAACCATTTGCTGTGCTGCTGTAACGTCCCTCCCAAGCCATGTATATATGTGTCTCTTTTAATATAGATTTCAATAAGAAAAGAGAGTGTAATTAGAAAGAGTGAGACAATAAGGCTAGAAACATTAGAAAAGTGTTAGAATAAAAATATTAGCTCCAAAAATCCTAAAAGAAATAAGAACATAAGAATAGTTCTATTAAGAGATACGTATTCCCAAAAATAGAATTTCGATTTTAGGTGATAAGAGGTCATATTTAGAGTACTTTTACACATTTAGAGTCCATGCATACTAAAAATGTGAAAAACAACGCGTTTCTAAAGATGGCGCGTTTGTGGCTATATACAGACGTTTTTGTCTATTCTGCTCGCGTGAGCTTGTAGACCAGATGTCTTCCCGTTCTTTTGACTGGTTACATGACCATATTCTGAGTTTTTATCAGAGAGTTATGGCCGAAACAGTTTGCTGTTTCTGTCAGGGTCTTTACATGGAGAAAACTGTGAGAAGACAGCAAGTAGCCTCAAGGTAATCCTAGAGTTTGAGATGCATATATCCCTTCATTCTTATCTAATATCTCAGAAAAGAAGCTTAGATTGCTATAGTCTTTCGGAGAAAGAGACCAAAACTCCATAGCTTTTCTTTTAGAGAAAGAATAGTATGCCGTAGCCCTGTAAGAGAAGGCTATTTTACCATAGATCTTAGAAAGAGAGAAGAGTCACAGTATGAGTAAGAGGAGATAAAGCTTGGAGATTATTGGATGATTTCAATCAAAAGACAAGGTATTAGAAGACTCTATTCTCATATGTCAAGTTCTAAAGCTCTTGATAATACGAGCAAAGACGACGATAAACGACAAATTTCTATAAGATATATACATATTTTGTTTTTCAATTATATATCATTCTTAGGGGTTGAGGTATGGCCCCGCCTTCTCTATTGATTATTACAATGATCTAATTGATTGATTTACCCTTTAAAGTTTGTACTCTTTTAAACAACAGCATATGTCTTTATAAAGAATGTCTTATCGCAATCTCAAGTTGAAATGCTAAAATCTGTGTGAGAAAAGGATTATTTTCTTAAAGAAGGTGACATGGATCATAGTCATATGGTTTAGTGAATAAATGGATGGTTATCTTGGTTAAATTAAGATACAGGTACAACTTCTCCCTGCCTTGACGCTGCCCCGTTCTTGTGCTTGTGTAGCCGGACGGCGGAGACGTTAGTAAGGCCCGGAGTTGGCCCATGGTATCCCTCATACCATTGGGAGAATGAGGTTTGCCGATTGAGGCAAGTGATTGTGATGATGCTGCCTAGTTCTTAGGGCCCAGGATAGTGCGGTGAATTAGCCCACCCTAGTGCGCAGACATCCCTCTGAGGGGTGTGGGAGGATCGAGCGATGGAGCCTGAGAGGGCGACAGGCCGGCTTGAGTCCTCGCTCGCCAGCGGGTCGACGATGAGGTGTATAGTCCCGTAGGGTTTTGCCCAGCATGTGGAGGCTGGAAGGCCGAATTCTAGATCATCGGCGGTATAAAGGAAAAGAATAAGAGAGCCACTTTGGCTTGTATGAAATTGATTCATGTTTAACTTTGTTTTTATAAATCTTGTCTTTGGTATGATTGTATTGTAGAAAAAGACTGTTTTAACAAACCTTGTGAAAAGGGTCTTAATTAAGGAACATGTTTGTTTATGTCAAACAGTGTGGTAGGATTAATTAGAAAACAAATTGACGCGTGAGTAGGGTGGAAAGTGGGAGGATGGAATGCCCCGATGGCACCATCCTACGGACAGGTGGACCCGATTAGTCGGGTAGCTTTCCAACATATTAAGTGAAAGCCCTACGTTAGATAAATAGGTTCTCGGGCAATTCTATTCTAGAAGACTAGGCCAACGGCTGTGCCTTGCATGGATGAGGAAAAAAGCGTTGCCTCTAGAAATCAAGTCTTGTAGTTGCCCAAATTTATGTGATCAATTACCCTATGGGTGATTTGATTTTAGAAGACCACGCTCCCCCTGCGGATAGGACTAGGTCTTACCTATGAATCGTATCCTTGAATCTCTACATGGTCAAGGTGTCGATAAATAGGAAATTTTCTCCAAGTTAAGACTTAGTGGTCTATCTTAAGTGTTTCCCCTATTTGTGGAAGGGGGGAACCTTACAAGTGGTATCAGAGCCGATCTTAGTTCCTAGGATTTGTTTTTCAAAGGTTAACTGTCAAGGGATTAAAACAAGTGATTGTTTATCATATGAGGACGAATCAATCATCTCTACTGGCCATAGAAGTTGTTTGAATATCCTCACATGTTGAGACAATCATCCCATGAAATTGTGCTTGTATCTTGGGGGTGCACACGCAAGATATTTGTACAATAAATTTGAGAAATTAGATTAGAGAGAAAACCTTTTGTGAGGAAAACATAGGGTTATTAAATGAAGAAACTAGTGAGAGACTGAATAGAAGGATAGACCAAAACTTTGTTTAGAGAAATTTTCAGGATATATCTCATTAGTTCGCATATTATAAATTATTAAGATTATAACTCCATTAAGGTTTGAATAGTTGACATGTGAATGTCATCCATTGGATGCTTTACACTAGGATGATAATCCAAGATCTAGAACCCATCTCAGACAAACATGGATCTAACTTCGGATGTGTAATTCCCAGAGGATCATGCTCTTAGATGTGTTAATCCCATGATACTAGATGTGTAATTTTTAGAAAACTAATCATCTCAGACATGTTAATCCTGATAATCTTTCAATCCCAAGGCACCAGATGTGTAATTCTAAAAAAAAATGAAGATCTCAGATGTATAATCCTGACTGACTTCAAATGTGGTGCTATGATAAGTATTTGATAGTTTTGAACTTTTAATGGATACAATGAAAGAAGCAAGCTCATCTTTACTCGCGTCTAAAAATCGTAAGAAATGCCAAATTAGTTGGAAGCATTGTTGTCAATCTAACCATTGGAGCTAGAAAGTTAAAAGCATTGTTGTCAATCTAACCCACTGGAGCTAGAATCAGTTATGAGATGCCATGAAAGTACACCTTCGTGAAAGGTTTTGTTCTCCAGGATTTTGAGAGGATAAAATGAATGAATTTTCTGAGCTAACCCAAGAAAGGAAGACCCTAAAAGAATACCACCAAACTTTTGTTAAACTTCTTCGATTTGCTCCAAAGATGGATGAGGTAACTCTTCTCCATCGATTCATTTGGAAGCTTAATCTATCTTTGAATAACCTCATCAAGAATGTGAAACCATCCTCTATTTTAGAAGCCATAATTATAGCCAGAGACTGTGATAAAGTTTTTATATTAAAAGAAGGACATGAGTCCTTCCATGATAATCAAGAAGAGGTCTCCTAATTCAAGAGGAACGTCAAGTCCACTCTTGGCTACAAGGAATCATGAGCTAGAGCAAAAATTAGGTTAAGAAATAGGGATAGCAGGATTAAAGATAACCGAATTCAACAAGTATTTCTATGAGTAAATAGAAGAGGATTGGTGCAAGATTTATGTGAAGTAATGTGCATGATGAATAGAGGTATTCTACAAGATGATACTAAGATTATGAAATTGCTATCATAGGTTAGATTGCGTAAAGGATTGATTCCCTTACATTTTTCCATGATAATTTGTTAAGTACCATATTACATGGGGATATAGAATAAGGAATTCTAAGGTTCATATCATATGAGAGGTATATGGATGCAAGAAATTAGGATAATAAGGCCAATTAACTTTAGAATAATAGACATTTTGGAAGCACAACAAAATAAGCCAAACACATGAAATAAGGGTCTTGGAACAATGTTTAGATAAAAGAAGATTTCTACCTAGTGGAGACACCAATTTTAAAGAGACGGGAGGATTTACTTAGATACTACCCTGGCTCGCGAGATGAGGACATCTCGAATCTTTTAAGTGGGGGAGATTGTAACGTCCCTCCCAAGCCATGTATGTATGTGTCTCTTTTAATATAGATTTCAATAAGAAAAGAGAGTGTAATTAGAAAGAGTGAGACAATAAGGCTAGAAACATTAGAAAAGTGTTAGAATAAAAATGTTAGCTCCAAAAATCCTAAAAGAAATAAGAACATAAGAATAGTTCTATTAAGAGATAAGTATTCCCAAAAATAGAATTTGGATTTTAGGTGATAAGAGGTCATATTTAGAGTACTTTTACACATTTAGAGTCCATGCATACTAAAAATGTGGAAAAACAACGTGTTTCTAAAGATGGCGCGTTTGTGGCTATATACAGACGTTTTTGCCTATTCTGCCTACGCATGCTTGTAGATCAGATGCCTTCTCGTTCTTTTGACTGGTTACATGACCATATTCTGAGTTTTTATCAGAGAGTTATGGGGGGCCGAAACAGTTTGCTGTTTCTGTCAGGGTCTTTACATGGAAAAAACTGTGAGAAGATAGCAAGTAGCCTCAAGGTAATCCTAGAGTTTGAGATGCATATATCCCTTCATTCTTATCTAATATCTCAGAAAAGAAGCTTAGATTGCTATAGTCTTTCGGAGAAAGAGACCAAAACTCCATAGCTTTTCTTTTAGAGAAAGAATAGTATGCCGTAGTCCTGTAAGAGAAGGCTACTTTGCCATAGATCTTAGAAAGAGAGAAGAGTCACAGTATGAGTAAGAGGAGATAAAGCTTGGAGATTATTGGATGATTTCAATCAAAAGACAAGGTATTAGAAGACTCTATTCTCATATGTCAAGTTCTAAAGCTCTTGATAATACGAGCAAAGACAATGATAAACGACAAATTTCTATAAGGTATATACATATTTTGTTTTTCAATTATATATCATTCTTAGGGGTTGAGGTATGGCCCCGGCTTCTCTATTGATTATTACAATGATCTAATTGATTGATTTACCCTTTAAAGTTTGTATTCTTTTAAACAACAGCATATGCCTTTATAAAGAATGTCTTATCGCAATCTCAAGTTGAAATGCTAAAATCTGTGTGAGAAAAGGATTATTTTCTTAAAGAAGGTGACATGGATCATAGTCATATGGTTTAGTGAATAAATGGATGGTTATCTTGGTTAAATTAAGATACAGGTACAACTTCTCCCTACTTTGACGCTGCCCCGTTCTTGTGCTTGTGTAGCCGGACGGCGGAGACGTTAGTAAGGCCCGGAGTTGGCCCATGGTATCCCTCATACCATTGGGAGAATGAGGTTTGCCGATTGAGGCAAGTGATTGTGATGATGCTGTCTAGTTCTGAGGGCTCAGGCTAGTGCGGTGAATTAGCCCACCCTAGTGCGCACACATTCCTCTGAGGGGCGGGAGGATCGAGCGATGGAGCCTGAGAGGGCGACAGGCCGGCTTGAGTCCTCGCCAGCGGCGGCCGACGATGAGGTGTATGGTCCCGTAGGGTTTTGCCCAGCATGTGGAGGCTGGAAGGCCGAATTCTAGATCATCGGCGGTATAAAGGAAAAGAATAAGAGAGCCACTTTGGCTTGTATGAAATTGATTCATGTTTAACTTTGTTTTTATAAATCTTGTCTTTGGTATGATTGTATTGTAGAAAAAGACTGTTTTAACAAACCTTGTGAAAAGGGTCTTAATTAAGGAACATGTTTGTTTATGTCAAACAGTGTGGTAGGATTAATTAGAAAACAAATTGACGCGTGAGTAGGGTGGAAAGTGGGAGGATGGAATGCCCTGATGGCACCATCCTACGGACGGGTGGACCCGATTAGTCGGGTAGCTTTCCAACATATTAAGTGAAAGCCCTACGTTAGATAAATAGGTTCTTGGGCAATTCTATTCTACAAGACTAGGCCAACGGCTGTGCCTTGCATGGATGAGAAAAAAAGCGTTGCCTCTAGAAATCAAGTCTTGTAGTTGCCCAAATTTATGTGATCAATTACCCTATGGGTGATTTGATTTTAGAAGACCACGCTCCCCCTGCGGGATAGGACTAGGTCTTACCTATGAATCGTATCCTTGAATCTCTACATGGTCAAGGTGTCGATAAATAGGAAATTTTCTCCAAGTTAAGACTTAGTGGTCTATCTTAAGTGTTTCCCCTATTTGTGGAAGGGGGGAACCTTACAGCTGCAGCCATAGCAATGACTGCTCTTACTATTCTCATCTTTGCTCCCACTGGACTAAATGTTTCATCATAGTTCAAACCTTGGGTTTGTGCATAACCCTTAGCTACCAATCTCGCTTTATGTCGCTCAATGGAACCATCTGACTTGCATTCCACTTTGTAAACCCATTTGCAACCAATGACATTTTTGTCCTGTGGGGTGGTGGTGGTAATGCAACCAAATTCCATGTTTCATTATGAACTAATGCGTCCATCTCAACATCCATTGCCTTCTCCCATACATGCTTTCCAATAGCATGTAGGTTCCACATGCTTCACCAAGGAAGTCATATATGCGCAATGCATAGAAAAATCATAATATGTCAACCTGTCAACTGGATATCTGACCCTTTGGGATCTCCACAATGCATGCAGATCACTCTGAACACCTGTCACTCTAGCATGTGGTGGTACATATCTATCCCGCCTTGCACCAGGTGTGCGTAAAACGGGTATGCCAAGTTTCTCATAAAAACTCTCTGAACTTGATGACTCATAGCCTGTAATTCCAATTCCTTCAACTTTCTTCTTTCCTTTATCCACAGTACTACTCCCAGTGCTCACACTCTCATGTCTCAAGCGTCCCGATCATGGACATACAGTGCTACTCAAGGACTCTACTGGCCCAGACATAGAAGTAGAAGTAGAACTTGCTTGTGGCAAGTTCACATGCACATCAACTTCAAGAGAATAAATGACACCCTCATCCTTTGCTTTGTACCAACTAGCAAGCTCATCAAACACCACATCTCGTGAGATAACCACTTGCCTAGTTTGTGGATTACAACATTTGTATGCCTTACGATCCTGCGCATATCCAACAAACACACACTTTTTTGCCTTAGGATCCAACTTCCTCCTTCTCTTGTCAGGCACATGTACATAAGCTATGCATCCAAACACTTTGATGTGTCCAATGTCTGGCCTAAAACCTGTAAGCCACATCTCTGGCGTACTTCCATGTATGGCTGCTGCTGTAGGTGTCTTATTAAGTATATACACTGTAGTAGCACATGCTTCTGCCCAATAATAATCTGGCAGGCTCTTTTTATTAAGCATTGCCCTGGCCACTTCACAAATGACTCTATTCTTTCTCTCATCAGTGACACCATTCTGCTAAGGTGTATACCTGCAAGTCAACTTCCTTCTTATGCCATGATTTCTCAAGAAATGCTCAAAAGCATGTGAGGTGTATTCACCACCTCCATCTGTCCTCAAACATTTAATCCAAGAGCCATATTGCTTCTCTGCAAAAGCTTTGAAATCCATAAACTTTCCCAACACTTCACTTTTCTCTGTGAGAAAGTAAATCCATGTCATTCTGCTGAAATCATCAACAATGAATGTCACATAATATAAACTGCCTTTAATGGATGGGTTTTGTGCAAGATCCCATACATCGCTATGAACTATTTTAAGTGGCCTACTACTCATGTTGCCTTCTCTAGGAAACCGCAACCTCGCCTGCTTTCCAAACTGACAGGCTTCACAAACATGCATATTCCCATCATACTTGAATCTAGGTAGCCCACTAACAATGCCTCTTGCCTGCATGTTCTTTAAACTTTATATACTCACATGTCCAATCCTCTTATGCCACATATCAATGTCCTGTACCACATTTCGGCTTTTAGAGAACATGGCTGATTTCAACTCAGGAATCCCAGCATCCAGCTTAAACAACCTGCCTTCTTTCTTTCCTTTAGCGATGACTCTACATCCATTTTTGAATTCCTCAATGAAGCAACCATGCTCGTTGTTGTGAAACGAACCTGTAATCCGTGTTCCACCATTTGACCAACTGAGGCCAAACTTTTTGTAATAGAAGGCACATACAATACATCTGCCATAGATTTTATTTCACCATTGTACATAACCAATGGTACACTTCCAACATGTGTAATGGCATGCTGGGTATCATCTCCTATTTCCACATAGCCTTTCACATCCATAGGCTTCATATGCTCAAACCATTCACCATAACAAGTCATATGGTTTGATGCTCCAGAGTCCATATACCAAGTGTCATCATTTTTAGCATTTGTCATCATAGATCCCACAACATGTTTCATGGCAAACAAGTGATTTACGCTGCCATCATTACTGCTTGATGCATAATTTCCACCATGTTGTGCATAATGTCCACCATGATGTGCTCTACCCCCTCTCAAATCATTCTGTTTGTGAAAGTAATGGCATTTCACATCTTGCATAGATGTTTGTTGGCCTTGCCAACATCCTCTACCATGAGGATTACCTCTGCCTCTCTGAGGTGTATATCCACGACCACCTCTAGCACCATATGTAGGCTGAAAATTCTATTGTGATGACCTATCCTGCCATCCATGACCATTACCATGGCCACGTGATGCGAATCTCCCCCTGCCTCTAGATCCTCTATGTGAATAGAAAGCCTGATTTCTGCCATTATCATCATGGCTAGTAGATGCATCATGAAAGGAGTCACTGAGTTTGATTTCCTCAATAAGCAAGAGTGAAACCAACTCATCAAAGTTTGGTAAACCTGTACTCCAAACCGAGATAGATGTATCAAAAGATTTATACTCCTTGCCAAGACCACGCAAGGTAATGTCCACCAAATCATCATCAGGCATGGGGGCATTGATTGTTGCCAATGCATCTGCATACTTCTTTATCTCTTGTACATAATCATGGATGCTCCTTCTATTCCGTTTCACATTATGAATGTGTCGCAACTTGCGAGCACTAGTGTCTGTATCAAACAGCTTTACCAATGTATCCCATGCATCCTTGGGATTCTTAGCATCATGTATGTGTATGAGTATGGCATCCGAAATGCATATAGACAGATAATGCAACACTTTGTATGCTCTTTCTGACCATTGCTTTATGAGCTATAACTTGCTGCTGTGTAGGTTGTTGGGGTAGTTCTTCAGCACCTGTAATGAGATTCCAAAAACCTTTTCCCTTTAGAAAACTTTTGATCATGTACTTCCATGCCTGGAAGTTCTTCCTATCTAGCTTTTCACCCACAATTTGTACTGGATTATCTGACATATTTGCTCAATGCAAATGCACCTTCCTCACACGTCCAAATCTATAAACGAGCCTTCCTCAGCTCAACCACACTCTAATGAATGTTCCACATACTCCAAAGTAGTCAACAAACTTTAATTTTGATGTAGAAAATCAAACTGTATGCATCCAAAATGAGCTGGTTTATTGAATCCAAGATACCCTGCTTTGATGCACCTTTCGAGGCTCCAAATTGCAATGTAGTGGTTAAATCAAGTGTGCATAACTTTCATTGACACCTAAACAACCTCAATGTTGCATATCAACACCAACCAAGATGTGTACATATCAATTTTGTCAAACCCCCTTTTTTGTTTTGAGAAAAACCAAAAAAACCAAAAAAACAGTAAAATGGCTCTAATTTCTTCAATCCTTGTCCAAATTAAGAGACCAAGCATTTATTAGCTTAGCAATGATGTCCACTAACTCCATGTAAAAGGAAATAGACCAATTGTTTAAGACCAGAGAGTAGGCGTCGTTTAATCACACTCTGTTTCACTGCAACCAGTAGACAGCCTTTTTAATCAGCTCATTTCCAGCTCCATAGATCATAATTGCTCAATACAATCATATAGCAACCTCCTCACCACTAGTGGTAATCACAAGTTTTCTAAGCCAATTTTGAAATTTGTCAGACGCAATACTTGATTTTGGGCCTCCACCTATCAAAAAAATGAAAAAACTGCCCTGTTTCTCTGTATGGGTTGTGCCGCCTGCTGTAGAGAGGATTTGCAAAGATTATAGTGCTAATTGATGATGTAATTAGATGCTCAACACGCCTAGGCAAGTTTACAATCCATCAATGGTATGAGTTTTGCCAAAAACTTGCTCTAATTTCATAAAAAATGGACCTCTTTTTCTCTGTTTCGTGAGAGCTCAAAAACCAATAATTTTCACTCATTCAGATGCATCATATTTGCTCCAAAATCAGTGTAGGGCTTGTACATGAGTTGCCAATACATTTATCCTTGTCACATACATGTTTCTTTGCCAGATTTGCATCTATTTTCACCATACATGACCGCTTCCAAGCTCCAATGGAAAGCTTCCAAAAACCAAAATTTTCTTTTGCTTTGGGCAACCCTAATTTGCTTTGTTTCTGCTTGAATCACCTACAATCCACTCAAGGATGTTTAGAATACCTTACCCGGTAGGCCAAGCTCTCAGATCTGATAGAAATCGGTGTGCTCCAAGCTTCACAGCTTCAATGGCAAGCTTCACAGCTTTCTTCATAGCTTCTTCTCCCTCTTCTCTCACTCACTCATAAACCCTAATAGAGAGCACCAGGCTCTGATACCATGTTGAAAAATAGGTAGAGGGAGAGGAGACACACACACAAGAGCAAATCCTAATGTATATTGCAAACCCTAACCATAGAGGGAAGCCATCTCCCTTCTCACACAATGCATAAAGCCATAATCCATATTACACAAGACACACTATGAGTTGTGTCCACACACATCTAACCCTAGCTAATGTCCACACACTATGACCAGCTGGATGCGGTCATTTATGTCTCACACATGCTGCTACCTAACATGCCAGCACATAGCACAGCTGGCACACACTGACATCGA
This sequence comes from Cibotium barometz, assembly GCF_041138505.1. NCBI lineage: Eukaryota > Viridiplantae > Streptophyta > Polypodiopsida > Cyatheales > Cibotiaceae > Cibotium > Cibotium barometz. The sequence goes on from NC_141100.1 coordinate 3,194,244, forward strand.
GCTTAATTCTCAACATTATCTCGATTACAAGACACAAGTAATGGTTTCCCACAAGCCTATCATGAATAGTGTTAAGATTCACATCTGAGTGCTACACAATGCCACACTCTTCAATAACTTTGGACATTGCACTACACTTTAGCTCCGAGCATGGTCAAGTAATTTGGCCTAGAATTTACCCTAAGAAACTTACCCTACCTAGTGCTCAAACTTTACTTAAGGTGTTTGCATCAATGCAATGCACCATAAATACTACCCCTTGTAAGAAAATACCCAAACTTAATCATAATATAAATTAACTTAATGCAAGAGAGACATGGAGAATAATATCAAGTTTTAAGCCAATGTTTTAGAATTCAATACATAATTAAACAACATAGTTGGGTTTGCCTTTCCACTTAAGTGGTTTAAAAAACCCTATAGATGACTTGATACACTATCAAATTTGGCATTAAGGATTGGAAAATGCAATCACCTTTGACATGTTTATGGGGATTATTAAAATGAGTGCATGGAAAAAGAAGTGATGCAATATGTTAAATAATATAAAATTTATTTCAAGATCATTCAAGGTGCATCAATCAAATACATTCATAGGCATTCTTGAAACGAAGTGCATGGAAAAAGAAGCAATGAAAGATGTGATTAAGTAATTTTAACCATGTCCATTTTTATGGTGAAGCATGCTATGAAATTTGTGAAAGATTAGTGTCTCGAGATTAGTGCAAAAGCTCCATAAGTATGGGGTAAGTTTAATCAATTGGTTCTATTTCTAAACAAAAGTAATGAAAATTAGTAAGCATGTTTATGTGTTTGAGCAATTGAAGCACATCATTACACATCCTTAAATGAGAGAAAATTTTTCCCATTAGTTCTCTCCTATGTTTTATGAGAAGCTAAATAACACCATACTTGTCATTGAGCCATAAAAGTGGCTTTAGAAAAAAAAGTCTCAAGGGTCAAATTATAAATTTTGAAAACTTGGAAAGACAGAAAACCTTAATTCCATGGAACTACTTGAGTTTACTTGGTTAGTATGGGGTGTTAGCATGGAAGCTAGCTCTTTTGGGTCAGTGTGGACAAAAGTGAGACATTTTCAAGCTTCTCCAATCTGTGTCCGGTGTATCTCACGCGAGTTACACACAACCAATCACATATTGCCACATTGTAACGCCCACATATCTAGATGGAGACATGTATTAGACGCCACGTGCATCCTCAAGGGGTTGTTAACCCATTCCTAGGGTTAACAAGGGCTAACACCATTATCTTACATCAAGGAGTTAAGGTAGATACACCAAAGGGTCATAATTCCCGCTTCAAGAGCATGTGGTAGCCTGTAGGATGAAGTCCCAAGTGATGTACTTCATGGATATATTATGAGAGTAGTCATTGTAATAGCATTAGGCTTCTTATGAGCCTAAAGTGCCCGGTCGGGCATAGTTTAAGTAAGTGTGAACCGTTATGGCCATGTATATAAGTGAATATCTCTCATAATACAGCATAGTCTCCCATTGTGCAATTGAGTCTTGCTCTTGCAAATACTCTTGCTAATCTCTCTCCCTAATGCATGCTAGTGAGTGTGTGTGAGTGAAGTGAGGTGAGAGGAAGGATGAGTACCCATAGTGCAACACCGCGGTGTGACAACGCTTGTGAGAGGCACGATGGAATTGCTTCTCAAGGAGTTGTAGAGCTTGGAGACCTCAAGGCTTACGAGCTTAGCCCCACTAGAAAGATCCTCAACGACAGTTGTGGTTCACCAGGTAATCTCTTCTTGGATGTGTTTTAAGGGGGGGTAGGGTGAGCCATAACATTTTTGGTGTCGTTTTTTGGGGAGCCATCCCTTGTCTTTTTCCATCGTTTTTCCTCTAATCTACGCATTACCTATTTTCCATTATCGATTAATGGTTTTCCATGAAAAAGATGTGGATTTGATGGATTGTGTGTGATTTGGTGTAGAATAGCTCTCTTTTTTTAATTTTGTAAAGAATGCTTTTTACTTAATTTTTAGCTTATTTTTTTGTTTTTGTTGTTGTTAATATGGTTTTTAATGTTCTTAGGGCTTGCACATAGTTTGTATTAGGCTTAGTTTGCATCCATTGCATAAAACAATGCATTAGAATGTAATTTTTATTAAATGTTAGCTCTCTTTAGTGTTAAATATAGAATTAAAATCATTAATTTTAGCCTAATTGATGTATTTTTTGTTGAAATTATTTACATTAGGAGTGTTAGCAAGCATTACGAGTAGCTTTATCCTTCAAAAATTTCTTAAAACCATAAAAAAACTCTTGAATTCTACTAATATCTCTTAATGGACTGGTTTTTATCATGAAGAGTAATTAACCCACTTCAAGAGACCAAAAATTTAGAAAATGTGTTATTTGGGATCTAAATTGATCATGTGAGTAGTCGAAATTAGTGTTGTAAAGTTTGGCAAGTACTATAAAATACTATAAAGAATTGTAAAGTTTTGTAAAATATTGTAAACTACTATAAAATATTGTAAAGAACTATTAGGTACTATAAAGTATTGTAATCCACTTCTACGCACCCTTACAAGAGGCATTGGAGAAGAATTGTGAAGAACATTGAAAGCAGCATAAAATAAATTTGAAAGGACTGTAAAATTACTACTAGAAACTTTAAAACCACAATAAACCTTCAAAGTTACAAATTTGTTAAATCTATATATAGTTTCGTAGCAAAAATAACCAAGTACCAAAACACGACGTAGCACCAAGAGTTATAAAAAAGGCACTATATACTTTTAAAAATAGGGTTGACTTATATTATATCAAAGTTTGGCACAACATTTTGGGGTTGTATATGCCATGTAGATATATACATATAGAATAGAACCAGTACATATCCGATTATAGGCTATATATACCCCATCACTATTTCATTAAAAAATCATTTATTAGATTTAGTTAGGTTACAATAATGAAGTTCTTCAGGCCCCTCTTCAAGGTACCTTGTTCTCTTTGTTTCCTAGTATCTTTTTCCCTCTCAATCCACTCAGTGTAAGTCAGTTACACCCTTATTGCAGATTTCTGATTGGGCAATGTACTCCTTCTCTAACAACCATGAAGTAGTAAACACATCTAGATTTGCAAGTGCTCTACGGTCTTTAGAAACCACCCATTTATAAAGCCAAGAGCGAAGCTCTTTGACCAAGAAATTACTTAATTGAATTTCAGTCTATGCACTGTAGAGGCTATCATCTAATCGCAGAATGTTTCCCTCATTGTACCTTGGAAACACTCTCCAAATGTTATGTAGATTCTTTCAAAAAATAGGCTTTAATAATTATGCATGTTTGAATGAAAAAACATCACACATCTCCTGCCCAAACCAACCACTTAGCTTTTTCTTAGTCTCTAGGAAGCACAACTCAAGCCTTTGATGAAGATTTCTTTGGCTACAATAACTCCAAATGTACGCATTTGCAAACATGCTGGCTAATAGAAGAAAGGCATCTGTATTCTTTTACTTTTCTTGATTTTATCAGAGCTTATTAATCTCTCTTTAAACATCTTAATATAGTCTCTCATATTGATCATCATTCGCCCATCTATATTGGAGTAATAGAGTATCTGTCTCTTAGAGTCTAAGGTGATACTTTGCTTGAAGCCTATTCCACCACCGTTAAGTCACTAAGCACAGCAAGGGGGTGTCACATCACAGACGTTAAACATAGCAAGGGGGTGTTGCATCAGACGTTAAGGCATTAAAAGCTTGAGGCACTGCAAGCAATTCACACGTAACAATCCACCAGAGCAAACTCCTCTCTTACCTTGATCAATGGCAATGTTATCTCTCACCAAGTCTATCTCTAAGATGTTTAGAATTGAGTCAAGAAATATGGTAACCTCTTCATCATTTTTTGTCTTAGATAATGCTACACATCCTAAGTGGAGCATTCCTAAGATTTGCCCAAAAGCCTTGCATGATCTACATAGAAATTTCAAACTCAGAAGCCCAGAAGCCTTGTATGATCTACATAGAAAATTCAAACTCAAGTCTTCTACTGAATTCTCTTATTCTAAATCGACCAACCGACATAGGGTTTTGGTTCTAAAAAAACTCATTACTTCTACCCATTAGATAGAGAAGATGATGTTGGGAATTCCCTAGAACTAGGATACAACTATGTGCATCTAGGCATCATTCCACTATATAGAAAGCATATGCTTGTTAGACTTTTGGTTTCCCTTAAGGACACGAGTCAAAGACATGCAGAAGTCTATAATTGCTACTTGGGACACTCCTTCTCTGAAGGACCCTCTTTTTCTAAAGTCTATCTGGATTATCTTCTCTCTCAGAGATCCTTACTATCTTAAAGACCTTGAAATTATGGTAACCCTCGACATAGAAGACTTCATGAATTTCACATAAAATGTGTTTGTGTAGCAGGTATATAAATACCGATATGCCTCTGCTAAATCATATGGCAGAGAAGGAGAAGAAAAATACTGGATATATTCATGAACACCCATCAAGAAGCAAATCAAAGCATGACAATGTTCATGAAGCTAGATGAAAGATCTAGTAGTATTATGCCCATGGTCACAAAGTGGTCAGATCTGAAGATTTTGAAAAAATGGACCTCTACCCAAAGAACTCCCTTCTTTAGTGAAGTTGCAGATTAGAGAAAAAAGCCACTGAGGCTTCAACGAGCAAGAATATTTGTGTATCTACAAATGTCAGCCGCCCAAGGTCAAAAGAAGACAAGCTAAGGCAACTTGAAGATGGTTCCCAAAAATTAGGGATAATGAGGCTTGATCTTTTTAATCATTCCCAGACCATCACCAATGGAGATAAAGAGCTTTGCACAGCTTGTGGATTGGTGGTGGTTAGAGCAAAAAGCAAGGTATCAATGATGGGTACACCTTATTGGTAGACAATAAGGCAACACCGAAAATGTATTCCCTAGCCCAGATGTCACCATAGTCATCGACCAGGAAGGCATAAATCAAGATACCTATGGATATTATATGCACCATATAGATACCAACCAGTCTCTCTATTTCAAATTCGCACTCCAAGGATTTCTCTATAATAAATGAAAGAGCAATATAGAAGGCAGGCTATGATGTAAGAAAATGATAGACTCAGCCAAATCAATTTGAGGATGAACCACATCAAAGTGAAGAGTTATCTTGCAGAAAACTTGGCAAGGATAAATAGGATCCTTAAAGAAAAATATCCTCAGCAAACATACGAGCCATCTTCACAAAACTACAAACCCTCTCTCACTGTAGAAATGGTGGCAGCAATACAACCTTACAGGGAAGGTGACATTTGGCAACAAAAGGCCATCATCAAACCTGCAAGAAAAATGGGAGGATGAAGCCCAAAAAGACCAATGAAGCCCAAAGGCCAATGAAGCCATAATTTCAAGTTTGAACCCAAGGCCTGATTTTGAAATAGTTGAAGAATTGCCTGCAAATTCGAAGGATGAAGAAGTCCCAGAATGTGTGGAAGCAAACACAAAACCCGCAACATTCATGTTACAAGCCCCTTTTGCCCCATCAATTTCTTAGAAGATGATATTGGATGGCGAGAAGGCATCTCTCGTTGTGAAGGCACAAACGGTACAAAGATCCCTGAAGAAGATAAAAATAATATTAAAAGAAGATCTCCCTACATATCGAATGACCAACCTATTTTCCTAGTTGCATAGGTAATAGTTGATGAAGATATGGGAGAAGGAAAATCATTCACATTGAGTTTCGCAAGAGAAAGTTAATGACTCTAAAAGGGTCTTTGAATATAATAGATATCTTGCAAAAGCCAAACTCATCGGAAGCAACAATGGTAAGGTCAAAATGGAAGTGGTCCCCTTTGAGAAAGCAAAGCCATCAATAGAGTTACTAAACAAAGGAGAACTGCAATCAATCAACCTAGATGGCCTTACAGACCAACAAGCCAGAGCACTCCTTGATAGAATGAGTGCATATTTCTTCAAAAAAACTTCCATTCTCAATCAGGTAATGCTCAACCTACTCACCTTCTTTGAAGGAAATTTGAGAACATGGTGGTACAAACTTCCTATAGAAACTTCCTATAGAAACACAAACCATAGAGATGGTAATGCTCAACCTACTCACCTTCTTTGAAGGAAATTTGAGAACATGGTGGTACAAACTTCCTATAGAAACACAAACCATAGAGATGGGAAAGGGAAAGCCTATCTTAAGAAGCTTTAAGCTCATGAAATTTTTCAGAGAATCAATTGATGAGAAGGAACACTATAGAAATTAGTTCTGGAGAATGAAATGCTATGATCTAACAAGAATCAATGAATATTGGGATAATATTCAACACTTGATCTATCAAGGACAGCTATGGAATGATCCCTTTGCTAAGAACTTTTACATAAACTCTTATTGAAAGAGTTATCATAAAAGACCTTCAAACCATAGAAGATGAAACAAGTAATAAAGGCCTTCATGACATTTGGAGAAGTGCATAGGCACATCCTCCTCACTCTCCAACAAATGTGTAGGGATAAAAGGGCATCAAAGATGATGAAAAGCTATAATGAAAGAGAAAACCTTCTAGGTAAGCTCCATGATACCTGGAATGAATCTAGAAATTATGGATGCAAATTTAGAACAGAAAGTTGCTCTTACAAGAAGATAGAAAAGGTAAAACATAAAACCTCCAGAGGAAACAAAAGGTTTTTTAAAAGAAAACCATTCAAAAGAGTCTTTAGAAAGAAAGCAATCAATATAGGGGATGCATGCTTTCTCTATGGAAAAAAAGGCCACTATGTAAGAGATTTCCCTAAGGCAAGTAAAAAGAAGGTAAAGGTTCTTCTTTCACAGAAAACACAGAGTACAAATTAGTCGAAACAGATTCAAAAATTGCTGGAGATATCTTCGTGGACATCCTTATAGACTTCTCAGGCTTAAAAGAAGAACCAAGTCTTCTACTGTCAATATAGAAGAAGAATTCTCTTTTTACTTTGGAGAAGAACTAGTACAATCTGTCCTCGTAAGAATCAATGCTTTTAGAACTAAACCTTAGTTTCTTAGTTCTAAAAAGTAGAAATGGAAGCAAATGGAGCATCAACAAGGAAGCACTAGTGGACACTAGAAGCAAAAGGAGTATTAACATGGGAATCATTGGTGGACAACCTTAGTGCAAGCATGGTGTAAATAACAATAACCACCATTCGGAAACACCCGACTACAATGAAGAAGAAGAATTCCTCTACAATAACCAATCTTCAAAATAGCAATACAAACATCTTGAAGAACTACTACGATAGTCTTCAGATGACTCAAAAGTTCTAAGAGGAATATCCAAAAAGAAGAAATCTCATCTCACCCTACATCAAGTAGCAGAAATAACAAAAGGATTTTGTTGGAGCAGAGATGAATCTCCACCCAGAATGATAGGCAAAGAAAAAGGAAAATTCTAGAGCAACATGGAAGAAGTGACAAAACTCCAAGAAGAATTCACTAAGCAATTAGAATAACTAAGACAGTTGACCTGCTCTACTACAATGAGGCCATAATGGATAATCAAACATCTGACCAGGATAATATATAGCTAAAAATGGAACTTGAAAAGTATAAAAAGGCACTTACCAAACAGAAAGAAGATCCCAAATCTCTGCTAGAAAAGAATAGTGAACTTCAAGCCAAACTGGAGCTGCTATAGATACAATGTACAGAGGCATTGGCCAACTCCTTCGAAACTAGTATCAAGATGGTCAGTAGATCTCTTGATCAGATAATTCTCGGAACAAGGCTCAGAACAGAGATAGCCAACAATTAATTTGCCTTTCTTCCCCTCAAGATGTTCATTGACACTGGTGTCACAATAAGCCTGATTAAGACACGGCTCATATAACTCAAAAAGATGAATAAATGTAGAATAGATGTCACCTATGAAAATGGGAATAAAGGGCTAGTTACAGAAACATTTGTCACAGATATCTTGATTAATAGTCTAGCTATTCCTATTAGATTGTATGTTCATGAGAAGCATGATTGTGATGTCTTAATCAGCAATGACTTCCAACATACCTTTGAAATGTCTACAGTCTTATCTCAAAAGAAACATCTTTAGAATCAAGATTAAAAAGGGTCATTATGAAGATTTGAAGATAAAAGGAGTAGTGTCTCTCACCAGAAGCCTTATTAAGAAGGTGGTTGAGCTACCCACAACAAAGAGGATTCTACAGAGCCTTTCTTCAACACTAAAAGGCAAAGGTATGCTATAGAAATCAATGCTTTGCATAAAAAGTATCTAACCCTTTGCTCCAAAGACCCCCTTGCCAGCAGATGGGAAAAATCAAAATTTGAAGTTGAGCTACCACAAAGAAGGAGCCACTCTGTATAAAGCCTCTCATCCTGGAATGAATCCTGATGACCTTGAAGAATGCAAAAACTAGTATCCAAGAAATGCTAACCAAAGGGTTGATCGAAGAGCAGATTCAGACTGGTCCTCTCCTACGTTCTTTATCAATAATCAAAAGAGGAAAAAAGAGAATGGTGATTGACTACAGAAAACTAAACCATCATCTGATAGATGAAATGTATCCTATCCCCAACAACGAGATGATCTGATGAAGTCAATCTCTGCTGTAAAATGGTTCTCTCAGCTAGACATGAAGTCTGATTGTCATCAAATAAGGATTGCCAAAAAATATAAACATAAAATGGCCTTTGTAGTCCCACAAAGATAATTTGAATGGAAAGTGATGTCATTTGAACTAAATAATGCACCCTCACAATTCCAAAGATGCATCGACTCAGTCTTTAGACAATTTTGGAAGTTTGTAGCTCCTTACATATCGATAACATTTTAATTTTCTCAAAATGTCTCAAAGAGCACCTCGTGCATCTTGAACAAGTCTTTAATGAGCTTTAGAAATCTAGATTTGTGATTTTTGAAACAAAGTTACATATGTTCCTTCAAAAGATAAAATTTTTAGGAGTAATGATCTATTTGGGAGGACAGATTATGCTGTAGGAACATGTAATATAGAAGATCTGTGGTTTTCTTGAAAAGTTTCCAGATGTCAAGGTAGCATAAAGGTTCCTTGGATGTCTCAACTATGTCTCTTGGATCTATCCCCTCAATCTCTCAAAAGGTTGGCAACCTCTTGATTCACAAATCCGAAAGCAAACACATAGTAGCAATCAAGAAAATCAAAGAAAAATGTCTCTCTCTTGTGAAAATGTGTCTTCCTCCATAGATGGACATATTATTATCTATTCAGACGCCTCAAAAATTTTGGGGTGGAATTCTCACAAAATCAAAGAATGGGAAGGAGGAAATTTGTAGATATGTTGTAGGAGGATCTCATGATAGAACTAAACTACCCTTCCATCCACAAGGAAATTCTATCCGCTAAAACTTATTTTGAGAATTTCTAGCTGTTTGTCCTTCCCATGGAATTCACGTTAAAGATAGCTCTCAATAATATCATGGGCCTTTTCTCTTCGAAAAATGTGCAAAAATTGAAACAGGATCAACTTCTCCGGTGGGCAAGATGGTTTGCCTGTTGGAAGTTCAAAAGTGAACATATCAAAAGCATGAATAATTTTGTTGTTGGTGGCTGACATGTTGACTCACAAAGGGTTAGTAGAATCATTGTACACACATTGCACCAAAATTGATGTAATGTGACCCATGATATTTGGGTTAATGTCCCGTGTGGCTCGGGTGAGTGGTTGCACCTTTTTGTCAACCACAAAATATAGAAATTATATCTATAGTGCTTGTCGATAGAGTGTGCTTCAAGTTACAATAAGTGCTATCTACCAGGCATGTCGGTAGCATATGCTTCACTCCTAACAGTACACTTTTTGGACCACACCCATGTGCACATGTGTTGAAATATACAAGTGAATAGGGTGTGTGCGGGAACAAGCCCTTGGTTAGAGGCTGTAAAAGAGAATCTGTAAATGTGAGAGAACCTGTGAAAAGGTGAGAAGAATCTACTGGGAGAGAATAAAGAGTAGCATGAGAAGATTTAGGAGGTGTGGAGATATTCTGGGAGAGGTGGAGAGAATCAAGCAAAAGACGTGGAGTGAATCAAGGATAAATTAGTGGGATTAGATGCTTGGATGTAAACTCTATAAATTGAGGCATTGGCCGAATGAGAATTTGCTAGTTTTTTATTATCCATGCCTACATTAAGCTATTAGTTAATTACTCACTAATCATGTCTTAATTATTATCTAATCACTTTGTTAATGATGTTGATTCTAGTATTTGATCCACCATAGCTCATCACATTGCTCTAATTTTAACATGGTATCAGAGCCAAGCCTAGAATCCATCAAGTTTATGAGCCCATTATCTAGTTAATTAGGATTAGTAGATAATTAGTAAATAATCAAATTTTTAGCTATTTTCAAGAAGCCTTCTGTACCCCCAGCTGGTAGAGGAGCTTTATCTCCTTGCACACAACAAATTAGCCCCATTGCTTCTAGCCATACATAGCCAACTCATAGGTGCTCCAGCGAGTTGAATCAGAAGCACAAACTGCCAGCCGGCGGAATAAGGAGAAATCACGTTTTTATCAAGCGCCATTTTTCTGCAGACAAATTAGTGATTTCCACTTCATCAAATCAAATGGATCTAATTCCTCTTAAACCAGATGGTTTTCAAGCATGCTCTACAAGCTGGTGAAGTCAAAATTTGATTTGATCAAGTCTACAGTGAGATCTAAGCTCTTCATCAAATTTGCAGGTGACTTTGGTAAAACAGAGATTAAGCATTCAATGTTTGGTCAAATCTTGTGTTTCTTGGCTTAATCCTCTACTAGACTAATTGATATTGATGGCCTTGAAAGGATTTGAGCTCATTTTAAGTCTAAGGCCCCAGATCTAGGCTCCCCGCATACTCTATTTTTTACACACAAAATAGAGGATTAATTTGGTAATCAATGATTAATCAATACTAATCACTATATTTTGGTGCAATTGAGGGTTCAAATTAACCATTAGGTATTTGATACAGATCCCTATAACTTCAGATTGCAATTTGGAGTTGGTTTGATACTCCAACCATTCTGTACAAATTGGTTGCCCTTGATTTAATGTAATTTGTGGTAAAATTATACTGATAAATTTGTGATAATCATCATTTTGCATTTAACCCTTGGTTAATGCCTAAAAATCACACTCAAAATCAAGATTATTCATAGCCAGAGTTGCATTTGGGAATGTGCATAAGAATGAATGCCATATGCATTATGTATTGGGCACATTACATCAGTGTAAAAATGGGATCAAACACTGCCCTTGTCCATAGTAAGGCAAGAGGTAAGACCTTCCGCATAGATTTGGGTTTGCATTGCATAATGACACAATATAAACATCAAAAACCCAAAAGAGCTGTTAACAAAACATTTAAACATGTTGCTCACATGGAGTAAGAAGACCTGACAGATAAGCTCATGGACCCAACCATGAAAGAAGAAGAACATCTCTTTCCAAGAAGAGGATCCACACTGAGAAGAAGATCTAGAGGAAGCATTGAAGGAAGACATGGACACGAGAAGAGAAGCTGCCACAACAAGAAGACTGAAAGAAGAGGAAGACATGGACGCGTGGAGAGAAGTTGCCTGGACAAGAAGACTGAAGACAAGAGAAGATGTGAGACTCCAAAGAGTGAGGAGCCATGTGAAAATATCTGAGAGAGAGAGAGAGACCCCAAACCCAATGTAACCTGCCCCAACAAAGTAAAACCACCTCTAAGCCACCGATGATGTAGGCCACATGGTAGATGTATGTGTGAGCACTTTAGTCAAGGTCGCAGGCACTTGTAGTAAGCCTTGGACACATAGAGAGAGAGAGTGTCAAGGACTATGAGTTTAGGGACTTGAGGCACTGGTCGCGAGCTATCAAGTAAGAGAGAAACTTGGTATAGGGTCCAAGTGTTCTAGGAGTATTCACTTGAGGGAAGGTGTTGAAATATACAAGTGAATAGGGTGTGTGCGGGAGAAAGCCCTTGGTTAGAGGGTGTAAAAGCGAATCCGTAAATGTGAGAGAACCTGTGAAAAGGTGAGAAGAATCTACTAGGAGAGAATAAAGGGTAGCATGAGAAGATTTAGGAGGTGTGGAGATATTCTGGGAGGTGGAGAGAATCAAGCAAAAGAGGTGGAGTGAATCAAGGAGAAATCAGTGGGATTAGATGCTTGGATGTAAACTCTATAAATTGAGGCATTGGCATAATAAGAATTTGGTGGTTTTTGATTATCCATGCCTACATTAAGCTATTAGTTAATTAATCACGTCTTAATTATTATCTAATCACTTTGTTAATGATGTTTATTCTAGTATTTGATCCACCATAGCTCATCACATTGCTCTAATTTTAACAACATGAAGGTAGTGCACCTGTAAAGATTCCCTTTACAACTTGTACCCAACTTGAACGTCAAGATATCCAGCTTAGGCTCCTCAAGTCATTCAGCTTGAACGTCAAGGCATCCGGCTTGGGCCTCAAGACATCCAAAATGGGTGTCAAGGCATGCTTGGGTATAAATAACCACCCTCACAAAGGGAGAGACATGCCTTAGTGTGCCTTCTCTAGTTTGTGGGCCCTCATTAGCCATGACTCCTCTTCACTCTCTTGTACATTGACTCATAGGTTTTTTCACTCTCAGTCCAAGGTTTTTCTTGCCCATCATAATATATGATTATTGAGATCATTGTGTTTATTTCTCTCACCATACTCTTGACTAGAGTTTCTTTTACGGCCTCTATTAATACAATAGTTAAGATTCCCGCTTTATATAAGCCGAAGTTAACCCATTAGGGAAAATATGGACTACCATTAATTTTAATGAGATTTAATCAAGTTTGGACCAATGGGAGGGGAGGGGTGGAGTGCACATTCTATCCACTAGAGATGTAGGACCTAAAGTAGGGGTATTTATTGATATACTTTAGGCTTGTCCCCCTAGTAACCCCAATCACATCACCTTTTTTATTTGGTAGCCCCACTAGTTTCACTTCACCTCCCTTGGGCCTCACCAGACCTACACGGCGAAAAAGTAACCCTAAAATTTGATTTTGTTTCCCTAAAAAAAAGCAATTTTATCCCCAAAAAAGTGCTTCCATATTATTCTATAGTGAAAAAAGGATTCTCCAAGCTTCCTAGCCTCTTTCTATGCTCTTAAACTAATTACACATGCAAACCATTAGTCCTAAGCTTTCTAATCCCTCTACAATCTTGCATGCAATCTTCTAATCTTTGTTGTAAGCTTTTAATCTCTCTTCAATCCTCTTGTATGTCTTTAATCTCTCCTTAATGTTGTAGCAAGTTTCAAACCCTCTTGCAAGCTTCCATATCTCTACTAATCTTGCTTAACCTCTACTAATCTTGCTTAACCTCTCTAATCCCTCTCTAATCTTTCTTGCAAGCTTCCATATCTCTACTAATCTTTCTTCCAAGCTTCCATATCTCTACTAATCTTGCTTAACCTCTCTAATCCCTCTCTAATCTTTCTTGCAACCTTCTAATCTCTTTCTAATCTTGGTTGTGAGCTTGTAATCTCTATCCAATCCTCTTGTGTGTCTTTAATCTCTCCTTAATCTTACAACAAGTTTCTAACCCTCTTGCAAGCTTCCATATCTCTACCAACCTTGCTATAACCTCTTTAATCCCTCTCTAACCAGTTGTAAATCTTGTTGCAAGGTTTAATGGCTCTCTAAGATCTTTTCTAATCCTCAAGTGGCCTTCTAACCTCCCTATTCCTCCTCTAATCCTACTTAAGTCACTTTATCCTCTTGTAAGCAAGTTCTCAGCCATGGAAACATTGAATAGGAGACCCAATGATTCCATCTCTAAGTATGTTCTTAACAACTCTAGGAATGAGCAAGGTATTTGGCTTGGAGAGAGATTCAGGGTTAATAATTGGGTTTACTAATAGCCAAGCTAAAGAGGGTCACACAGAGTCAAAGCTTGTGGTGTTTTGGAACATCATTAGAAGGGAAGATTGCTAGCTTGTGGTGTTTTGGAACATCATTAGAAGGGAAGATTGCTAGCTTTCAAGAAAACGCAAAATGAACGCATGGTGGCAGTGTTTCAACATGTCTACATGGCTTCAAACATTCATCTTCCTCCTCAAATGGCAAAAACCAAGTTTCCTTGTAATTGTAAGTATTTTATCACCAATGTGGTTCTTTTGAAATCATTTTGTTATACCCTTGTTGTTCACTTTGTGGTATTGTGTATGCAAACATATTCCCATCAAGTTATATAGAGGAACAACCATTGAAGAGCATAAAAGGGACCTTTAGTGCTTTCCATTCCACCATAGGTGAGGTTTTATTTCCCAACACAAGAACTCTAGGACACTTCGTGGTAGTAGAATATTCTTTTTCACACACTCCTACATAGTTCCCTCTAGGCCTAAAGACTATAGAAGACTTGAGAAACTTCCATTTCCCTCATTAGGTAGTATAGAGTGGCCAATTTTAGAGAAATCGAGTGTAGATGCCTTCAAACAAAACATGATTAGTGATATCCAATCTTCTTTAAAATTTACAAAGACCTCTCGATCCAATAGGTCTTAGTTGGTATGCTCCCATTCATCTTTTTGTGTACATGTTTTGTAAGCTCTTGCCACAAGCCACTCCAGTAATGTTTATTTGCAAGAAATTGCAATCTGAGCAAATGAATGGTTTATTTGGAAATACATGGGATATGCATAAGGGAGATGTATATTCTTATAGAGTTGTGATTTCAAGTATCACACTTTGATACTTGAAAGTAGGCTCAAATGTATACATCCAATTCCACCACGAGCGATGGATGAAGAAAAAGGGGGATTGGACACCATTGCAGTCATGGGAGGGTGTTGATTCCCCTAAACTACCGGTCAAACTACCCAATGGCACCATTGACCTTGTCAATGCTAGCAAACAATGGAGATTAGCAGATGTTTGAGAACACCTACTAATCATGGGATTTAAGGAAGTACAAGATGCAAGCTTCAAGATAGAATGTCGAAAGATATTAGATTTTTCCTTATTTATTTTTGAGTTGATTTTTCTTAACCATCCATGCTCTGGTGATATTTGTTCATATGTGTTTGTGTAGATTGGGACATGTATGGAGAAGTCTTTCATGGTTCCTGATTCTTGGAGGGATGGGGGTGTGGAATTTTAATTAGGAGTGTAATTGGGTAATGTCAATGTAATTGTTTTTCATTTTAATCCAACTTTTCTCTTTTTGGTCGATAATGTAATGAATGGCATGGACTATTTGGATCAAGCTTGAATGATTGCAATAAGTTTAATTTGGATAAGTTTGTACAAACTTATTATTTGGATAAGTTTGTACAAACTTATTATTTGGATACATTTGATTAAGTATTATAATTAAAATGACTATGTTTAATAAAGTATTTTGGGCAGTTGGCCCTTTTTTCGTTAAGTGTAAAATTGTCAATTTCAAACCCTGATTTTTTATATAAATAGGGAACCTCCCTCATTTTTGCCATTTGTATCACTAGCACTTGCACACACTTTGCTAGCATTTATTTCCTATAGCTTGGCTTGCACTCTCATCGCAATCCTAATGGATCATTCCATGATGTATGAGAACATTCTTGCAGTCCTAGTAGAGAGGATTGAGTGGCCTGGCCAGCAAGAGTTATTTCACATTTTCTCTCACACCATTGACTTTGAAGAAACTATCCTCCAACCTGAACATGACTACAAGGAGACCTTGGAGTACATGGAAACATACATAAATTGCTTTTCTGTGATGATCCTTGACAGTAGCACTCTCTATGTCCCTTGCGAGCTTCTATGCTACATCAATAAAATCAATGCAAACTATCCTAAGAGATTGTGTAGGTACCAACAAGCTATACAAGAAGATGGGCACTTCAAGGTGCTCTCCACTCAGGAAATGGCTGCCCTTGGTAAGGGAAACATTGGCACTTAAAGGGTGCTCTCCACTCAGGAAATGGCTGCCCTTGGTAAGGGAAACATTGGCACCAACTTTTTGTCATGGATCTCAACATTCATTATCATGTTGAATGAAGAAGATTTTGATGATGAGGTTGAGGTAAGTGATGTTTCCATGGCCAATTTAGTTAAGGACAAGGAGGTAGATCCAAATTCCGAGCTCCTTGATCAAGTGGCAGAGAAAGCTCTAGCCTTGGTTCTTCTTCAACAACATGAAGAGGCAGAAACAGCTCAAGGTACCACCTCACGGGCTAGTGGAGAAGGGTCATCAGCAATGGCGGCTATGGATGCACGAATGAGGATGATGAGATAGGGGTAGCACTGAGGCAGTCCAGGGTGGGCAACAAGAAGAGCGGCCTCTAAGCACTCCTCAAGGCTCCCGTGTTGCTCAATGGGCTTGGGGCACAACGCAACACAAACATAAGAACCCCAAAACCACACACCCAACAAGAAAAGGGGCACCACCTAGTTATGTGTGTGAACTAGGACACCAAATATCTTTCCTTGTAGCCAATCAATACAAGCTAACCATATATATCAATCAAAAGATACACACACTCTCAACAAACACTCACAACATATGGTATTATGTGTGGAGGAGACTAGCATAACACAAATAGATGCACACCAATCTTGGAGAAGAACTTACAGAGACAATATAAGCTTGATTTTGCTGTCGCTATATGCACTTGGTCTTAAGGTTACGGGAGCCCTCTCACCATACAACCCTCTCACCATGAATTGAAAGGCAACAAATCAAAAACAAGCCCTCAAGCCTCCAAGCATAAAATCAAAAACAAGCCCCCAAGCCTCCAAGCATAAAATCACACCACAAAATACAAGGATCACATTTACCTGAAATCAAAATTCGGACCGGTTCGCTAAATAAACTTTGGAGATGTAGGAGTCCAAGATTTTGTACACAATTGCACCCAAACTACTAATCTTATTGATGCACAAAGGCAAGATACAATTATGATAGGGAGTATGGCATCACTCAAGCCCTCACAATGACATAACTAGCTTCAAGCTTCAAGCTTCACTATCTCCTTACACACTAGAGTTAGGAGTGGTGTACAATGTGTGTAATCTCCCCTTTTACAGGGAATGGAGGGGGCTCTATTTATAGGTTTGAGAAGCCCCAATTAGGATTAAGCCTAATCAATCTTATTATGGGAAATCATAGATTATGGATTTTGTATTTTGAAATGAGAGTGGGCCTCTTCTTATCCCTTGAGTCACATGGATGTGGGCTCAAGGTGAGAGAATTATTGAAGATGAGAGGAGAGTGTGATGTAGAGGTTTGAGCAAATAACTTGTAGTAATGCCTACTCCAAAAGTAGTAGAGTGGGTGCTTATTTACAAATGTTAGTGGTTAGTAGTTAGTAATCACTATAAAAGGTTAGTAATACAATGTACAAAATGAGTGAGAGGAGTAAAGATTTGGAAAGATCCTTTGTGTGGTTGAAAGCTCGAAGAAGCTTGGATTCTCCCATGTGTAGATCTTTAAGTTAACCGCTGGTCTCCTTCTTGCATTTGACACCACAAAAGTTGATTGAGGTGGTGAAGAACATGGGGATTTTTGTAGATGGAAACCCCATATTTGCAGAGGTTAATATGATACATTCATGCTAAATTTTTATGTATTTTTTGAGATTGGGAAAATAATTTAGTAATATGGGAGTAGTAGGGAGAGAAATGGAGATGAGGTATGGATGTAGAGTAGAAATAAGAGCAAATGGAGATGGAAGGAGAGGGAAAAGTTGGAGAGGGTGAGAGAGGACATGAAGTTTGCAGGTTTGATGGAGTGAGAAAGGAATGAGTAAGTATGTAGGTGATGAATGTGTAAGGGAGGTGAGAAGAGACTAGGTGTACCTTGCCAAAAAAGTGGGCAGACTGGGGTCCAATAAAAAATTCATATCTCACTGCCATTAACTCCAAAAATTCTCAAAAAAATTGAGCATATTTCTGAGCTTCCGAGATAACTTTTGTCTTTTGATGACTAGTCCAAATTTGGAGTGGAGGCAGGCGCCAAAAATTCAGCAGAATCATGTATTTTTTGAATTTTAAAAGTCTTTGTGTGGGTCCCCATTGGTGGAATATCTTGATAGCTCCAAGAGTGAGCCCCCCAATACATCATACCCTGACCTTAGAGACTCAAGTGTATGTGGACACTTGCATGGAGGAGATTTTTTCTATTTTATAAAGGATTTACATAATAAGAAAAAACAAGCTAGTATTTAACTAGTCAACATATCATGACAATATGGTTATTATGATAGGAAAATAAAATAAACAAAGAGGTCTAATTGTGAATAAAATATACAAAAATAATTGATATATGAAAAAGTATTTAATGAAAATATAAAATATTTAATAGTAAAAAATATATACAAAAATACTAAACTATGGAAGTCAAAAGGGAGGGAGACCCTCATTATTTTAGGGTAGATGAGAGAATAAAAGATGAAATAGTCTAAGGGAAAAAGTGATTTGGGTAGTAGGCTTTCTACATGGTGTGGGTGGAAATGTGAGAGCGTAGGAGTTACTTATGCATGGTGAAGTTGAAGCATATATACAATGATGGTCCAAAAGTATTATGAAGAAATAATAATAATAATAATAATAATAAATAAAATATACTTAGGTTTTGTAATACACACACCTAATGAAGTATTTACATGTTTGAGAAAATAGAGACCCCCATATTTAGGCCCTTATATGAAATGAAATATTTATACAAAATGGGCCGTAATAATTTTAGTTATTTTTGATGAGTAGCTAGCAAAAACTTTTTTTTATATAATAAAAAAATATCTAGAAGATATGGGTAAAGTCCCTAACGTACACATGCGTATTTACAGAGTGAAAAGGTATTTATGACAAAGAGTTTATGTGATTTTCCTTGGCCGAGGTAGCTCCTTGTGGTAATGTGGATAGCCGAAAAAATGGCTATCAGCACCAAATATGCCCGAGCTAGCACTAAGTATTCTTAGCTCCATAGTGGTAGATGGAGAGGAGTTTCTCTTCTTGCAGGAATTAGAAAAAATGTTTAAAGTAAAGCAAGATGAGTGCTTGTCTCTCCTTGCCATTGGGCTAGATTGCCCACATGACAACAGATCCTCTCAATACACGATGGAGCAACTTGTACTAGTTGATGGTACGGTATTAGAGAGTGTCCAATTTTTTTAAGGGTAAGTACAAGAAGCTGAGTAGGGTCAGGTGCCTGAGGAGGAATTCAAAGAAGTACAAGCTAGCTTGCTCCAAGTCATCTTGGTGCATTTGCCTCCTCAACAATTGGAGGAGCACAAGTCATCAAACAACATCAAGCAGCCGGATGTGATAGCATCTAATGAACTACACACGGTAAGTTAATAATCCACACGTGTTTACTCCCCTATTCATGGCATGATTGATTACTAAAATGTGGTTTGTATGTAGCATTTGTATGTAGCATGTCATGGAGTTGGATGCCTGGGCACATTGTAAGGGTGGCACAAGGGATCCCTTTGGAACTAACTCTGCATTGGCCCATTACATGGGCCATATTCCAACAAAAGACATTGTGGTTGTCCATAATGCTTTTAGCCCTATGGGAGGATTCCAACTTTTGGCTCTCACGGCCTTATCCAAAGTGTTTTTCTTGTCTAGCATCTCCAAGAATGCAGAGAAAATTATCCTCATTTGGCAAGTCGGCTGTTTTTGGAACTTTTCAAGGAGGCTACGCTCCCAAGGTCCTTGTCAATATAGCCATCGCCAAAAGTGTAGGAGAGAAAGATGACACATGCATTGTAGATTCCATCATGGGCGGGCACTCCTCTCCTCAACAAGGGAAGGTGCAAGGCCTCAAAAGAAGCTATCAAAAGATTGAAAAAAACTGGGATGTAAATTGTAAAGCTTATCATGTAATCGTGTTTTGGTATTAAAAATACACTTTTCTTGAACTATCATGAGGGGGCCAATTTTAATTTTTGTAGTTGAATTTTATAAACACTATATTAGTGAATTTGGGAATTTCCCAATTCCCATTTTTGAATACTTAAAAAAGGGGATATGGATAACATGTTTGTAAGTTTCTCAAAACCCTATCATATGACCTATCGTTGGAAAGCGCTTGAAAAATGGAATCTAAAGAGCTATAAAGCGCTCATTTTGGATTAGTGGTGTTCAAGTTATGGTTAATCCAAACTTTTGACCACGTGTCCCAAACTTGTGAGAAATTCCCATATTCCCCAATAAGGTGTTTATATGAAGTGATTTTTTAAACTGTGTAATTGATTATGAATTTACATTTGATTTATCAATTTGTAATTTAATGGAGTGAGTTCAATTTTGAAATGGAGTTTGTATTAATTAATTGAATTTTTGTAATTATATTTGAAATCAATTAAAAAACATTTTGAAACATTTTTTTAGAGCCTATACACATGTTGGAATTAGGGTTGCAGGAATGCACACACAACTTCAAGAAGATGAGGAAGCTTGAGCACAACACAGTAGTGTATTATGAGTGCCAAAAATGAAAGATGACAAGCCCTAGAAGATAATGGGCGTATATACAATGCACGGGGGAAAAAACCTCCTAGTGAGGGAAAAAGTGCCCCGGCGGTCCTAAGTGTGTTCACACACATCACTACTATAATATGGTAACAAATCCCCCCTGGAGTGATGCGGTGAACAAGAGCTAGCACTCATGTATAGGGAAGTGTCTAGCTATGTGGACGAATCCACAAAAGGGAGTAAGCCCAAAGCTTTGTGAAAAGCTTCGAACTTCTCACGAGGCAGAGCCTTTGTGAAAAGGTCTGCAAGGTTATCCTGTGTTGGCACATAAGCCAAACTGATCTCTCCTGCAGAGAGTCTCTCCCTGACATAATGGTAGTGCACCTCAATGTGCTTCGTACGAGCATGGAACACTGGGTTCCGCGCAACTGCCAATGCGCTCTGACTGTCAGTGAAGATGGTGGTGGCAGATGGCTGCCCAACACCCAAATCAGCCATAAGGCGTCTGAGCCACACACACTCAACCGTAGCTGTGAAAGCTGCCCTGTACTCAGCTTCACAACTAGAAGTGGCCACAGTAGGCTGCTTCTTGCTCAACCATGATATGCATGAGCTTCCAAGCATGAAGCAAAAACCACTCGTGGACACGCGTGTGTCATAACAACCAGCCCAGTCAGAATCTGAAAAAACATGTAAATCTGGCGGCAATGATCCCCCCTTGGGATAAAACAACCCAAGATGCCGAGTACCACTCAAATAGCGAAAGATACGCTTCACTGCCTGCCAATGCTTAATGCCTGGGCTATGCATAAATCTGCTCACCTGTGAGACTGCAAACTGAATGTCTGGCCTCGTAATGCATACATAAATGAGGCAACCAACAGCTGTCTGATAGAGTGTGACATCAAAGTGATCTCCAGCATCATGAAGACTCAACTTCAAACCTGTCTCCATTGGAGTAGCAATAGGCTTGCAGTCTTCAAGACCAAATCTCCGCAACAATGTTTCAATATACTTTGTCTGACACAAAGCAATACCTCCATCACACTGCTTAAATTGTATCCCCAAATAATGATGCAAATGCCCCAAATCTGACATCTCAAAAGAGGCATTCAAATCAGCCTTAAAATCAGCAATATGACTCTCATTTGGTCCTGTGAGCAGCATGTCATCGACATAGAGAGCAATGATTAGATGTACACCATCCACACGTTTAACATACAAAGTGCTTTCTGTTGGACTATTCTGAAACCCATGTGCAGTCAAATATGCATGTATTTTTTCATACCAAGCTCGTGGAGCTTGCTTTAAACCATATAAAGCCTTTTTTAACCTGCACACTTTGTTTTCCTGCCCTCTTTGAACAAAACCACGAGGCTGCGATACATACACCTCCTCATGCAAATCTCCATTTAAGAACGCAGTCTTTATGTCCAGCTGATGTACATTCCAACCATTATGAGCTGCTAATGCACAGATGCTACGAACAGTGGTCATACGACATGTGGGAGCAAAAGTCTCATCAAAATCAATGCCCTTCTCTTGAGCATAACCTTTTGCAACAAGCCTAGCCTTATGGCGATCCACTGTGCCATCAGGCTTACGCTTCAATTTGTATACCCACTTAGTGCCAATGGCCTTCTTGCCAGGGGGCAAGTCACATAAAGACCATGTACCATTCTTCATAATAGCATCGTATTCTGCTTGCATAGCAGCCATCCAATTTTCTGAACTTTGTGCCTCATCAAATGAAACAGGCTCACTTTCATCGCACATACTAGAAACAGCCAATGCATAACAATCTGACGCATAAGAGGCACCATGAGAGCCAGAACGAGTGCGACTAGACAAAGGGGCATCCAACTTGCTGTCACGCAAAGTCTGCACCAGCCATCTAGGCATATTCCTAGAGCCCTCAATCTCTTGTCTCTCATCCTCAAGTGCATCATGCACATCTGCATCAGATATAGGCTGATCTGTGCCATCATTTAAAACCTGCATAGGCTGAGAAACTGCCTCATGAGGTATTGCACTTGACTGTGCACCACTGAAAAGAGGCAACAATGTATCATAGACATCACGTGAGCTGATATCTGTCTCCTTAGTACATGAAACCAAGGGCTGAACTGCATCTTCCACAAATACAACATCACGGCTAACCAAAATGCGCTTTGTCTGTGGATGATACAAACGATAGCCTTTGCTTTCAGCACTATATCCAACAAAAATACATTTGACAGCTTTGTCATCCAATTTTCTGCGATGTTGCACAGGCACTAATGCATATGCCAGGCAACCAAAAACACGTAAATGGCCAACAGATGGCTTGCGGCTATGCCAAGCCTCATATGGAGTGACAACCTGTAATGCTTTGGTGGGACACCTGTTTAGTACATAAGTGGCACACATGACAGCCTCAAGCCAAAAACCATGTGGTAGACTTTGACTCTTAACCATACATCTTGCCATTTCCATGAGAGACCTGTTTTTTCTCTCAGCCACACCATTTTGCTGTGGTGTATACGGCACTGTACATTGGTGTTTTATCCCACGCTCAGCCAGAAATGCATTAAATTCTGAAGACATATACTCCCCCCCTCGATCTGAACGGAGGGTGCCCATCTTACTTTCTGACACATTTTCAGCCATAACCAAAAACTGTTTGAAGCACAAAAACACTTCGGACTTTGCCTTCAAAGGATATACCCATGCATGCCTGGTAAAATCATCAATGAAAGTCACGAAGTAAAGGTAGTTTCCAAATGATGGAGTTTGCATGGGACCACAAACATCACTGTGAACAAGCTGCAATCTGCGTTCAGCTCTCACTGATCCATCTTTGGGAAAGGAAGCACGCTGCATTTTACCCAATATGCAGCCCTCACAAACATGCTTGACAGGTGCCTCAAGCTTAGGCAAAGAAGACACCATTTCAGATTTCTGCAGGCGCAGCAAACTTGCAAAATTCAGATGACCAAAACGTGCATGCCACAGTTTTGCATTTGAAATAGCCTGCGTATCCATAATAGCACATGCTGAATCCTCTACACATTTGCCATCCATATTGAGCTTATACAGCCCTCGACATAGTGAACCAGATGCTACAATGATGTCACCACAAGAGAGATCATGAATAGTACATCTGTCATCCACAAATTTTACAACCAAACCTGTTTTGGCAAATGCGGAGACTGACAGCAGATTCTTTTTGATCCCTGGCACATACAATGCATCAAAAAGTGTAAAGGTGTTGCCATTTGCAACATTCAGCACAATCTGTCCAACTCCTTCAACGGGATAAGAGGAGTTATTGGCACAAGTGACAGTATTCCCTGTGGGAGCAGACTCAAGGAAAGTGAATAAACTGCGCTGCGAGGTGATATGCTTAGTGGCACCACTGTCAAAGTACCATACATCTGAATCTACTGCAGACATACATGTGTCATGCAAAGATGGGTCATAACTGCACTGCGCATTGAATGCCCATTCTGTATCTAGCACAACATTAGCAGATTCATTGTTAGAAGGAGAGGCATCTGCAACAGCCATACCAGCCTCTTTCTTCTTAGCCTCTTTCGCAGCCAGCTTAGGACACGCTTTGATGACATGATCATTTCCCTTACAGTACTTGCAAAATGTCTTCTGTTTGTCACCCTTCTTCTCATCTTTGTCTTCCTTCTTTGGTTGCGCAGCATTTGCAGATTTCTGCTTACTAGAAGAAAAGCCAGCTTTACCTTTCCCGCTTCTCTGACTAGCAACGAAAGCTTGATCTGCGACACGCATAATATTCCTGTTTTGCCTTGACTGGTCTTCTTGCAGCAAAACAGAAACTAACTCCTCAAATGATAAGGCATTGGGATTGCCTTTCATCATCAAGCGAAGAGTGGAAGCAAAACCCTGATAAGAATCTGGTAGACCATTCAAAACAGTCTGCACAAGTGAACTGTCTGACAGGATTTCATCTGCAGAAATGAGCTGCTCTTTGAAATCCTTGATCTTTGTCAAAAAGCTATCCATAGAATCACCTTCGTTCATATGCTCACTCTCCAACTGTTTTCGGAGGTAAGCAACACGAGCCTCATTTCTTGCCTGATACAATGTGGCAAGTACATCCCAAGCATCCTTAGAAGTCCTGCAGGAGCGAATATGTGGGATAATGGTACGTTTGACAGACAGCGCAATCAAGGCATGAGCCTGCGCATCTCTACCATCCCAACGAATCTGCTCTGCTGAAAGTGGTGGTTCTCGAACAGCTGCTACAGCACTTGTGCCTGCACCATCATCAACAGTACCTGTTTCTGATGTGTTTGCAGCATTCCCAGCCACAATAGGACGTGCATCAATACCCTGCACAATGTTCCATAACCCCTTTGCTACCAATACATGTCGCATCATATATGCCCACAATGGATAGTTGGTGCCATCCAACTTATCCTCAGCAGCCAACATGCGGAATACATCATTGTTGTCAGCCATGGCCAATGACTGTACTACTAGATGTAAATGCTGTCTGTAAGAGATAAACCTGTATAAAATCGACCTGTGCTATGTAGCACAGCCCAAAACAGACGAATGGGCACCTGTCCTGCAGATTTTAATCTTGACAGAAAATCTGCACAGTAGGACGATTTTGCCTGCGCAGTACTTGGAATGCAAAAACGGAGGGCGAAATGACTTCAGATCAAAATTCTGAAATGACCTAGCCCTATGGGCTCTCCCACGGCATATACTAACCTGCAGACGCTCGTGAAACCTCGTCGCAATCGGAGGAGATGAAGCGGCAGGTGCCGGTGATGCTGCCCGGGAGGAGGAAGCCTGCTCTGATACCAATTGTTGGAATTAGGGTTGCAGGAATGCACACACAACTTCAAGAAGATGAGGAAGCTTGAGCACAACACAGTAGTGTATTATGAGTGCCAAAAATGAAAGATGACAAGCCCTAGAAGATAATGGGCGTATATACAATGCACGGGGGAAAAAACCTCCTAGTGAGGGAAAAAGTGCCCCGGCGGTCCTAAGTGTGTTCACACACATCACTACTATAATATGGTAACAACACAGGCCTTCTAAGCCCTCCCCCCGGCCTTGGGAGGGCTGCATGTGCCCAGAAGGCCCCAGGCAACAACCTGGGGCCTTCTAGGCACATCCAGCCCCTCTGAGGCTTGGGGGAGGTCTTGGAAGGCCCTGCCTATCTGGCCCTAGGTCGCCCCCATGCTGGCATGGGGCTTTCTGGGCACATGCACCTCCTCCCAAGGCCTGAGGGAGTGCTTGGAAAGCCTGTACAGGCTCTAAAAAAATGTTTCAGATAATTTGGGAAAAAATTTTCCCTTTAAAAAAGTTGTTGCACATTCAGAATACAATTTTGCAATTCAAATGAATTAAAAAATTTTATAAATCTCTAAACTCTCTAGAAGAATTTAAAAAAAATTACACTTGTGTTTTATAACTCAGAGTGAGAAACATGGTGCAATCAAGTTCAATTTTGCACATGGTACATTAATATAAAATATTTCAAACTAGAAATTTTCAAAATGTGTTCCAAAACAAAAATCCATGACTACACAAGATTAAAATGAGACAAGACAAAAAAATAATAATTGAGATTCGTATTAATAAAGATAAGTTTTTACATAGCAGCACTGCTGATTACAAGTCTTGACGACAAAAAAGCCTAAGATACTCTCTTAGGAGGTGTATACACCACACTTCGGGGTCTGTGGCGCGATTCGGGTGCGTTTTGGGCACCGCAAGGTTTCTACAGACGTTCTGGACAGGCATCATTTGGATTGGTTCTGCTCGATTTTGGGTTTTTGGGCTATGTAGCGACAAGATTTGGTGTGCAGCAGCATCTACAGTGTCTTCGACAACATCGGCCATCATAATTTTGCCAGTAACACTCTATTCTCTACTTTGTGTTATTTTTCATACACTTTACAACAAGTAATTCAATCAATTGGCAATCCAGGGTTGCATTTAGTGAATATTGAGTACTTGCAGTGTGTTAAAAGATTTTGCATTTGGTAGAAAGTCATGGGGCTAGTAGTAGTGATGTATTCAACATGTTGTCTGCTGCTGTTGAGGACAAACTTGATGGGACTAACTACCCATTGTGGTCCTATATGATGAGACATGTATTGGTTTTGCTAAAGGCCTTTGGAATGTGGTTAGTGGTAGTGAAACTCATCGTGTTTCACAACTACCAGTGCAACCAGCTATTGCAGGTACATCTAAAGTAGAATTTGATATAGATGTGGCTCCTCCACATGCACCACAAGTACCTCCCACTCTACTCAAACGAGATGGGATGGAAGAGATGCATAGGCACATGCATTACTTGCACTTTCTGTGAAGCGAAGCATTATTCCTCATATTCGGTCATGTAAGACTTCAAAACAGGCATGGGACGCACTTGCTACATTATTATACTAGGTGTGCAATGAAGCACGTGTTGCATATTTGCGCAAACAGTTGGGAGTCTGAGCACATGAATGAGGGAGACTCAATGGATAGCTTCTTGACCAAGATCAAAGATTTTAAGGAGCAACTTGCTAGTGTGGATGAGATATATCCTCATAGTACATTGGTGCCCACAGTTCTCAATGCATTGCCGGATCCTTATCAGAGTTTTGCCTCTACCCTTAGACTCATGATGAAGGGAAATCCAAATGCCCTTACATTTGACGAATTGGTTTTAGTACTCTTGCAGTCTAGGCAAAACAGATCTAATATGCAAGTTGGTGACCAAGCTTTTGTTGCCAATCAGAAAGGCAAAGGTAAAGCTTCTTCGCATGGTGGCTATAAGCCAAAATCAGAATTCTCAGTAAGGATGCAGAGAAAGAAGGTGATAAGCCTAAAAAGAAGGGCAAGTGTCACTATTACACCAGGAAACTATGGCACTACGTACATGAGGGCAAGAAAAGGCTAAAGAAGGAGAAAACGCAAGAATTAGGCATGGCTATGGGGCTGATACATCTGCACTAAGTGCAGAGAAGAAGGAATCTACAAGTTTTTCTCAAGATGATTAGGCATGGATTGTACATTACAGTTATGACTCTTTTGTTCATGATGTATGCATGTCAGTGGCATAATCGGATGCTTGGAACTTTGATAGTGGTGCTAGTAAGCACATTACTTCACAAAAAAGTTTATTCTCATCTTTGGAATCTTTTCCAAGTGCAAGAACCATCACATGTGCAAATGGTTCCTCATATCTTGTCAAAGGAGTTGGTAGAGTTGTGCTCATCACTACTGCAAATGGAGACGCATTTACTCTTCAAAATTTTTATATGTGCCAGGCATTAAGAAGAACTTGCTGTCAGTTTCAACCTTAGCTTTGTCAGGCTTAATAATGGTAAAATTTTTGGATGACAAATGTACAGTTCAGGACAGAAATGATGGTTATTCTATCATTGCCTCAAGTACCTTGTTTCATGGCCTATATAAGATGGATGTATTTGAGAAGTTGCAGCATGATGCTTGCTCAGTCTCTACAACTAGTGCTGTGAGTGATGCAGAATTATGGCATGCACGATTTGGCCATCTGAATTATGGTAGTTTGTTATGCCTTCAAAGGCATGATATGGTGTCTGAGTTGCCAACTCTTGAGACCCCTACTAGACATGTATGTGAGGGGTGTATTCTTGGTAAAATGCACTAGGCATCATTTCCAAAGGATGGATCTATGAGAGATGTTAAGAAAGTACAGCTTATACATAGGGATGTATGTGATCCTATGAGGACACCATCTATTGGGGGATATCTCTACTTTTATTCACTTTTATTGTGATGATTACTCTAGATATAGCTGGGTGTATGGCTGAAAATACATGTGAATGTAAAGGTGGCACCCTTCGTTCAAATCAAGGGGGGGAGTATATGTCCAAGGAATTTAATGCATATATGGCTGAAGAAGGCATAAGGCATCCATGTACAGTGCCATACACACCTCAGCAAAATGGTGTGGCTGAGAGGAAGAACAGGTCTCTCATGGAGATGGCACGATGTATGGTGAAAGCCCAAGATTTACCTCATGGTTTTTGGTTAGAGGCAACTGTGTGCACAAACTATGTGTAAACAAATGCCCTACGAAGGCCTTGCAATCTAAAACTCCTTATGAAGCTTGGCATGGCAGGAAGCCTTTTGTGGCTCATTTACGTGTTTTTGGTTGTCTTACTTATGCTCTTATGCTTGAGAAACAATGCAGTAAGCTTGATGATATGATAAGACATTTAAATGCATATTTGTGGGATACAGTTCAGAAAGCAAGGGATATAGACTCTACCATCCGGCCACCTCAAAGCAGATTTTGGCAAGTAGAGATGTTGTTTTTATCGAAAACTCAGTTTAGGCCACGCTTTCATGTAAAAAACAACAGAATGTATGCTCACATGACATGTTTGATTCGCTCCTACCTTTGTTTCATGGAGAGTAGCCATATGTAGAGCAATTGAATGCTCAACCATCAAGTGCTGAAATTCAATCTTTGTAGGTGCAAAATTAGCCTGTAAATCAACCTTTTGATGAGGCAATTATTGAGGATGTAGTAGATGAGGAGAGAGCAGCCATAGAAGAATCTAGGCGTATGCCAAAATGGCTTGTGGAGACATTGAGGGATAGCAAGTTGGCAACTCCTTTACCTAGAAAAACTCGGCAGGTTCTCATCATACAGATTATTCTCATGTGGATCATGTTCTCATTTCTACTTTATGTAATGAGGAGGAACCTCTTTCCTTTGAGGAAGAACATGATGATGCATGCTATGCAGGATGAGTACAAATAACTCTATACTACTCAAGAATGACACCTGGTATTTGACAGACCTACCTCATGGCAAGAAGGCCATTAGTACTAAGTGGGTTTACAAGTTAAAATGCAATTTAGCAGATGGTAGCATTGATCGCTCTACAAGGCCAGACTTGTTGCAAAGGGGTATGCCCAGAAAAAGGCCATTGATTATGATGAGACCTTTGCACCCACATCTTGTATGACTACCATTAGGTGTCTCATTGCTTTGGCATCACACCATGGGTGGAATGTACATCAGTTGGACATTAAGACTGCACTCTTGAATGATGATTTACATGAGGAGGTGTATATATCGCAACCTCTTGGTTTTGATGTGAAAGGGGAAGAGTCTAAAGTATGCAGATTAAAAAAGGCTAAAGTATGCAGATTAAAAAAGGGGAAGAGTCTAAAGTATGCAGATTAAAAAAGGCTAAAGTATGCAGATTAAAAAAGGCTAAAGTATGCAGATTAAAAAAGGGGAAGAGTCTAAAGTATGCAGATTAAAAAAGGCTCTTTATGGCCTTAAGTAGGCTCCTAGAGCATGGTATGAGAATATTCATGCATACTTGGTTGTGCAAATGATTTTTGCAATAGTTCAACAAAGATTACCCTCTATGTGAAGAAGAGTAAGGACACATTTTTGGTCATCGTTCTATATGTTGATGACATGCTGCTCTCGAGACCCAATATAGATCAGATTTCAGCCTTTAAGGCTCATTTGTAGTCATCGTTTGAGATGTCAGATTTGGGGCCCTTGCATTATTATTTGGGGATTCAGTTTATGCAGTGCAATGATGGCATTGTTATGCTGCAGTCTAAATATATGCAAAAGCTATGAAGAGGATTAATCTTGAAGACTATAATCCTATGGCTACACCTATGGAGACAGGTACTCGACTTAGTCTTCAAGATGCAAGAGACCCTTTTGATGCTAGTTTGTATTAGCATGCTGTTGGATCCCTTCTTTATGTATGCAACACGAGGCCAGATATACAGTATGCGGTCTCATAGTTGAGCAAATTTATGCATAGCCCAGGTAGGAAGCATTGGCAGGTTGTCAAGCGGGTTTTTCACTATTTGCAGGGCACTCAATATTTTGGATTGTTTTATCCAAAGGGGGGTGAGTCACAGCAGCTACATGCTTTTAGTGATTCAGATTGGGCTGGATGTTATGACACACGAGTGTCCACTAGTGGGTTTTGCTTTCGCCTTGGTGATTCGTGTATATCATGGCTCAGAAAGATGCATCCTACAATGGCCACTTCTATAGCTATGAATCTAAGTACAGGGCAGCTTTTATAGCTACAGTTGAGTGTGTGTGGCTCAGACGTCTTATGGCTGATTTAGGTGTTCGACAGACATCTAGCACTACCATTTTCACTGACAGCCAGAGCGCATTATCAGTTGGCGAGAGGAACCCGGTGTTTCATACTCGCACTAAGCACATTGAGGTGCATTATCACTATGTCAGGGAAAGACTCTTTGCAAGCAGAGATTAGCTTGATCTATGTGTCTACACATGACAACATGGCAGATTTATTCATGAAGGCTCTTCCTCGTGTAAAGTTTGAAGCTTTTCGTAATGCTTTGGGCTTACTGCCTTTTCAGGATTGATTGGCCATACCTTGTACATGTTCACATCATCACCTCCAAGGGGGATTTCTAGCATTATATGGTAGTGATGTGTGTGAGCACACTTAGGACCGCCGGGGTACTTTTTTCCTCACTAGGAGGTTTTTTTCCCTGTGCGTATGTACACCCTCTTATCTACTCATTTTGGGATGTGTACTTATCTACTCATTTTGGGATGTGTACTTATCTTTTATATCTAGCACACATTTGTTCATTCTATTCTAGTGAGTTTGTGTGCTCTCAAGCTTCTCTATCTTGTGTGTGTGTATTGTTGAAACCCTAACTCTAATTCCAATAGTGTTGGCCCACTACTTTGGTTCCATTTAGCCTTATTGGTTTCCTTCATGCGGAGTTAGACTGATTTTGCAATTTGAGATGCCTTTTCTTTCTCCTTCAATAAGCTTCTACTCTCAATGTGTATTGGAAAAACCAATCAAACATTCCAATGAGGTAATTTGTTTGTGTCACCCCTCCACCATGACAAATGTTCTTGAAATAGATTCCCTTTGCCCTATAATGTGACTTCTGCATCCCTTGGGTGCTCCACATGTCGAGGGAACCATAATTTTCCAAGTAATATGATTCATGAGCGTAAAGAATATGCTGAAAACAAGCAATTGTGTGATTGATTATAAATACAAATAGATTGTAACAACTTGATAATAACAAGAAAATACTATGTAATGGGTGATTGATGTTTTTCCCTAATTGTCTCAATGACCAGTTGAGTAAACTCAATACTGTTGTCTTGAATATGCTTCATTTTTTAATATTGGTAGTACTCAAGCAATATGATCGACTCCATCTTGTCAAAACAAGCCCAAACCTTTGCTCGCTTATTTCGAATACTTGAATCTTTGTTACAATTAGTCGTAC
Organism: Cibotium barometz; assembly: GCF_041138505.1. Lineage (NCBI taxonomy): Eukaryota > Viridiplantae > Streptophyta > Polypodiopsida > Cyatheales > Cibotiaceae > Cibotium > Cibotium barometz. The sequence goes on from NC_141100.1 coordinate 3,225,995, forward strand.
ACTTGCATAACTCTTTCCACAACTCCCATCTTGCTTTGGAGTTTTTCCCCAACATGTTGTGCAAAAAATTCCTAGCCTTTGTTCTACTCATTGATACTTGTTATTCCACAACGTGATTATCTCTAGACATTTTTGCATCCTTCACTATTTTGATGTTGCTTCCATGCACCCCTAGAGAGTTGAGTAGATCCTCCACTTTGGAAATGGCTTCCATGGATCGAGCAGCCACCTTCATAGTGAATGCAAAGTTAATGTGAAATTTGAGCAACTTATCAAATATTCTCATCATGGCATGTAATGTACATAAGTGAATTTTTTCACATGGGAATGAAATAATGGGATTCCATGTAGGATCCTTTGCATCCTTGTCTGGCAGTGCTTCCAAGTTACATGACATGACTCCATCAATCCATCACAATTCATCTTCCTTCTTGCACTTTTGCTTTGATTTATTCATGCATAGAGGGAAAGGAAGTAAAAGAGGTAGCACTTGTGTCACAACCAAGCATTGTTTTCAAATCTCCTCCTAAATGCCAATCCACTACAAAGCTACCCACACCTAGAACTTCAAGTTGTTCACCATTTATTTGTTGTTGCTTGATGACCTCAACAATCTAATAACATCTTTGAAGCATCCAATCTAGCAATTCATGGTTCTCCTTAGGCACCTCAAAAGCTCCTTAACCACCAATTGTCTTTTTCAGATTGAACACTGAAAGAAGGCACCTTGTCCTTGTCCTTGTCCTTTGCATGTGCCATTGCCTCATTCATAAGTGTAAGTTCCATTCCTTCCAATCTATGCCTTTGAAAATTTGACACACACCTGGATTCAATACAAAAGAGACCACTCCCATAGACTCTACAATCATGAAGCAACACATGATTGGATATATGTGCTATTTTTTTCACCATAAATAAGAAAGTTTAATTCATACTAACCTTCATGAGAGACTTTATAAAATTTGATCATTGCTTGTTAAGGTCTCTTTAAATCCACGAAAATATTGTTGAAGACATTGTAATCTACTTTGATATCACCCTTTGATTTGTCCTTCAATACTTTTGTTCCCTCCACATGGAAAGACTCACCGAAAAGTGATCTTACATCTGCATTGTCTATCTTCTTTGCCAATGCAACTTTGTACGGAGGTGGAAGTAAGTGGCTTTGGATCCCTCGCTTGCGAAATTCCTCCTTTGTGATGGTATGGATGGACTCATAGCCTTTGGTGACTTATACACCTGCTTCATTGAATATCATTTACACTCAAAATCCCCTCAATTTCCTTCATGATATCTTTCATCAAAACATCACGAAATCCCTTGTAATTGGAGTCACAAACAATAGCCAACATGTCATGCTTCTTAATGCAAGCTTTCAAAAGACTTTGGGTATGTGTTTGTGAATTCCCCACCACTGATGCATCAATCAAAAAGTTCTTGAAATCTAAACGTTGAAGAAAAGTGTTAGTTTTAGAACTCTTATTAAAATTATTCAACACTCAATTATTTTTAATCACCTAGTTGCCATTAATCACCTTTTCCTAGCACCACCGTATATTGCAAGCCTATCAATTTTTGATAGCTCTCTTTGGTGTTCCCCTTGCACCAACTGGGTTTTCTTCAAATGATCTAATTTGAGTCTAAGCTTATTTAATTCTTTCTCTTGTTCGTTGATTTGTATCTCTTGGTCTTTATTCTTATTCTCTAGATTTTGCACTTGTTTTATTAAATATTTACTTATTTTGTTAAATATTCAATATTTGATTGAAGATGCAAATTTGATGTGTATATATTTTGCATGAAATCCCCGCCACAGACTGCTAGACATTTACAATATCCAAGAAGCCCATTTTTTCCATCACTAATGTGACGTACTAAACTACTTAGATTAGTGAATGGTGGTTATCTACTAAGGTTAATGGCTCACGTGGATAGAGCACACCATCAACCCATAAGTCTACATGTTTCTTTCCGTGAGCCCTAAGTAAAGAAGTGGATGCATTATCCAATGGTTGTCTTACATAGTAAGGATGTTTCATTGATGCATATTTCTCTTCAACACAAATATGAAGATCTATCTTATGTTTTCTTGTGTTAGCAATATCTTCTAAAAAGCAGGCACGGTTTCGACTAAGGTCAGCAATGAAAGAAAGATTAGAGTAAGATGAAAGGATGAGTAAAAGAAAATGAGATAGTTATTGTTTAAAATGACCTTCAAAAGGTACCTCTGAGGGTAACAAATGATCGAGGGACCCTTTTTGATTAAAAAATGTTAAAATTTTAAAATTCAAAAAAACCCTAATTTTAGGGTCCCTTATACCCACGTTTTTTCATATTTGGGAAACAGAGAGGTGTGGGACCACATATAAATGCCTAAGATATGATGGAAAAGGTATGGGGCTTGAAGAGGTAGTTATTGACTAAAAGTGACCTTGAAAAGGTACTTCTGGAGGTTACATATGATTGAGGGACTCTTTTTTGATTGAAAAATGTTTAAATTTAAAATTTTCAAAAAACCTAAATTTTGGGGTCTCTTTTATCCGTGTTTTTCAAATTTGGGGAAAAGAGAAGTGTGGGACCACATAAAAAAGGCAAGTGGTCCAACGAATCTCATACATAAAAAATTAAAAAATGAGGATGGACTCTAGAAATAGTGGTAACTTTTCTAAAAAGTGAGTGGACCCTAGAGTAAGAATAAGAGAGGATCTAGGAGTTACTAGTCTAAAAGGGACCCAAAAGTAGGGTATTCATTATCTTGTACCCTGCTATGGAGAAAAGCTTAGCATTCTAAACTCAAAAAGTTAGAAACTTAAGCTAATCCTTACAGGGCCCTTTTTGTAGTCCATATTTCCCATAATGCTTTCTTTTTCTTAAATCAGATAGATCTTGCCTTATTCTGGTATCTTATTTTGAACACCATCAACCATTATTCTTTGAGAAGATCTAATTTAGATAAATCTTTAGGAAGCTTCCCCTCCATGCTGAGCCAAACTCCAAATGGGGCTCCTTTGCTATGTGATAAAACTTTGAGAGCTTCGGATACTCTTCCGTAGCCTTTCTTGCAACACCATAGTGCACTTTCATTAACAATACATAAACAATAACTATTTTTCCTAGGATTTTGCTCTAATACCATGTTAGATTTAGGGGGGGAGAGTGAATGAGCCATTCATGATGAAAGAGAGTTGATAACAGTCATATCATTGATCCTATTCAAATGAACAACTACATGAGGCATAAATAGCCTTGAGAGATACATCCCATATGACTAGATACATGAGTGGATTGACATCATTGCTTATGTCGTTGGGAGCTACACACAACCTTAGGCTTATACATATCTTATGTCCCTTTTGATATATGGCTAAGGGACAATGTTGGGCTTATATTTTAACAGGGGTATCATGCACATCGGTAGAGCCAAATAGGCTTTTCTTCTCTAAACAAAAATATAAATAGTGCCACCCCTCTTAGATAAAGACAAGACCCCACCCTACTTAGACATACAATTGATGCCCCACCCCCTTGGCACATTAAGGAGTTAATGTCCTCATTTGGAAGTCATTCTATCCTTACAACTTCCTTGAAATGCTACATTAGACATCACATTATAAGAAAATGTTACTCATGTGATAACTAATGTATTTAGCCCTTTTATTGCCTCTTATTGCTAATAGTGGAATGCTTCAATACCTTAAGAAAAAGAAAAAGAAACCTTCAATAGTGGACTGCTTCAATACAAAACCTTAAGAAAAAGAAATACATACCTTCATATTGGTGGGTGCCTCCTGGTAAACTTCATAGTGCACTGCCATCAATTCAAGTGCAAATCAACTTTTTCTCTACTAACCCATAACTCTAGGTTTAGCACAAAAGTAGATCTTAAAAAAAAAACAACCTAGCTACACTGAGTTTACTCGCTATCACTATATCTGAAAAAAAAACAACCTAGCTACACTGAGTTTACTCGCTATCACTATATCTGAATCCATATCAAAAAATGTGTCAAAATCATGGGCTCCAGCCTGTGAGCTCCAGCCTAGGCTGCGACATGTGTATGGGCCTTAATTGCTCTATAGCCTAGGACCTAAATCTTTGTTACAGCATCCACATGTGTAGTATTTCTTGGGAATCCTTAAACTCTATAGCCTAGGACCCAAATCTTTGTTACAGCATCCACATGTGTAGTATTTCTTGGGAATCCTTAAACTCTATATCCTTGGTGATGGTGGTCAACCTCTTAAAGTGTTTCTTGCACAAAGCAAAGTCTACCAATGAGCGGTGTCTTTAATTCTATTTGTATTTGTTGCTCCACAGTACCTATTTAGTCATCCAAACTAGTCCCTACACCACTGGTCCCCCTATAGTACCATTAGACTCACACCCTCGTCCTACTCATAGGTTGTATGCTTGCTCTCATCAAGGACTCATGCTAGCTCATGTTCATTCCACTCCATCTTGAGAGGCTCCTCAAAGCCCTCAAGGAGAGTGTCGACTCTGACCTCTGCACTGAGTCTCTCTAGGTAAACATGGCTAACTTAGTGGTAATTGTTGAGATTTCATGGTGCTCATTCTAGATTCAAAAAGTGTGGAGGAGAGAGACAAAATACAAGAAAAAATCTTGCTTATTGAGTTGCTTACACATACAACTTGGCTACAAACACCTTCTAGCCTTTGCCTTTAAATAGGTGAGCTAGTGGACCATAGGTCCATTAACACACACACCCTTCTCCTACCCTTTTACTTGACCTTAATCTCTTAATATCCCCCCTCAATACCAACTATGGAAAAATTAGAATAGGTGGTATTGGACATAGGTTGCCTTTATAACATTAGGCTTACAAGGCTAGGAATATAGGTGTTGTTACATTGAGATTTAAAACAATTTCTCATTGGAGTTAGAGGTTGATGCAAAGTTAGCCTCTGACTCTTTGTTAGGATATTTAGAAGTGATATGTCTCGTTTGTTTACACTTGTTACATTTCGTCTTGTTGGGATATTTGATCCAACAATTATTTGCCAAATGACCCACCTTTTTGCAATGGTGGGCACATCTTACTTTGCTCACTTAATGTGACAAAGCTTGTTCAATATGCGATGAAGTGGTTGCACTTGAAGATTCAGCCCCTCCCTTAACTCCTTCACGGGTGGGATTAGGTATGTTCTTCAGGGTGGTGACTAAGGTGGGGTACACCTTCTTGACTGCTTTTAATAAAATAGCCACTGCATCATCTTCATCCACTCTTACATTCACTGATGCAAGTTGAGCCATAAGTCCCTTCAAATGAGAGATGAAAGCTTCAATGCCCTCTCCCTCTTTGAGCTCCAAGCCGAAAAATTCAGTTTTAAGAGAGATATTGGAGTTCTTACCACAAGCTCCATAGAGCTTGTCAAGCTCATCCCATTTCTCCTTTGCAGTTGAAAGCTGGTCCACATGATGAATAAGAGCCTCATCAAGATGGAGCATGATGATGACTTGTGCCCTCTCATCATCTTCAATGTCTTCAGCCTTAGTACGATAACCTTAGTGCCGAAAATAAATGGCCAAAAACTTTGGACATCTTGTACTTGACAAGAACTTGCGAAGTGTGGAAGCCCTCTCCTGAGAACTTCTTAATTTGGGTGTTCTCCTTTGACATTGGGTATTGAAGAGGGATTATAAGATTATTAATGGGTTGATTTATGAAAAAGAATACTAGAAAATTGCTGAGATTTTGGCTTAAGTAGAAAAGAAATGGCTTATGAGAGTGCAAAAACCCTTAAGGATGTTGCATAAAAGATGATTATGTTGAAGATTATGGTGTGGCACTTATAGTGTGTGCCCATCCTCTAATTCTGAAGAAGATGTGCTTCGTTAGTGTGAAAGAACACTTTCTTTAGTAATTATGATCACCATTAGTGTTTAAGAAACTCTATTAATGCTTAAGAGCACCTTTTTTTAGTGTAAAATGACACTTTTATTGGTGCTTAGGCACACCGTTAGTGTTTAAGAACACTCTTAGTGCTTAGAAGCACTCCTAATGTCAAGAGGCTCCCCTTTTCTGATGGCTACGCCCACCAATGGTATTTAGCAACACCTTTAGTGCTTATAAGCACACTTTGGAACCTTGTACACTTGATGAAGCTTGATGACAATGAGGCTTATGAACACCTCATGGTGTATGCCCACCACTTCAGAAGATCTAGAATAAAAGCACTTACAAAGAGCACTTAAGTGAGTAAGATCAAATTAAACAAGGATTGGTGCTAAAAAACACTATTTTGAAGCTTCCATGGCTTCCTCATAGGGCAGCCCTAGTTTTGTGGCTCTTGCATCATGCATATCGAGCATGCATTGCAGCTCATCTATTGAATGGAGACCCTTCAGACTATGGGCTTCAAAAGCCCTAAGCTTATGTGGCTTATCATTGCCCACAGATGGCAAATTGTTGTACGACACGGACGGCTGCCGAAAAACTGTGCCGGCTTGAACGCCGCGCTCTCAGAGAGACCAAAGCCACTAATTACCCATAAAAAACTTTGAATCCGGTTGTGCTAAAGGTTTTCCAAGAAGAAAGCATGAGAAGATTTGGCCTCCTTTGCATGCTAGAGCTCCTCCACTGACAAGGGGTTCAAATCCACAAAAAACGGGATGTAGGATAACCTAGTCTACACCACAAAAAGTGTGACCTAATCTACCCAGCTCTAGATACCATGTTGAGATTTCATGGTGCTCATTCTAGATTCCAAAGGTGTGGAGGAGAGAGACACAAAATACAAGAAAAAATCTTGCTTATTGAGTTGCTTACACATACAACTTGGCTACAAACACCTTATAGCTTTTGCCTTTAAATAGGTGAGCTAGTGGACCATAGGTCCATTCTCACACACACCCTTCTGCTACCCTTTTACTTGACCTTTTCTCTTAATAGTAATCTATTACATGGTGTTTGGATCTATAAGTCACACATCTTGATAGATATTTTTCATGCCCAATATCTTATACATGGCCACAACAATAAGGTATGGCATAGTGGACACTTCACCTCCTACACCAACAAGATGGTGATGCAACCTAGGTGGAAGATATGGCCACATATAAGCATCTAGACATATATCAAATCAATCAACACCATGTAGAGTTGTTAGCCCCCACACATGCATTCTTGGGAGCATGGCTGGCCTTGTGGTGGCATCCTTTAACCTCTCCTATTGTGGCCAAGGATAAAGAGAAACATATGGATGAGCACAAATGCTACTATCCAATCAAGAAGCTATCTCTGATGTAGATAATGCTTAGCTCTATGCTCTGCAATTCACTGTCGCATCACCTCATCAACGAGTTTCTACCTCCCAATAGTTACCTGATCTCTCAACTGCTTTGCATCTTGTCAATGTTCGGACTCGGCATTTACACGGCTCCTGACCACCTAGTCGGCTCCTAAAGAGCAGCGACAAGTAATGTAACTGTACCTAATGCGACAAGCTAACGCTAGCTGATATGCTAACATATGATTAGGCATATGCATATGGTTAAGCATATGAAAGCCGTATGGAAGGCTCTCTATATGCTTTCCTTTCTTTTCCATATGACTTGCATATTCTTACATGGCAAACCTAGACAAGCATATGGCAAGGAAATGCAATCCAAATGCAAGATTATGCAAGCCTACGCAAGCATATGCTGCATATATTTAGGTAGGCATGTGGAACACCCAAGTAGGCACATGGATATGGCAAGACTAGGCAAGCATATGGATATTGTAAGCATAGTTAAGCATATGCCAAGCCTAGGCATATAGATATGCATATGCCTAGGCAAGCATATGGATATTGTAAGCATAGTTAAGCATATGCCAAGCCTAGGCATATAGATATGCATATGCTTAGGCAACCATACACATCCATAATATACTTAGGCAAGCATATGGATATGGCAAGACTAGGCATATGGCAAGCCTAGGTAAGCATATGGATATGGTAAGCATAAGTCATATGATTAGGCAAGCATACACATCCATAATAAGCTTAGGCAAGCATATTATGGATGCGTATGCTTAGGTATATGCATTTGGCAAGTCTAGGTATAGGCATAGGCTTGCATATGGAAGACATATGCAAGCCTAAGCAATCATATGCAAGGCATATGCCTAGGCAAGCATATGGCAAGATTATGCAAGCTAATTAACGCATATGATAAGAATATGCAAGCCATATGCAAGGCTCACCATATGGTTGCCTAGGCTTTCCCATGGCTTGCTTAATTTTTCCTATGCTTGCAATGACATGAAATGCAGCCATAATAACTTCTTTCCCCTTTCAATGGCATTGAAAAGAGAAAAAGGAGGAGATGGTGCCACATACCTTGCAAGTGCTCACATTGGTTGAGCATAGCAATGGCTTGAATAGGCTTCTTCTTCAACCACTCTAAACCTAGGCAAAAACCATAAAAATGAGTTAGTTTTTAAAAACTCTACATTATGTATAAAGGAAGAAGAAGCTTGTACTTAATCAATCTACACTACTAGATTAATCTAAATTAAGTAATATACTCTCAAAACTCTCTTTTCTCCCCACACATGCTTGTGAAACCCTAATATTGACCATTAGGGTTTTGTGTATGGGGGAGAGAGGGTGTAAGAGACCATGCTTATCAAACCCTAATATTGACTGTTAGGGTTTTATGTATGGGGGAGAGAGGGTGTAAGAGACTTTGCTTATCAAACCTTAATATTGACCATTAGGGTTTCATGCATAAGGGATAAGAGAGCTTAATAAAGACAGAGAGAGCTTAATCTCAATGGCATTAGAGGTTAATGAGAAAACACTATTGAGAGAGGGTGTAAAAGTGAGAGGGAGAACCTTGGCATGGTGTATGTGTGTGTGTATGTGTGCGTGCTAGAAAATGGGGAAAGAGAGACGAGGGAATGATGCTCACTATAGTGGGGTAGAGTGCTAGAAAATGGGGATAGAGAGACAAGAGGGAATGATGCTCACTATAGTGGGGTAGAGTGCTAGGAATGGGGAAAACATTTAGGTGATACCCCCAAATCATGCACATAGGTATTTAAAAAAACAATAGTTTTGCTGTAATTTTGATGGTAACTTACTAGGACTCCTACTAGTAGCGATCGTTATTTTGTTGGTGCAATGATGGTAGGCTTCACTGGTACTCTCCTCTCCTTGTGTAATGTTGGAGATTTGGGACTATATGTAGACAAGTAGGTTGTAATATATTGTGACAACCTTAGTAGCATACAATTGGCTAGAGACCCAATGTTTCATGCACAAACCAAACACATAGAGGTCCACTATCAGTTCATCAGAGAGAAGGTCTTGGCAGGAGATGTTGATCTTGTGTACATCAGCATAGAGGAGTAGGTAGGCTAACATTTTTACCAAGACCTTGGGAGCAAAGAAGCTTCATAGATTTCATACTATGTTTGGAGTCTTGGAGATAGAGTTAGGCTTCAGGGGGAGTGTTGAGATATGAAGATCAACACGAGCTGACACTCATAATGTGCCTAGGAGACCATTCCACCTTTACACCGTTGGCGCATTTAGTAGCTAACATAGCAAATCTTCACCAATGTTTCTATAGCTAGACTACACCTACCTAGTCCAATCAAGTAATGGCATACTTATTTTTCCAATAGGTCACCTACTTAGTGTGTTTATATTATGGACCGCTTGCACATAGTGCTCTAGTACTTATATTAGTTTTCACTTATCTCTTGTAGACCTATTTTGAGAGTAACAAGAAGAAGAAAATTTCAGCCTTCCATCTCTATGTGTGTATTCTCCATTTTTATATGTGTGTGTGTGTGTGCTTGAGCTCAAGCTCTCTCTCCTTCCCTAATGTTTTCAGCAAGTTTAAGGGGTGAAAACCCATGCAAGTTATTAAACTCAAATGTGCTAAAGTAGGAATGGCTTACAATATTCACATAGGTGAAGAATCGACGAGTGAGTTTAATGGGTGAAAACCCACGCAAGTTACTAAACTCAAATGAACTAGACTACGCATGGCTTACAATATTCACACACGTGAAGAATCGATCAAAACATGAAGTGTAAATCATTATGATTGAATGCACTTGAATTGATGGCATTGTAATACAAAGTTTACCAAGAGGCACCCACTAATATGGAGGTAGTCATTTCTTTTTCTTAAGGTTTTGTATACGTGTGTGTGTGTGTGTGTGTGTGTGTGTGCACATGTGTGTATATAATGTGTATGTCTATGTATATGTGTGTGTGTGTGTATACATACACACATATATATGTATCCATGACACACACACCCACGCATTCATATATATATATGTGTGTATATATATATATATATATATACATATATACATACACACACATATATGCATCCACACACACATTTATACATCTATATTCGCGTACATAGGCACATATATACATAAATAATACATACATATATATACACATACACACACACACACACATATAATACATGCATGCATATATACACACACATATATATACATAAATAATACATACATATATACACACACACACACACACACACACACACATAATACACGCATGCATATATATACACACATATATATACATATAGATACATATAGATACATATAGATACATACATGCATGCATATAGACACACACACCCCTATACACACACACATATGTGTGTGTTTGTGTGTGTGTGTGTACACAGACACATATATACACACATGCATATATATATACATGTACACACACATATACATGCACCCATATATATATATATATATGTATGTATGTATATATATATACATGCTTACACACACACACACACATACTCTTGCATGTGTACACATACCCATACACACACATATATATGCACACACACACGCACATAATCACAAGAAGGAATATTTTGGTGTGCAACCATTATGGGAATTTCATGGGGCTAAACTAGCATAATTATGCATGTATGTGTAGTGATGTGGTGTATGTTTTAGATTAATGGTGGGGATGTCGGTAAATGATGTAAGTGAGGGTTAAGGATGAAATTCTTGTTAATGAGGATTAAGGATCAGGCATATGCGATTTAAATATGTGCATATAATGATTATGTTGAACTGCACTTATCATTGTTATTTTGACTGGTGGTGTCGGTGTTAACGAGGCTTAAGGACTTTTGCATAAGTGATCTAGATTAATGATTGATGTTACATTGCACTTCATTACTATTGCTTTATGAAGGTTAAGGATCATGCTGTCAGGGTAGCTTGAGAATTCATCGATCACGCATAAGCGATCTCGTATGTGCGGATGTATTGGTTAAGCAGTAATAAGCACTTGCGCGCATGATGTGTATGATACGCAGGATGACTTCTCATCAGCAAACGAAGGGGAAAAGGATAGAAACGTACAGAGGGTGAGATGAGATGGACATAGCAGCTGCACGATGGTGCGTTTGAGTGTACTAAACGTACTTCAAACCCTCTAAAGTGTTAAATACTTCACCCACCCCTGTCGAATTGTCTTAGCACTTAGACTTAGCGATTTGAAACTTCTCTTGCAAGGAGATTGGATAGTGAGAGGCGAGAGACCCCTCAGGCAAGGAAATTGGATAGTGAGAGGCAAGAGACTAGACCCCTCAGACGCACCCCGTCTTTAGGGCCTTAGGGTATTTACAAACTACACTCCCTTCTTTTAGGGCCTTAGGGCCTTAAAGCATGTACAAACTCTACTCCCTTTTTTCTCCCAATGGATAGGAAGAATGTCCATTCTCATAGGAAGAATGGCCATCCATGAGAATGGACAGTGGAAATCTCTCCCTTTTGCATGCTTTTTCCCCCTTTTTCTTGATTGTGTACAACCTCTTACTTCGCATGACCAACCAATCTACTTTTACTTTTGCCACTTATACACAATTATTAGGAACAATATTAGAAGTAAAAAGAGACTCAACTCTAAAGTACCTATTACTTTCACCTACTTAGCAATTGTGTGCCACCTATAATCATATTTTCAAGAGTCCTAGAAAAATATAATAAGATTTGATTATTTTTATCATGATAATGTTTTCAATCTAGGAGCTACTACTTGAGTGCATGGATCTGAGCAATGCAAGGTGATGAAGCATGTGGATCACCAAGTACAGGAGGTTTCCTTTGTTGTGATTGCCCATGAAGGGGGTACACAACCACCCTCACATGAATCAACAACTCTAAGGCTTCCCTCCTCCCTACAAGATCATCAACCCTAAGGCTTCCCTCCTCCCTACAAGATCATCAACCCTAGAGGCTTCCATCACCCAAATCAATAACTCTAAGGCTTCCATCATTCCTCCAAGGTTACCCCTCATCATCATGACACCTTCCCTTGCATGACCCTCCCACCACCACTTCCTGCATTCAATACCCCCCATGGAGTCCATTCTTTGTCTCTCCTTCCTATTAGCTACCCCTAATAGCCTTTACCCATCACTTATTATACATCAAAGACATTAGTCGGCCAAGGACTTTTAGCGTGATGTGTTCCATGGGAGAACCAAGAAGAAGTTCTATCTAAATAGATAGGTTGGTCAAAAGTATATGGTAACGTGCATTGGAACCACACCCTTCTAGTAGGTAAAGCATGAATATTGTATCAAAAGTCAATGTCAACTATTAATGAATATCTCTATACTTATCATGCAATTTTAAAATGTCACTTTTTATACACTCCAACACAACTTGCCTATAGCGATGCTTGTTTGCGTCGCTATGGGTGTCACTACAGGCGTTGCTATGGTGTGTCTCTTATTATGCAACTCTAGTAGCGACACCTAGACATCACTTAAGCATCATCATTACATCGCTTAAGTGACGCCAACAATATCATGGCTTAAGTAACACCTACTGCTTGGGTGCCACTTAAAGACGTTATCTTAGTGTGTCATGTAAACGATCATGAGCATCGCATAGGCGATGTGCAACAGATATTTTAAATGATTAAAAACTAGCATTACAGTGTGACAGTTCTCTCTATCTCTCTCACATGTACAAAATATAGTGCGACGGTTCTCTCTATCCCTCTGTCTCTCTCTCATTACAATACTACAGCTCTCTCTCTCACACACATACATACAATATCAAAGTACTCCTTCTCTCTCTCTCTCTCTCTCTCTCTCTCTCCTCGCATTGGATTGAGCACACATCATTAGGGGGCCTTTGAACATCAAAAGGGCCCTGTAAGGATCCCTAATTTTAAGGAGTTAAGACTAATTTTATTGAGGTTTAAGGAGACAAACCTCATAATGACACTTACTTTTGGCCCTAAAAGTAGAGGATCTCTCTAGTTTTCCCTCTCTAGGATTTTCACTCTAGGATTCTCTTTCTAGCCACTAAAACTCTCGAAACATCATCAATCTCGTCCATATAGGGGCCCCAAAAATATTTTTTATGACAATTCAAAATAATTGTCTTAAAATAACTTTCAATCACATTTAATGCACTTTCATTACGTTTCTGAAGTTTCCTCTAAATTCCATATCAACAGTCATTAAAGACAATCTCGTTTAATACACTTTAATTGCGTTTTTGAAGTTCCCACAAATTCTAAATCAATGTTCATTAAAAGACAAGGAAAACTTACATTTCTCTTGGAAAGCTCATAAATGGGGTAGCAAACTATAGGATGTCAACACCACAAGGTATGAATATCAGATAACTCCTCAACATTTTGTCTACAACTCTACTTTCTCCTTGATACTCCCATGTAGCGTACCAATAAACCTATCCTTTTTCAAGAATTTAGGTGGTACTTGGTTCTCTCCCAAGGCTCTATGTATCCTTCTCCAACTAGCCTCAAGTCTACCCAGAAAGGCTGGCATCTCTTCATCCTCTCCTTGGTACAACTTTCTGAGCTCCCTCCAGAGGTCTTCAATCAAGACTATCTTCCTTTCTAACTGGTCCTTCCAAAAGTAAACTAACCATCCTCATCTTGTATGCATCTCTTCATCCTCCCCTTGGTACAACTTGCTGAGATCTCTCCATAGGTCTTCGAGACTATCTGCCTTCCCATATTTCATCCTTAATGCCTCTTTTAACCTATCCCAATCCCCTTTTTCAGCATCTGTAATAACATCCTCATACCAGCATCTCTTCATCCTCTCTCCTTGTTGGTACAACTTGATGGGACCCTTTCCATAGGTCTTCAGGACTATCCACCTTCCCATATTTCCTTCTTAATGCCTCTTTTAAAACCTATCCCAATTCCCTTTTTTAGCATCTATAACAACATCCTCATACCATTCCCTAGCTGGTCCTTCCAAAAGTAAACTAACCATCCTCAATTTGTATGCATCATCATCCTTGTTGCTACTCAAAGCTGTAAGTTAAATCCTCCTAATAAATTGGTTGACATCCTCATACCTTTTCCCTCTAAACACTTCATATCCAATACCTACCATGGTCTTGAGTTGATCACCAAGTGGTTCCAAGCTGCAGATCAAAGCCCTTAACAAGAGCTCTCCAGTTCCTTAGTGGGAGCACAAAAACATGTGAGGGATCTGGGTGATGGGCGCTACACAAGTGTGGTGTCTGATGGTCTCTATAACACCATCAGACACCATACAGGTGTGAGATATATGGATACAGGAAATTGGGGCTCACAAACCATATGCTCCAAAAGTACCTATCAACCCTAATGATATCACCTAAATCCTTATGATTTTTTTAAAAAAACCTAAACCAACTGTTGTTACCTCTTTGGAGAGATGTATGTAGTTCCTTGCACTCCACTATTTCTCTGGATCAATGGACTTTCAACCTCTTTAAACCCCAAAAAAGCCCTATGATGATAGCCCACGCTTTGGCCACCTTTTCACTATACATTAATCTTACTATTCAAACTCAAATATGTCTTGCTTCTAGTCCTCTCAGCCTCAGATACAACCCAAATTGGCTCCCCTCCTGACAATCTAGAATAATCTGTCCCTTGTATCTAATAGGTTACTTCAATTTAAAACATAAAATAAAACCCTAAACATTTAGAGCTAATCTTTAGAGGTGTCTGATCCATAGAATCACCCTTCCTTGATCTTCCAAAACCTATAATTCCATTCCCCCCTGCAGCTTCAAAACAACCTAGGCTAATGGTTCCCCAGTTGAATAACTTCTGATTTAGTACAATATCTCAATTCAGGTCTAGAATTCTGAGCTACTTGATAGTCATCTTGACACCAAAATTTTCTCCAGTTGATCCCCCTCTAGACAGTAGTCCAGTAAAGGCAATCGTTATCTGTTCTCTATGCTATTTATTCATGACTTCTCTCATTTCAAATGATTTGTACAAACAGTAGACTCAATCCAAGATAGCCATCTCTATTCAATTTCTGACAATCACTCAAGCCCACTCAGTTGTTGCTGACATCAAACCAAAAATATAGAAATTGGCCATTCAACATACACTCAAACTCAAGACTTAGAATTCACAAACAACGGTCTGTTGTCCCAAACATTGAACCATTAGATACAGAGTACTTGGGACACCTACACAACATTCTATTATATACAAAACTTACAGCAATCCCCTCTTAATGTAGCTCACAACAACAGCAAGACAAAAAAAGTGATGAAAACTTTATGCTTTAAAGGATGAATTGCATGAACAAACTGAAGAAGATGAAGTCCTCTTTGATGAGCTCCCAGCAAGTAGTAATAGACATCAACTCCAATCACCAACAGAAGGTCTTGGAAAGAATCAAATTCTAACAGAGTATGTGCTCCCAGATGCTCTGGCTTCCCCATTCACTTGGGCCCTAATCTGTACATCCACCTCTACTCCGATTCTGAATCCCACAGACCTAAATTGTCCAAATACCTCTACAATTTCCAATCACATCTTCTGATATTAATGCTTCCTCTTCAATTCAACTTCTCTAACCATTCAACTCCATGTCCCCTTTTGCGTGCCCAGATCCATGTTCATTCAACACCCCAATTCTCTCTCTCCTCTGAGTTTAAAATTTGACGTTTCTTCCTCTATCTCCTGCTGCTGCTGCTGCTGATGTGCACCTTGCATGCTAAATTAGCCCATACCCTGCTTCTATTCTCAACTACCAGCATTTTTATCTTCCCTGACTAGTGGTGTCCTCTCTCCATGCTAAGTGGACTGCCACTTATATATAAACATGGGATGTAAATACTGATGCCTCATCCCTATGCACATGACCAGCCCATGAGTCATTCTTGCCACCATCATACATCCGTTCACTTATTTCCCATCATCCCTACATCATGGACATGTTATGACTATTTACAGCCATCCTCTCTCAGACTTGAACTCCCAACAAACCTATGCTACCATGTGGACAAATTCCATGTGGATGTCAGATGCAGATGAACATGTGTCATCATCATGAACACCATCAACTATAGTTTATTTTCAACACTCTCTACATGCAACTTAATCATCTACTCTATCAAACACGAGACCATAAGGATCTAAGGGCTACCTATAGCTACTCTTTTTCATATTTATACCTACCATGGGCTTCTTACTGGGACTCTAATCCCTCTTGCAAGCATCACTAGAATTCTCCTAACAACGTGATAAAGCATCTTAAATTGGCATTACAATACTCTCAATTTGTCATCTTAGTTTGAGTCTTAACAATACAAAGGCCATGCACACCAAATTGACAATCTACTTGAAATAAAAACATGACAATGACTCCTCTAAATCATTTCAGGAGTCAACTATGGGTGCTTTGTAAGTGCAAGAATTGTGGTCTCTTTTGGACTCATACCTTGAGTATGTGAAGACACGTTTCTCTCTAAAGCGTCTTCAGTGCGTATCTCATTATTATGGTTTCAGATATTCAAATCGTAATTGGATGATTCCTAGCTTTACCATGCTACACATTTATGATGAATAGAGAATATACTTTTTTTTTCTACTTGACTAATGTTACGGCTTGAATGTTGAACCCTTCCCATATTCGCACTAAAGACCGCTTTAGAGAGAAATGTATCTTCATATGCTCAAGGTGTGAGTCTAAAACGAGTCACAAAAGCACCCATGGCAGACTCCTAAAATGATTTAAAGGAGTGATTATTATGTTTTTGTTTCAAAAAAATTATCAATTTGGTGTGCATGGCCTTTGTATTGTCAAGACTCAAACTAAGATGACAAATTGAGAGTATTGTAATGCCAATTTAAGATGCTTTATCATGTATCTTTTATTGTCCAATTCTTCTACTTTCTTGCAAACGTTTACTACAATTTAGGGAGCCGTTGGTTTTGGGAGGCCAATGTGGGAATTATAGCAAATTTCAGGGTCAAATGGTAATTTTGATGAGCAATATGGCCAAATTAGAAATGGTGGAAATACAAGAGTCAATACAAGAATTTTAGTCAAATTTAAAGCCAATTTGGTAATTTGATAAGGTCAAAATGGGAATTTTAAAAATACTAGGGTCAAATTGAGAATTTTGGCACAATTTAGGGTCAAATTGATAATTTTCTCTTTAAAAAATCTTTGGAAATAAAACTTTGGGATATCCATCAAGAACTTTTAAAAAAAAAACTTCAAGAAAAATGAATGCGATCCACATCAAACAAAGGAATCTTAGCAAGAAAGTCAGAAAGCTCACCTTTACTTTCAGCTAGTGACAAACCAATGACTATTAGCCAAAAGAGTATACGAGTTGTGGGTCAAACTCCTACATAATTATAGCATACATCACAATTATCCTATAATATATGTCCCGGAACGAGCATAACCAAGTTTTCATGGTCCTTGAATCGTATATCATGGGGGTACATAGGAAATTAGACCACATAGGAAATTAGACTTGTATTTCATGGGTACACAAGAAACTAAAACGCGTGGGCCAAGGACCGAACTATGTAGGGAATAGGGATAAGCAAGGCCTTACCTAGCTATGTAGGCATGGGTTTCCAAGCCGAGATAGCCTCTGCTGTCCGGCCCTTCCAACCCAACAACATCCATCGATTGGAATCATCCAGGTCGATATTGAAATCCTTGTGATAATGGTTCTTCACATGGAACTTGGATCTGGACATGACGGTGGGGCTGATGGGCAACTGCTCGAAGCCAGCTCTCTGGATCCGAACCTGCCACTGCTTGTAGGTCTCGGGCCTGTCCACCCTCTCCACACCCTCGCAAGCCACGACGTTGAGAATGAGGCGGTACAGCCAGGCCCTCTCCACAATCATCCTCTCGGGGCAGTCGTCCCACGTTGTGTCCAGCATGTCGAACGCGCTGGAGAAAGAGTAAAGGGCCTCTCGGAAGCGAGATACGAAGAAAGGCGTGTTGTATCCTGCACTCAACACGGCGGTAACGAGAAGGTCGGGATTGAGACTGCGCATCCTGCTAAGCAGCTTCTGGCGGGGGCTAGAAGCGACCACACTCTCGTCTAGGAGATGGTGGAGCCTGTTGATGCAGTTCACCACCAGCACCTGGCCTTGCCGGGGGTGGAGCGAGGGCAGCTCCGCCTCCTCCCACTTGCCCGTAGCTATGGCGTGGTATTGGAAGGGTACCTTGTAGGTCCTGGCGTACTCCGCCAAGCGCTGGCCGATGTCCTGCACTCTCTGGGCCGGATTGAGGCCGGGCTGAGGGATTTCAATGCCCGTGATGACCAGCAAAGGGGGTCCCCCTTTGCGGTCTGCCAGCGCATTGATCAAGTAGGGCCATTGCAGGCCGTAGTAAATACCGTAGTCCACAATGTGGAGGCGGGATGCCCCCTCTGCAGCCTTGAGGATGCTCTGGTTGGCGAAGTAGTGCGAGATCATGACGTAAGGGCACACCTCGTATGCCAGCTTGAAGGCCTTGAGCAGTTTGGCCACCGATGGCATGTTGTTGGATGCGGCCGTGTACAGGCGGCCGCCCATGCCGCTCATGCGGGCCACCAACGCCTCGCTGAAGTAGTGAACCACGCGATGCAGCCCGCTTGCATTCGGAGAAGCGCCGTGCTGGCGGAGCTCTTGCAGAACATCGTTGGCCTTCCTTGCGTCTCCCGCCGCAACAGCCTGAGCAGCTCTTTCGAATCCACCAGCCCCAGCGCTCCATTCCCTGCATGGCTATTGCTTTTCCCTTTGTCTTTGTAGCTTTTCACTGCTGGAGACTTTTTCTTGCTTGAATTCGAGCCACCATTTATGCTACCCTTAATGTCTTTTGCTGAGCTTCTGGCCGCCATTTCTCCAACATAGAGATTTGCATAATCTTCTTCTACGTGCAAATCTTTGTTTTTCACAAAAGAGAGATCACCGTCCACAGAGCTAACAAGAGATCGGTCATATGCAATAGGCTGAACACGGCCCTCGCCCTGTTGCTGCCCTCTCCTGGTACTATGAGAAGTACGGCCAGCGGCAGCAGTATCTTCTTCCAAAGCAAAGCTGGTATTGTACGGCTGCACCCAATTGGACACCCTCAAATTATCCAATCCCGTCACTGGGATACCCTTCATCTGTAAGAGGTGCTGCTGTAGCCCTTCTGTCTTGGCAGTATCTAAGTAGGAGGGATTTGCTTCCGCTTTGATCTCCTGCCGGAAGCTACTGTGTACATGTGAGCTCGTACTACTGGCTGGAAGGGGCGTGGAAGGGTTTGAGTTCAGAACCTGATCTATCCAACTGTACTCATCATCCCCTGCCAGAAGCTCGTTGTGGTTGTAAGCATGGCGCGGCTGGGAGGAATAGCTGGCTCTGAGATCCTCACTAGAATCCACACATAAGTCGGGCGAGTGCTCACCCATGATTTCGTAGAAGCCGTTCACAATGGCCTGGTAGGTAATACAGTCCTGCTGCATATACATGCGGTCCTCCAACCCCTCGTCCATGAGCATTTCATTGATGTATTCAAGGACAGGCCGGTCCATGAGCACATCCTCTTCAAAAGCGGCGATGCTGGAATCGCCCATGTCATCCTCCACACTGCTCTTGTTCAGGACAGGCGCTGTGTCTAGTGGTGGAGGAAGGGAAGGTTGGAGGGTAAAAACAGCGAACTGAGATGAGGACGTGCTCATCACTGCTGATCATGGATTCTTCATCCCCAAGGAACTTCAGTTCAAACCTTAAAAGTTGAACCTTCAGGAATTCTCTATTAGAATGATTTTTGATGGACTTGGTCACCCTTCAAGATTCAAGATGACAGCTTTAGTAGAAACACGTGCGTGGCGTGCAGTCACCTTTCAAGATGATGGTTTTAGTAGAAACAAGTAGGTGACAAGTCCTTTGCTGTGTATAAAGTTTTTTTTAATGCATATGTCCAAGTCTAGTTGAAGAACTAGAACTTTTAGGATTACCCAAAGTCTAGAATTGCTTGCTTTTCGGATCGATATCAATTTTCTTATATTGGTATAGTTTTAATATATATTTTTATTTAATATTCTTACTTATTATATGTTTACATACTGTTATTATATATATTTATATTTTATACTTACATATTATACATCTTTATAGTTTTGTATTATATTATTTATTTAAATTTTCTTCTCTTAATATACCCTTAAACTCGTCTCTTTGTCCCCTTCCCCAATATGTGGCCTCCATTCCCCTTCTCTCTCTTTCTCTCTCTCTCTCTCATGCTCATGTGCCCCAACATGCCTCTCCTCCCCTTCCCCAAATCCCCTTCACTCAGGGTTCGGGAAAACAATTTTAGGAAAAAGGAACTAAATCCTTTTCACCACTAAATGAGAAGGAAATTGCTATTTTTGAGATGGTATTTTCTATGTGAACTTAGAGAATATAACTAAAACTTGTAAAATTTGAAAGGGTTTTATTTCCTTCTCATAAGAATTTGAGAAGGATTTTCCCGAAGTTGAACAAGTTCTAGGCTAAAGCGAACCCGTCTTTTCCCGAACCCTGCCTTCACTCTTTCCCCTACCCCAACACTTGGCCTCCTTCCAAACACCACATGTCCCCTCCCCTCCCAAAAACTTATGCGTAATAGATAGTATAGATATAGATAGATATATTATACATACACACACAAACACCACGTGTCCCCTCCCCTCCCAAAAACTTGTGCGTAATAGATAGATATATTATACATACACACTCACAAACACACATATATGTATGTATGTGTGTGTGTGTGTGTGTGTGTGTGTATGCGTGAGTGCGTGTATGTGTGTATGTGTATACATATATCTATATATAAACATATACATATATATGTATAAATGTGAATAAAAACATGCACACATGTATACACACATACATTTATATATCTTTTATAAACACACACACATGTATACACATATACATATATAACTTTTATTTATACACGTGCACACAGATACACATGTATATACACATACATACATACATACATACACATATATATATACATATATATATATTAATGTAATTTATATTTTATTAAAATCTACTTTTATTCTCTCTCTATCTCTCCCCCTCTTTCTCCATCTTTACACCTATCTCTCTCACTCTCTCCCTTCCTAGGCCTATCCCCATCTCACTTCCTCTTTGTGTCACTCTTTCTCAAACACACATATAAACATGCACATGCATGCACTCTCTCTCTCTCTCACACACACACACACATGTACACACCCATACATGCACTAATGTAAATGCACACTCTCTTCCCCCACACATACTCCCTCTTCTCACACACACTCTCTCACACATAGAAACACTCTCTCTCTCTCTCTCTCTCTCTCTCTCTCTCTCTCTCTCTCTCTCTCTCTCACACACACACACACACACACACACACACACATGTATGCACACACACACACATACATGTATGCGCACACACACACATACATGTATGCACACACACACACACACACATGCACGTCCACACACACACATACTCTTTCTCTCTCTTTCTTTCTCGTACACATGTAAATATATATAATTTATAATATTATGTTTTATTATATTTAGACACATGCACCTATATATACATGTATATTTATAAAATAAATAAACACACATATATACATAATTTTAATTAATTAAATTTTAATGAATATTAAATTTTAATAGGTGGTATTCATGGTCACTCTTAAATCAGTATATCTTAATATCTTATATACAATGTCTTTTATCTTTTCTTTACAATGAGAGAGAGAAAGAGATACTTACACGAAGTTTTTTTGCATGAAGATCACCTTTTAAAAAGGAGGCTCATATTTTTTCTCTTGAAAGAAAATCATTGATAGCTCTCCTTTACAATAATTAAAATGACGTGGGCTTTATCCCTCCTCTCTTTTGACCACATAGAAAAGGAGAGATGGCTAGAGAAAGTGACACATGGTAGGGGGAGAAACTTGTGCTTAATAGAATAGATAATGCCCATTTTTTATTAATAATTTAAAAAAGGGCCCAGTTTTCCACAATTTACTTTATTTTTTGATGATCGCGCAAAAAAAATGGTTGTAAGCCAAAATACCCAAAAAGGGGCATAGTGCCCGTCAAAAAGCAACTTTGATCGCACTTGAAGTCATAGTTCAAAGTTTGAAGAAGTCAAAAACAAGACTTCCATAGCAAGCATCGATTCATTGATGTTTGATAATGCTATAAATTTATTTATAAATAAAATGCTACCATCCTTTTTTAAAAATCGTTTTTTCAACTAAATAATACGGAATATGCTCTTTTCCTTCCACACTCGAGTCGTGATGTTGTAAAGCTGCCTTACTTCCCCTTTCTTGCAGGGTTGGCTTCTTTCCCTCCCCTCTGTCGTTTCCTTATCCCATCCCTCCCCGGCTCCCCTCCATCTCTCTCTCTCTCTCTCTATATATATAGCTCCCTCCCCGGCTCCCCTCCATCTCTCTCTCTCTCTATATATATATAGCTCCCTCTCGATGTAGTGAACAGCAGACCTCCCCTTCTTGATGCCAGAGCTTTTTGCTGCTTGCACGAGGTTGTTGCACATGGTAGGTGTCAGGCAAAAATCTGAAAGTTGTTTTGAGTCCATGTACATATGGGATGCATGGTATGCAATAAAACTTTGCCCTGAATGCCCTGGCAAATGGCTTTGCAGTGAGCTAGTACATGAGGTTCTTGAGATTGGAAGTTTTTTTTATTTGCAACAGTATGGTGTGCGGGTGGTTGCCAAATGCAGGGCACCGACCGATTCGAAAGAGAGCCGCCTTTGGAGCATGGGCAATGGTCGTGTTTGGGTAAGTTTTTGCATCCGTTTTGGAAAGTCATGTGGGCGTTGCTCGTGCAGGTGAAGCAAGGTAAAGAAAGGTTGGTGGTGGCCATCATTGAGGCTTTAAAGGAAAATATATAAAAATGATATCCACGTGGCCAGCTTGTAGGAGACCACATGGAGGTTTATCTCGCCGCCAGCGTGAGGTTCAAGAAGGTTGGCAAAGCGTGGACGTGAGGAAGAAGTGGAGTCGGGTTGTAAAAAGGAAGTTGGCGGCCTTTTACGTGGGGGCTCTGGGGGAAGTGAAGACCTGGCTCTGGTGAGTCTGCAGAGAAGAGTAGACAAGGTGAGAGTGTTGCCGCCTTGTGGGAGAGAGCCTGTAGCGTGCGACCAGAGGGTGGCTTTTTGCTTGGGTGATCGTGCAGAGGCTGACGAGTAGGCGCTGCAGAGGGCTAGGCGAGAGCTGGGGAGCCGCCTTGGTGATGAGAAGCATTGGGTACATCAGCGAAAGAGGTAGCAACTGTCTGCAGGCACTGCATAGGTAGCAACTGTCTGCAGGCACTGCAGAGAGGGAGCCGCCAGAAGGAGTCGCCGGTGTGACAGTGAAGAGAGTGTGGCCTTTTGTTTGTTGTGTGTGGCTAGGTGCAACCGCAAGCACATGGGGATGCTTCTCTTGGAGCCGCAGCGCAGCAAGGCAGGGGAGTAGCATGGACAGCTGGCTGGCGAGGGACTGTAAGGAAGCCGTCTCAGGTGTGGCTGGCGACAGTCAGGTGTACAGGTCGGGAGGACAGCGTGGATGTGTGCAGCAAAAGAAGAGAGGGGACAGAGTGAAGCAGTGAAGGAGGGTTGCTAGTGGGGCGCCCTCTGAAGAGAAAGAGTGCCTTGGGTGTTTTGTATTCTTCTACAGCAGCAGCAGTAGAGGTGCTGATGTGTGGGCTGGAGACAGGTGGGGCTCACCTACGACACTTGGCAGGCAGCACAGCTGGACAAAGAGTAGCCGGGCTACAGAGAAAGTTGAGGGTTGCTGGTGGGGCGCCCTCTGAAGAGAAGCAGAGATCGGGAGACAGAGGCTTGGTTGTCAGACGCAAGAGTGAATTTCCTTGGTAGTAAATCCAAGCCTGAGTCTTGGTTTTTGGTGTAATTGCAGTGTATGTTTTTGCTGGATGATCATTGTCTATCGTGGTTTTGAGCTATCTTTCTGGTGTGGGTGGTGTGGTGAAGTGTGAAAAGTGTTCCAGCCGGTGGGCTGGTGGTGCCCCCGTTTGTCGTAGTGTTTCCAAGGTTGGGAGGTGAAGGGCTATAGAGGTATGGTCTTTTTTTCTTGTTTTCACCTCACATCTTTCTGGTGCCCCCACTGAGGAGAGCTCAGTTTTTTGAGGGTGTTGATTAGCAAGGAGTAGTTTTGCTTGAAGCCACCTCCAGAGGGTGTATGCCCCATAGGAGCTACTTTTTCTTGTAGTGTTGTGTTGGTTTTCAGAATGTTGATGTATCCTGAGTTTTATGGGCATAAAGATGAGGATGTGGGTGAGTTTCTTGAGAGGTTTGAGGTTGCGTGCATTAGCAACCTTGTTGATAATGAAGAGTAGGTGTTGAAACTTTTGAGGATCTTTTTGAAGAGTGATGCTAGAGATTGGCTCAAAGGTTTTGAAGCAAAGGAAGCTAAGGCTACACCACCTAGTGTTTTGACATTAGACAGGTTGACAGAGGCTCTTTTGGAGCGGTTCCAGCGAGTTGAAGACTCGAGTGTGCTATGGCAGGAACTCAATGATTTGCGACAGGGACAAGGACAAAACGTGGATGATTTTTTACATGTGTTCACAGGGTTGTGGGATCGATGGTGCTTTTCTTTGCGGAGTGAGGCTCCCCCGGCCGATGTTTGTGAAGAAAGGATTGTTTGTAAGTGGTTTGCTTCCTGCGTTGAAGCTCAAGGTCGAAGGGAAGAAACCCAAAACGTTTGAGGATGCTGTGCAGATTGCAAGGGACAAGGAGTGGAAGATGAAGAAGATGGCAGAGCTCGGTATGCATTCAGAGGGTGTGCATGAGGATCTCTTTAATGCTGGAAAGGATGCTAAATGTTTTTTGCTGGAAGGAATGCCTTCAAGGCCAAAGCATGTGAATAAATGTATGCTTGATAAGCCGTCAGGGTTCTTTTCGTGGTTGAAAGGGTGTCCGAATGAGGATTCCATACAGGTTAAAAAGCCAAAGCAAAAGGAGTGCTTGACAGGTCTTGAAGAGAAGCCATCATTTTTGGAAAGCAGGGTTGTCGAACGAAGACGTTATTATGCCGAATGAAGAGATGGAGGTGCCAATTTGTGTAGAGGAAGAGATGTCCTTGCAATCGTATGTCGATGCTATTGTGTAGAGGAAGAGGTGCCAATTTGTGTAGAGGAAGAGATGTCCTTGCAATCGTATGTCGATGCTATTGTGGAAAGTGATTTGGAATGCTCTCTTGGTGATGACTTGATTGTGGCTGCGGATGTTAAACATGTGTGATGACTTGATTGTGGCTGCGGATGTTAAACATGTGTGATGACTTGATTGTGGCTGCGGATGTTAAACATGTGTGATGACACACCCATGTGGGAGGATAAGCAGGTTCTTTTGGCCAACAAAAAAGATGCTTTTTATAATGATATTTGGTTTGATGATTCTTCTATACAAACCATTACCAAGGAGGACAGGGTAGAGAGCTTTTCACTTGAGGATGATGATGTGAGTGCTTATATGTGTGGACAAGATGTGGATCATAAGCTGATTGCTTTGAAGAATGAAGAGGAGCAGGTCATTTTGCGGACTTCTTGGATGAGCATGTTTATGATTGTGGGAATGTGATTGATGCTGTGGATGTTTCCTTGTCTGATGAGCCAAGTGATATGGATCTTATACATGAAGATGAAACCTGGATGGGCATAGACAAGAATGTTATGGGATGATTGCTTTGATGTGACTTTGGACAGGAAAGATGATGCTCCCTTGTATGCTTTGATGTGACTTTGGACAGGAAAGATGATGCTCCCTTGTATGCTTTGGTTAGAGGATGGTGTTCACAAGTGGTGGAGTCGGGTTGTAAAAAGGAAGTTGGCGGCCTTCTGCATGGGGGCTCTCGGGGAAGTGAAGGCCCGGCTCTGCAGAGAAGAGTAGACAAGGTGAGAGTGTTGCCGCCTTGTGGGAGAGAGCCTGGAGCGTGCAGCCAGAGCATGGCTTTTTGCTCGGGTGATCGTGAGCAGAGGCTGACGAGTAGGCACTGCAGAGGGCGAGGCGAGAGCTAGGGAGCCACCTTGGTGATGAGAAGCATTCGGTACGTCAGCGAAAGAGGTAGCAGCTGTGCAGGCACTGTAGAGGTAGCAGAGCACTGCAGAGAGGGAGCCGCCAAAAGGAGTCGCCGGTGACAGTGAAGAGAGTGTGGCCTTTTGTTTGTTGTGTGTGGCTAGGTGCAGCCGCAAGCACATGGGGATGCTTCTCTTGGAGCCGCAGCGCAGCAGGGCAGGGGAGTAGCGTGGACAGCTGGGGCTGGCGAGGGACTGTAAGGAAGCCGTCTCAGGTGTGGCTGGCGAGACAGTCAGGTGAACAGGTCGGGTGGACAGCGTGGATGTGTGCAGCAAAAGAAGAGAGGGGACAGAGTGAAGTAGTGAAGGAGGGTTGCTGGTGGGGCGCCCTCTGAAGAGAAAGAGTGCCTTGGGTGTTTTGTGTTGGCTGCAGTAGAGGTGCTGATGTGTGGGCTGGAGACAGGTGGGGCTCGCCTACAACACTTAGCAGGCAGCAGCCAGCTGGACAAAGAGTAGCCGGGCTACAGAGGAAGTTGAGGGTTGCTGGTGGGGTGCCCTCTGAATAGAAGCAGAGACCGGGAGACAGACGCAAGGGTGAATTTCCTTGGCAGTAAATCTAAGCCTGAGTCTTAGTTTTTGGTGTAATTGCTGTGTATGTTTTTGGTGGAATTGCTGTGTATGTTTTTGCTGGATGATCATTTGTCTATCGTGGTTTTGAGCTATCTTTCTGGTGTGGGTGGTGTGGTGAACTGTGAAAAGTGTTCCAGCTTGGCTGGTTTGTCGTAGTGTTTCCAAGGTTGGGAGGTGAAGGGCTATAGAGGTATGGTCTTTTTTTCTTGTTTTCACCTCACAGTAGGCCCAAGCACTCTGTTGTTGTTGCTGCTACAAATGCTTAGCCCTAGCCTAGGCTGCAACGTAACGCTTCGTCATAGCCCCACACCTAGGATGCTTGCTTTCTGCAAATCTTTCTCCATCGGAATTTTTCCAGTACTTTCACGAATCAATGCAACTTGTTTCTTTTTTTTTGTGATGTATTTATATTACATTACAACGAAAGAGTAAATATCGCCTGTGGAAATACAGACAAAAAGTCATAGCAGTTGTGCTTTAGTACTGTCCAGGAGCTTTGAGTTGTAAGGGTCTATGAGAATCCTTAGTTCAACTAAAAAGGTATCTGTCTTCCACTCTCAGCATTGCATGTGCGGGCACTGATGAAATACTAGCTAGTTTCTAGATATCCAGGACTGATAGAGAACGTCGTAGGGCTAGACGGTCACCATGACAAGGTAAAGGTGCTTTACATCGCCCAGTAGGGCTTGCTACCAGTTAAACTTGTGTTGAAGCATTAATATCAGAAGTTGTGATTGGAAATTGTAGAGGTATTTGGACAATTTCGGTCTGTGGGATTCAGAATCAGAGCAGAGGTGGATGTACAGATTAAGACCCAAGTGAATTGGGGGGCCAGAGCATCTGGAGCACATACTTTGTTAGAATTTGATTCTTCCCCAGAACTTCTATTGGTGATTGGAGTTGATGTCAATTATGGGCTAGTTGTTACTTGCCGGGAGCTCATCAAAGATGATTTCATCTTCTTCAGTTTGTTCAAGCAATTCATCCTTTAAAGCGTAAAGTTGCCATCGTTTTTTTTTGTCTCGCTATTGTAAGCACCATTAAGAGGGGATTACTGTAAGTTTTGTATATAACAGAATGTTGTGTGCACGTTCCAAGTACTCTATATCTGATGGTTCAATGTTTGGGACACTAGACTACTGTCTGTGAATTCCGAGTCTTGAGTTTGAGTGTATGCTGGATAGCCAATTTCTGTATTTTTGGTTTGATTCAGCAATTGAATGGGCTTGAGTGATTGTCAGAAATTGAATGGGCTTGAGTGATTGTCAGAAATTGAATAGAGATAGCTATCTTGGATTGACTCTACTATTTGTACAAATCATTTGAGAGGAGAACAGTCATGAATAGGTAGCATAGAGAACAGAGAAGGATTGCCTTTATTGGAGTGTCTGGAGGTATTTTACTAGACCTGAATTGAGGTATTGTACTGAATCAGAAGTTGTTCAACTAGGGATCCATTAGCCTAGGTTGTTTTGAAGCTAGAGGGGGGGAATGGAATTACAGGTTTTGGGAGATTAAGGAGAACAGTCGTGAATAGGTAGCATAGAGAACAGAGAAGGATTACCTTTATTGGAGTGTCTGGAGGTATTTTACTAGACCTGAATTGAGGTATTGTACTGAATCAGAATTTGTTCAACTAGGGATCCATTAGCCTAGGTTGTTTTGAAGCTAGAGGAGGGAATGGAATTACAGGTTTTTGGGAGATTAAGGAAGGGTGATTCTCTGGATTAGACACCTTTGAAGATTAGCTTTAAATGTTTGGGGTTTTGTTTTGTGTTTTGAATTGAAGTACCCTATAAGATACAAGGGACATATTATTCTGGACTATCATGAGAGGAGACAATTTGAGTTGTATCTAAGGCTCAGAGGACTAGCCACACCAGCAGGACAGGTTTGAGTTTGAATAGAAAGATTGATATACAGTCAAAAGGTGGTCAAAGTGTGGGCTGTCATCATAGGAATTTTCTACGGTTTAAAGAGGTTGGAAGTCCATTGATCCAAAGAAATAGTGGAGTGCAAGACTTCATACATTTCTCCAAAGAGGTAACAATAATTGATTTAGTTTTTTTTTAATTCACAAGGATTCAGTCATAGCATTGCGGTTGATAGTAGGTACTTTTGGAGCATGTGGTTTGTGAGCCCCAATTTCCTATATCTATAGTATCTCACATTTGTGTGGTGTCTATTTTGGTGTTATACATGACATCACCTAGAGCCCTCACAATGTGTCTTTTATTGTCCATTTCTCCCACTTTCTTGCAATTTGAAACTTCTACTATAATTTACGGAGCCATTAGTTTTGGAGAGGCAATGTGGGAATTATAGAAAATTTTACGATCAAAATGGTAATTTTGATGAGAAATATGGCCAAATTAGAAATGGTAGGAATAAGAGGGTCAATAAGATCATTTATTCAAATTGAAGGCCAATTTGGTAATTTGGTAGGGTCAAAATGAAAATGTTAAAAATTCTAGGGTCAAAATTGTTGAGATATCGAGCTCTCTAGTGAGGCGGTGGACACTGATGACCCGCTTGGTGGGGGATAGGCCCCACACTTACACCACTGGCATGGTTGGTGAGATCATGGGTGATATGCGGCCAGTGGGATGACAGGCTGTGTGACAGCCATTCTAGAGACTGGCATAGTTATAGCGCCAGCTCATTTAGTTGGGTTCACACTATAGAGAACCCGTGTATGTATTGGTTGAGTACCTTTCATATTATGTGTACTCTTATCTTGTATATGGTGTGTTGAGTGTTGAGTGAGAAGAAGAAGATTTCCAGCTTCTCACCTTGTGTGTTCTCTATTAGGATTTTGTGAGTGTGTGTGTGCTTGCAAGAGCTCAAGCTCTCTTCCCCCTTGCATCTTTTCATGGTATCAGAGCTTGGTTCATGCTAAGGGCTGAGCTGCAAGCAAGAGAACCACAGGAAGCGGTATGAGGGTAAGAGCTTCAACTACTCTTCCCTATTTGTGTTGGTGACTACACCCTTGTCGGGAGCTCTACGGGAGGCACCGGCCAAACGATCTCTGATTGAGGAGCTTTCTTCGCGGGAGTAAAGCCGCTATACCGTCCTATCGGACAAAATTTTCTAGGCCGAAAACGCGTTTCGGGCGCGTCTGGACCTCCGTTTTTCGAAAGCAGGCGATTTCGAGCACTGCTGCGCGGGTAAGTCATCGATTCTCTGCAGAACTCTGTTTTAAGAACTGCAGGAAGACAGATTGGCTGTGCAGACACTGTGTGTGCTGCAAAGAATTCAACAATTGCCATTGGGTGTATGTATACATATTGAAGTCACTGGTTGTGACATTTGAGAGTACTACAGTACCGCTGCAGAAAATACAGCAGTTTGTGCAGGACAAACCGGAGTGCTGTTTCTGGTAAAATTGTGTGTTTGGCAAGATGTCAAATGATGGGATAACCCAGATTGTGGTTGAGAAGCTTGATAA
This sequence comes from Cibotium barometz, assembly GCF_041138505.1. NCBI lineage: Eukaryota > Viridiplantae > Streptophyta > Polypodiopsida > Cyatheales > Cibotiaceae > Cibotium > Cibotium barometz. Next base: position 3,256,440 of record NC_141100.1, read on the forward strand.
GAATAATTTCCATGCTTGGAGGTTCAGGTTGACGAATTTCCTGATGGGAAAGGACTATTGGGACTACATAGAAGGTGAGCATGAAGAGGCACCGGAGATACCGGCCGATTGCTGTAGATGTGAAAGAGTTTAAAGACTGGAACCAAGGAGCCAGGAAAGTTATGTATTGGCTCTCCATTAGTATACAGGACACCATGATTGGGCACATTCAGGATGCCAAATCCCCAAGGAGGCATGGGACACCTTGGTAAAACTACATGAAACAAATACCAAGGCACGTAAGATACAGTTGAAGAATGAACTTCATACTGTGGAGAAAAAGAGCATGTCTATGAATGACTATGCATTGAAGATAAAGGGAATTGTGGAATCCCAGAAATCACGGCATTCCAAGACACGATATCTCAAAAAGGCATTCTTTCAAAACCAATCCTTGCATCATGCATGCTCTCACATTTCCCAAACATGTTGAGAGGGGTGTCGGTCTACCATAAGCATAAAACTCCATGATTCACACCACACTCATGTACAGAAGCTTCGAGATTTCAACTCGTCTTATTCAACCTCATTTACAATATGAACATATGTACATAGGCATCATATAATGACTCAAGTCATGGCACTTAATCCCATGCATCTAGATTTGCATTTAATGGCCTCATATGCATGAGTTCACACCATAGACGTGCCATGGCACGACAGCGCCATTATACACACTTTATTACACGTGATAACAGAGAACTTTATTAAGAAAAACTCCATTCCTTTACAAAATTAAAAACCATTTTCTTTAAACCATCTCATAGTACATTACAGTATATATCATTACACAATCCCACTACATGCATTTACAACAATCCCACTACATGCATTTACAACAATCCCACTATATATCATTACACAATCCCACTACATGCATTTACAACAATGTAATATATTCAAAAATAAATCATGAGATGATAATTAAAAGACAATATATACAATAGAAATGTCATCAATTTAGAACGATACAGTGATGGATTGGTTAGGGTTCGATCTCATCTTCAATAAAATCCATCCTTGCCAAACGATCAACATCAATATCCATTTGATCAATTTGTAAGGATACGATTAAATTTATTCTACTATCGATATTCTGTCCACATTGATAATGGTACCGATGCCCTGATCATCCTCATCAACATCACCATCATCCTCAATGGTAGGGTCATCCTCATGATCATGAGAAACGGCACGCTCATCCTCATTATCATGATCATCTCTTATTTCTTGATTATCAATCACATTTCATTGGCATGTTCGACATCATCTTCATTGTGGCTTGCTACATCTTCCATATGCTCCATATCAGTGAATGTATTATACATCACTTTGGAACGTGGTGCAATAGGGATGACGTACCACCATTTAATGTCATGCACCATTGGCAGATAGATAACCTACTCAAATACACATACTGTAGTAATTAATTAGCATATCAAAAGTCAAGGGGTACGCGAGCTTAGATATATATGTACATGAAACACATTAGTAAAAAAATGCATACCTGCTCACATTGTTATGGCAATACGAGCCTATCTTTCTTTGTTTGCCAAAACTTTGTAGAGTCAATAGTTACATAGCCACTTGCATGGCGTTTTATCGTTGCATTAGGCCCTTTTTCCACCACGTTCATTTGCCATTTGACATCCAAAACATACACAAAGAAGCGACGAAAGTCAAGCCTAAATATGTCTTGGATTGTGCCACAATAATCATCCATTTTTCCATTGGCTCCCTCAAAGCTACTAATGACACCGCAATCTTGTGTATTCCTCTTTTCATCAATTCTTTGTGTTCGAAAATGCTTGCCTTCACACCATATAGCATTGAACATAGTGCACTGGACCAAAATAGAAGCAATATTTGTGTAAGCAATGTGAATAAATATTAAATTCAAATCACTTACAACTAATGCAAAACATTAGTTCTATGTACCTTTAACATGCATCCTCGTACATACTCCCATTCTTCTGACGTGATATGCAGCCCCTCGCCGCTCTCTGCTCTCTCCATTTCCTCATGCAACCAATCAACATGGATATCATTCGGAAGTGTTGCTAGATGTCCTCATATCTTGTAACCCATCTGCTCATCACATCACTATTAAGGATGCAAGTGAAATTGAGATCATCAATCAATGTTCTGTCAATTACTTTACTCTGTCCTTTTCCTTGAGGCACAATAGAGGTCATCCTCAAGTCCTCTTTATTGCTCCATAGTCGCGGCAAAGAGCTGTCCACCTGACCAAGAAATTCTGAAATATATACAAGAGACTCTTGTATCAACCAACCCTTGGCCATGCTTCCTTCGGGCCTTGCACTTTGCCTCACAAAGTCTTTTAAGGTCTTCATGAAGCGCTCTAAGAAGAACATCCAACGTGCATGCACAGTGCCACATAAAGCAATTTCGTCCACTAAATGCACAATGAGATGTAGTTGACTTGTGAGAATGGTTCGCGGAAAAGTCTCCTTTACCAAATAAACCACCTCCACTGCCATAACACGCGCATCATCCAACGTGGCTGGATCAATTGCTTTGGAGCTAACATATCTGAAAAATAAATGAATAGTACGTTATACCTCATGCACATTCATTTTGTAAGGTATAATGAAGGGTGATCTCACATGGGTTTTACATACCTCACAAGCTCGCCCATCTTATAAATACATTTTTTCAAACTCTTGTTTGCACAATGGTCGATGCTAGTAGGTAGTATGAACTGCGCACATAAGAGCATATGTATGTATGGTTTAGGGCATTACAAAATTTAATTTCAACGTACAAGACTTGGAAAACACTTACTTGGACAATCTTGTGCTAATTGTGGGACTTCAACCCATATAGTTGCTCAACGCCTCTTTTCTTAGTGGTTGTTGTAAAGGCTCCCTTCAATGATCTCATGCATCCAGTGGGAGTACACAAAGTGGTGATGGCCTGCTTTACCTGCTTCTCCTCTTTCTTTGATATAATCCATGGTGCCAGTGGAAGACGAACATGCCCACCCTCCTCTCGTGTGGCCAAGCTTGCATTCTACATCCTGCTTCAATTAGAGTATATATATTACAACTCCATTAATTTGGACACCATGAGTCATTTGAATACTATCAATTTACATCTACTCACCTCTAAACCTGTTTGATTCCATTCTCCATACATGGAGATGTGATTCAAGGTAATTCGACGTGCTCGTACAATGCATCCTTGACATCGATTACACATACACTTGATCCTTTGTCCCAACCACACATCTGTTGAAACAGGCGCAGCCGGCAAACACGCGATGATGCACGAGGCCCAACCGACCGGGGGCTCCCCCTCCCTTCATCCCTATATCCACCATAAAGGTGGAGGGATAATGGGAAGGAGCCCCCTTATCTCTATTTATATTGTGCTTGGAGGAGGCCACATTAGCTTATGGGATATTCAACGAGAGGTCAACGACATGGCAGCCAGCGTATGAAGATGAAATTCCAACACCCTCCCGTCATCGAATGCTGGTGACACTCATCCATCATGACAGAGGCTCTACACCAGGACTTGGCTCAGAGGCACGAGGAGTTTAGGGTTCAGAGGCTCACAATTTTCGGCTTGACCCATGACTACACACGGCTTGGCTCAGAGGTTCTACTGGCGGGCTTAGGCTCAGAGGCGCACACTTTTGGCTTGTCCATGGCCAGGCTTGTACACACGGGGCAGCAACAGCAGCAGACGGCGAAGAGGATGGCGAGACAGGCTCTGATACCATGTTGAAACAGGCGCAGCCGGCAAACACGCGATGACGCACGAGGCCCAACCGGCCGGGGGCTCCCCCTCCCTTCATCCCTATATCCACCATAAAGGTGGAGGGATAATGGGAAGGAGCCCCCTTATCTCTATTTATATTGTGCTTGGAGGAGGCCACATTAGCTTATGGGATATTCAACGAGAGGTCAACGACATGGCAGCCAGCGTATGAAGATGAAATTCCAACAACATCGCAATTACGATGATGCATTGTCTCATCCTCACCATAACTGCTTGAGGAGGTTGATGATATCCTATGTACAAAAGAGCAAACACATAATCATAATCAGTTTTTAATGAAAGTATAAAAAGTCTCTATATCCTGTGTTGATCGCGTGTAATAGCGCGTCTCACTGTTTTAAATCGCGTGTAACAGTGCATCTAGCTGTGTAAAATCGCGTGTATGAACGCAGCTGTTTATTATACACGCTAATATACACACACTCCTACACGTGACCAACTATCTATACCTAACACATAACCCGCCGCCTTCTCCAAAAACCATTTTCAAACTCCATCTTTCCTCTCCTTCATCGCCGCCAAATCTTCCCTCTTCTAACAGAGAACTAAAGCCAAGTGCAAGGAGCAGACACGGGTGCAAGGAGCAGACACGAGTGAAGGAAACCAGCCAAAAAGAAGACTCACTTTTCTAGAGGTGAGTCAGTTTGTCCTTTGTCCTTTGTCCTGTCTCTTTCCTTCCATTTGTTTATGTGATTGTCTCTTTTCCTTATGCGATTGTCTCCGTCCTTCTCTGGTCGTGCCTGCTTCAATATTTTTGTGAATGCTAGTGACAGTCTGGGCTTTCTTTTTAAGAAAGATTTGTCGGTGGTCTGTTGTTTTTGAAAAAGTTCTGCGCAGGCCGCGTGTAAGAGTGCGTGTATGTCTGCGTGTACCCTGTTTGCACAGATTGTTCACACGCAGATACACGCATTTTTGGATGGGTTTTTACACGCGATTGTGTTTGTCCTTAAAGTTCACCCATGCTTGCGTGTGCTAGATTGCATGTTTGGTCCTCCAAAGCATAGAGATTGCCGATCCAATCAAGAAAGAGACGATCCACTACCTACCTAGCATTTTGTTACTACCTACCTATGGGCATTAATCATGTAGGAGGATGCATCAGTTTTGTAGCATTTTATTACTAATTCGGCCACCTAGCATCGCACATGAGGAATCATCTTGTAAGCAGTTTCCAAGCCACTCCATAGCTAGTTGTCATCATGGGGAATCATCAAGCATGTATAGGGGCAACCTTGATCAAGATGCTGCATAAAGTTTGTGCTTTCAATCTTCATCTTTGTGCTTTGATAACATAGAGTGATTCCCTTCATGATGGCGACTGTGCTTTGATACATAGAGTGTTTCCCAGCATCGCCATCTCCTTTATCGCCTCTCATAGTAGCTCTTATCGCCTCTCATAGTAGCTCTTATCGCCATCCCCTTCATGGATCCTTCATGTATATACTTTTATTTTTGCAGATTCTTCATCCGATCCATTTGCATAAGGCACTTGGAAAATGGAGATGCTAAATCATTTTGGGCGCCATCGTGGTCTAGTTGAGCTTATAGAGTACATGTATGCCCATCCCCCTCTTGGATTCCCTGGTATGGTCACCCCGCCCCCGAGTATCCATGTCACTCCACTGCCGCCTGTTGCCTGCGAGTCCGACAAGATGGCATGCAGCTTCTCCTCTTCCACGCCCACCGAGGAGACATACCCCGTCCCCCCAGACACACTCACGCACACCCTCCCAGCAGCAGCAGGCACCATCACGTCAGGGGGGCTCACAGCCACCATCACGTACTCCCTCACAGCCACAGTCACGTACACAGTCACGTACAGAATCCCCCAGTCACAGTCACGTACAGAATCCCCCAGTCGTGACTCCACCTGCAGTACAAAGGAGAGCAAAGGCCGCAGTAGGGAGAGTGGGAGTGGAGGATGCGACGGGTGCTTTGGTGGGTGAGGTAGTAGGGCACACGGTGAGAGAGGAGATAGAGGGAGAAGAGTTAGAGGAGACAGTGAGGATGAGGAGGAGGTGAGAGAGGTGGAGGGAGTGATTTACTATGATGTGACGGATAGGGGCGGGGTAGTGATGGATGCGAGGGGGAAAGAGGTAATGGAGTACATGCGTGGGGTAGTTTCAAACTTGTACAGAAATTGTTTTATTAAATTTAAAGATCAAAATAGCTGATTAGTTGGGGAGGTGATAGATGGTGTACATAGTCGGTACCCCAATCCCCCACATGCAACATTCTCGGATGTATGGGGAAGGACGCGAATAAGGGAGATCTTAAGTAATAAAAGATCTCACCTTAAGAAACTCGCATACGATGATGGGCTAAATGTAGCTGAGAAACCTACCCCACTGCGGGTGGCTATCCTGCCGAGAAACCTACCCCACTGCGGGTGGCTATCCTGTCGAGAAACCTACCCCACTGCGCACAAACGCGAGTGGAAGGAGGCAAAGAAACGAGCAGAGGGTGGCGTGAAGAGCAGGTCGCATGTGGAGGCACGACGGATCCAGATGGAGACCATTGGATCTTCACATTTCGGATCTGGCGGCGGCGTCGAGTCATGGGAGGCAAAGTTTGTAAGTATCTTGCCACTTTATTTGATTGTTTACTTAATTCATTGATTCTATGATTGTTTTATTATCTTCATGTGACGATTCTAGTTGTTCATCGGTTATCAATAGTTACATTGAGATGGTTATGTGTGTAGTTTAAGAGTATAACCCTCTAGCTACCATGGGATTCGCTTTCCAAGTTTGCATGTTCAAGATTTTTGAATCCTTCTATAGGTAAATGTGATATGTGGCCCAATTATATACCAAATTAGCACTTCTCATAAAAGGTCTTCCAAGAATCACATCGTTTGAATTTGCATGTCCCATAAAATTCATGCGCGCAAACATATGGTAGTGGCGAGAAGACTTTCATCTTCAAGCTCTGCAAAACTCCCATAGGTCATGTCATGGTACCGTCAACCATCTTTACAATGAGCTTCATCTACTTTAAGGATGGTTTTCCCTATTTTTCCCAACATTGCTTTTTCTGACAATACTTACTCTGGCTCCATCATTAAGAATTGATAACCTTTATGCACCACTGGAGGTGTTGCATTTATGTCATCAATCTCGAATACTTTCCCATTTCGTTAACCAAAATTTTGACAAGTTTGGGTTGATCATCCCTTTCTCCCTCTATATCTACATCCTTCCCAAGAGGCAAAGGTATTTCTTAATTAGTTGGAGGATCAACCTACATTCTCCCTTCCATCCAATCTTTAAATCAGTCCACAATCAAGGATTTCCTCTTAGCCATGTTCTAAAATTTGCATCTTGATTTCTATATAGAAAATGTAGATAGCCCGGCCACATCTCTGGTAACTTGGTTTCAAACTACATCATTACTATATGAGTATAGAATAGGATTTACTAATTCATAAAAGGGGATATTATCCTCCTTTATCAAACATCCTTGAGAATAGATTGTTCCTTCTTCTTTCGAGTTGATTTCACCCTCACTATGTTTTGAAACAATCACCGATACGTTCAACCATTTGGCTTCCCTTGTGTTATTGTCTGCCTAGGATAGATTATTTCAATCGCCTGACCAGCTACTAGCAGTCATCCCTCTAACATGTTTTGAATTTTCCAGACTAAGGTTTGTGCAACCTCTAGCTTTTTGATCTCTTTCTCACTGTTTGGGAAATATGGTACCGTCAACCATTTTTACAATGAGGTTCATTTGCTCTAAGGCTAGTTTTTCCCATTTTTCCCAACATTGCTTTGTGCTCAAGGGGTTCACCTAAAAATATGTTAATATACCACGTGATTTCAAATGGAGGGGTTTTGAATTCAAGAATTTAAGGTACATAAACAAAAGGGTTTTTTAAATCAATTGTTTAAAAAAAACCTATTATTCTATAAAGAAAAAGGGGTCATTTTATTCATGAAGAATTAATAGGTAAGGGGTTTTTTTAATACCCCTTGAACACCTCTCCGAGGCTTTGTGATGATACTTACTCCAGCTCCACCATCAAGGATCACAAGAATTATCACTGGAAGTGTTGTATTTGTGTCATGACTCTCATAATACTTTCCCATTGGGTTAGCCAAATTTGGATGAGTTTGGATTGGTTATTGCTTCCTCCCTCAATGTCTACATCCTTCTCGAGAGGTAAAGGTATTCCTTCATTGGTTAGAGAATCAGCTTGCATTCTACCTTCCATCTAATCTTTTAAATCAATCCATAATTAGGGATTTCCTCTCAACCATGTTCTAATTGACATCTTGATTTCTGGAAAGAGAAATGCAGATAGCATAACCACATTCTTGGGTGCTCAGTTTCTACCAACATCATTATTATATGAGTCTAGAATAGGATTTACTAAGTCATAAAGAGGATATTATCCTCCTTCATTAAACATAATTGAGAATAGGTACTCCCTTCCTTCTTCTTTTGATTTGGTTTCACACCACCCACAGTGCGTTCTGAAATAGTCTCTAGAATGGTCACACGTTTTTCTCCCTTATGATAGTCTACCAAGGATAGATTGTTTCAATAGCCTGACCAACCCAATAGCCATTCCTCAAACATGTTTTGACTTTCCTAGACTAAGGTTTGTGCAACCTCTAGCTTTTCAATCTCTTTTTGAGCATTTGGGTATTCACCTACTCCCCTCGGTGTCTGGGGTTTTTCATCTAGTTTGGTTTCCTGCCATGTTACTCCTACTATTTTTCTTCTCAACACCTTTTCCTAGCTTGACTTGATGGATGAGTTTTTGATCGTTCCCTCATCCGAATCATCTTGAATTACCACTACAGAGCCTCCTCATCCCACCATCTTTTCTCTTCTTCTCCTTCCCATTATTCATTTACAAGGTTTAGCTAAGGGTTCTCCCTTGACTTCCAGGGTCTATGCTTATGCACGAGTTATGACATTGAGTGGTCTTATCACCACCCTTGATTGCACCCCAATCATTTGAAGTCATGTGGTTGGATTGGTTATTGTTAAAGACTCTCCAGTGCCTTTATAAGCAAAGTCCTTTATTGGATGGTCAATTCCACACTTTACACAACTCAAAGTCCTTTATTGGATGGTCAATTCCACACTTTACACAACTCAATCCTGGGTGTGTATGGACTTGAGTATTTTGCGAGTTTATCATGTTGATCTTATGAGGACACTCAACCACTTGGTGAGGTCCTTGGAAGAGGTAGCACTGTAGAGAGGGGCTCTCCTTATTATTCCATTAATCTCCCAACCCTTCCATTGTGCTATAGCTTTGAAATACTAGTATTGGTGTATTCCCTTGCATTAGAAAATATTTTGGGGTTACCTCCTAATCGTCATCTATCACTTCCATGGTTGGTCAAGGCTCCCATCCATATTCTCCTTCCTCTGGCACCTCTTCAATGATCATTTGATTAACATGTCTTATGTGAGGTGCTAGTGTTAGAAAAGACGATGGTACAAGTACTTTGGGTACTCTATACATTCCCCTTGTCTGTATTTACATGATTGACAAATTTTTTCCTAGTGTGCAATCCCTTGCCTACGTGGTTCAGGTAAAGCTAGTTGTTGCCATATAGAAGGCAACTGAGGTACTTGAGGTACTTGTAGTTGTTGTGTCAGACATGCGTACCTATAATACATCAATGAGCAAGGCCTCAAATTGACTGAGGTACTTGTAGTTGTTGTGTCAGACATGCGTACCTATAATACATCAATGAGCAAGGCCTCAAATTGACTGAGGACACTCAGTGTTCATGTGAGTTTGCTAATATATTGAGCACCATACTAACTGTAGTTGGGGTTATAAATGTTGGTTTTTGTGGGGAATTACACTAAATTGAAAATCACATTAGCATGTAAATACACTAATATGAAAATACAAAGTACTAGGGCTCTATTTATAGGAGAGGGAGGCCACCAACCAAGTCCAACTGGGATCTAGAGGCTTCCAGTTTCAGTTTGATCCAATTTGGACAAGTTTTGGACCAGTTAGGCTCACTTTTCTGATCTAGTTTGAAAGAGGAGAGAGGAGAGATGAAATATCTCATTTTTTTGAATTAAAAATTGGGTGTAATGATGAGATTCTAGGAGCCTCCTTCATGAGCTACTGAGGTGTCAAAATTCTAAACTTTTACTAATAAATCCTCAATTTTTTACTATTAAGTGCTATACTAGTCAACTCTTCATCTTATGTGAGAATTTGCTCATTTTTGGGAGATTTTCTTTTATTCTTACATTTTTCTTATCCTGGCACTTGGATTAACCCTATTGTCCATTTAGAACACTCTTTGGACCTTAATCCATAATTTTCTGAAAATGTGGATCATTAGGCTAAGATGTCTAATGTGCACATATTCAATTAATTTATAATGCATATTAGAAAACTCTTTTTAAACTTTTATTTCAGGGGAATTCATCTTAAATAAAAGGGATAACTTTATACCCAAAAATATCTCAAAACTATATTATCTCTCTCTAGACCAAAAACAAGGAAAAACAATGTTTTCTTGCATTCTGAAATAGGGGATGATTACAGGGGACTGAGAGGAGAACTTATACATCTTTTAGGGGCTGAGGAGGAACTTATACATCTTTTAGGGGCTGAGGAGGAACCTTACACCACCCTAGATGCATTTTCCTTAGCCCTTGTTACTACTAGGATGTTGTGCACCTCCAATTGCATGCCTTCTTCTTGCATCATGTTGGCACTTTTGTTGGTGAATTCTCCTTGAACTGCATCAGTTCTACTTGTCTTTTCTTCGTCATGCTTTTTCTTCATGGCACATTCCTCTTTGGTATGTCCGGGCTATTGGCAATAGTAGCCATGTAAAGTTAGTGGCTCCTCCAAAACTTCCTTGGCTTCTTCTTGCAAAAAACTTTCCGACCTCTATTCCCAAAAATTTCCCTCTTCCAGGAGGTCTTCTTTCCACTCCTTCTATGTTATTTACTATGGGAGCTCTATTTTTCATGTTGTACCTACAATTCCATGTACTATGGTTGTACATGTTACAGATTGAACAAGTTGGAGGTACCATGAATTCCTACTTGAGGTGGACTTCTTGTTTGCATTGTGAGCAGAACACATTTTTCCAGAAATCTTCTCCTTTACCCTTTTCTATTTCTTGTACCAACTGCTTTATCTGCTACAATAATTCTCTGGAACACTTGCCTGTACCTTTCCAGACTTTTTTTTTTTTGCTACTACCATCGGAGTGTCTTGTGAAGAGTCACTTGAATCGTCCTCTTCGGTGGTGATGATCTTCCTAGGCTTCCTTTTATGTCTCCTTTCTTGACTTCTTTTTTCTTCCCTTTTGGCTAACTCCACCAATTCCTCAAATTCTTCTTAATTTTTTGCTTGCTTTATGCTGACCGTTGCACATAAATGTCCATCTTAAGCCCTTGGACAAACGAGTCAGCAATAATTTGCATCGAGGGTCGAGTCTGCACTGCCACTCTCAGCCTCAAGCTCTATGCCTCAAGCTCAATAGCTTCGTTGCATAAGCTTCCACACCCATGTCTTCTTGACGAAGCTCTCTCATTTGATCATAGAGTTGAGTTGCAGATTTGATCTTTGCGGAATCTTCCAAGAGAGGCAATCATATCTTCTTCATAGGTCTAGAAGTGATTGTCATGATATCTTGACACCCACTTTGTTGCTTTGTCCTTGAAGGTATTCATGAAGGCATCTCTGCGAATTTCACTTAGCTCTGCTTCTTCTAGATCCCAAGGTTTGGCCACTTTCCAGTATTGCTCCAACCCCCTCACATGCAGGTCTGCATCTTCCCCTTTATCGCCTGAAAACACCAGGAAATTTTTGGCTAGTGACACCATGGCTTCCGTGAACCTTTCTGGGGGTTTACTCGTGGTTGTTCTTGTTGGTTTGGTTGCTCCTCACTTCTCGGGTTTTCCAAACCTGGTTGTGGTTATTCTTGTTGGTTTGGTTACTCCTCTCTTTTTGGGTTTTCCAAACCAGGAGTGCAAGCTACCTCTCTTTCTTAGCACTTCTTTTCTTGGTTTGAATTGTATCTAAGTTCTAAAGCTTTCTCTTACTTGCGTGAGTTAGCGGATATTTCCACATTGTCTTCTTGTTGACGATGTGAAGTATTCCTGGTTGCGTGCTTCCTAGAGGGTATTTTAGGAGACATTCCTTTTCACCTCTTCTGGCTTCTTGTATGCTTGAACAACAGCTTACAAGGCTACACTACTGTAGCACACAGACTATGAGTCTACACATATACTCTCCTCATCCATTTCTCTTTTCTACAGTAGTTGTTCACTCTTTTAAGTTGTGCCTTCTTGATCTTGGCAACGGCTCCAAGGTGATAACAGTCCCGCCACCTCTACACATGCAACACCGAGGTGGTGATCATGTAGTGCATTGTGGGTCGACTGCTCTGCCAATAGGAATGTTTCTAAAACCTTAAAAATTTACCCTAAAGGGCGATCATTTCACATATTTCCACTATCATTAGGATATGAGGTTTGAGATAATGGAGGTTTCCCTTGTGTAGGAAATCCTCTCTACATAAAGGGTTGAGGTGGATGTCCTATGTCATGAGTTACATTCATCCTATCCATAAAATTGAAGTGGGTTTGCAAGCCTTGTGCTTTGTCATTTGCTGATGGTTGTGCCTAATAAAGCATCGATCCTTTTTATGAATGTTTCTCAAACACTTGTTTTAAAAATGAGAGTCTGGGGTTGGTCTTGAATGATTCAAGAAGTTGTTGGACCCTCTTTAACCATATCCATGACATTTTCCACACCCAATATTTGATCTAGGTGGGTTTTGATTATTAACCACATTTCAACATCATATACATCTTTCTCTTGCAATTATACCACATTGATAATTCCTTTCCTAAATTTCCCTAATATCTTAGTGACGTTAGCCTCCCGCGAGGGTACTGAGGAGTGTCTATTTAAACCATATATATTAGTATTGGTACATAAGGATTATATGGAACATAACCAGATAAGTTAAGACCCATCATATCGTATCCTTGCACACTCATACACTAGACACATTAGGCATTCCATATGGGGGTGGTGGCTCTTGTAGCTTTGCTTATGTAGTTGTTAATGGTTGTGAAGGGCTAGGATCTTGTAGCGACTCTCATCGTCATCCCATTATTAACTTAATTTTCTTCCCAACATCTCTCTTCTTGTTTTTCATCCGCTAATGTTGTAGCATGCCTAAGGCTTGCATGCATTTGAGCCTCTACATTTTGAAGGCCATCAATGAATCAATGTTCTTGTGTTTCTTGGTTTAGAGCATTAGCTTCCATCTTTCTCATAATGGGTTCCATTCTTTTGATGTAATCGCATCAATAGTCTCATTTATGACTTAAGACAAGTAGTCTAGTTGTTGTGCTAAGTAGTCCTGGAAACCTTGCGATAAAATCTTGTGATAGATCTTTTAACGTAGCATCTAGATTCCCATACCAGTGAGAAGTCTCATCCTTTAGAGTTGGGAAAAATATGTAACTTTTGATCATCGTCCACACGATTTCATTAACCATGCATGTGACCTCAAATCATTGTTTCTGAAAAGCGATATCTTAATCCCAATGTACCCCAAACACAAGGTAAAGTCCGTTTAACTGAACTGTAGCTCTAGGTTTTTAGGATAGCCATTGTTTCAAAGAAAATCTCACTTAAACAAGAATTGTAGCTCTAGGTTTTTAGGATAGCCATTCTTTCAAAGAAAATCTCACTTAAACAAGAATTTTATTCTTCAAAGAAATTTAAAGATTTCCCTTTATGTATATAAGATATTCTTTCAAAACCTAAATTCTCGTAGTTTTTAAAACCACTAGATGCTTAATTTGGATCACTAATTTCCCCTTCCTCACTTTTCTTCACACTACTCTTATTGACAGCATAGTTAATGCAAAGATCTCACTATAATAGAAACATTTTTTATAAACCTTCTATAGTATGATATTCTCCATATAACTCCACATAGTTCAAGTTGAGTGATGGGTGTATCCATCCCATTGGGTGAAAGCATGATATTGTGTATGCACTTTTGGAGAAAATGTAGTACTATACTATTAGTATGTTTTAGGTTAGGTAAATAATGAATTAATGCATGCAAATATCACATTACAGATTCTCAATAATATCACATTACAGATTCTCACATTTTAGGTTAGGTGAATGATGAATTAATGGATGCGAGCTATCACATTATAGATTCTCATGCTATCACATTATAGATTCTCATGCACGCATGCTAGTCCGCGTTTCAAAATTTCATTGTACTGAGAATCCTTTTGGTACTTTCTTTGCTAGAGAGCCTTTGATCTAAAGAATAAGCAGACATGTGAGTGTGTGACACTCTGTGTGTTATCTCTCTCTCTCTCTCTCTCTCTCTCTCTCTGTGTGTGTTATCTCTCTCTATCTCTCTCTCTCTGTGTTATCTCTCTCTCTCTGTGTTATCTCTCTCTATCTCTCTCTCTCTCTCTCTTTGTGTTATCTCTCTCTATCTCTCTCTCTCTCTATCTCTCTCTCTCTCTCTCTCTCTCTCTCTCTCTCCTTCTTCTTCTTCTTCTTTCAGTCTGTTTCATCTCTCTACACTATTTCATAGGACTGAACTCTAACTTTGTTTGCAAATAGAAGTCCAACATATCTTTGAAGAAATCCACATCAAATCCTGGGATCACCTCTCCCACTAGGAAATCGATCATCTCTCCCACTAGGAAATCAATCATCTCTCCCACCAGGATCACCTCTCCCACTACGAAATCGATCGCCTTTGCCACCATAAAATTTTCAACAAAGGGAAAGGGGAAGTGAAAGGCACAAAAAACCCTTTCAATTCTAGTAGGGGTCAAGCACGGATGGAAATTTTTACTTAGATCTAGGCCCAAATTGTTTCCTAAGTTTGAGAAATGGATGCTTGATACATGGGGCACCAATGACAAGGCTAGTCAGGTTTGTTTGAGGACTTTATGTGGGTATACAATAGGATATACCAAACCTAATTGGTCACACAATGAGTGGGCACTATTTTAGCAAGAGCTTAATATGTTGCATTGGCTCACGGAATTTAGGTAGATTGGGACAACTTTGCCCACCTCCAAACCTGAGGGCAGTTTGTCAAGATAGCATATGTATTAAATAGGATCTTGATGTATGCACCCCATTAGAAACAATGAAATTGAAACATGCTTGGAAAATGAAGACGACTAGTATACAGCACAAGAACTTGACTTTGGACCAAAAAAGTTTTCTATGTCATTGGAAGAGTAAGGTGGGTAAGGAGAATGCCAAATTGTTATCAGAATTTGAGTTTGCTATCATAAGTGAGTCAAAAGCCCAAAAAAAGGTTGACTGAATCACATACACTTCTAGTTGGGTTCATGGCAAAATTGACAATGTTTTGCATTCCTCTAGTATCACTAATCAGGCACTTCAGCAAGAGCTGATGAAGGATATGCCCAACTTGGAAGCAAAGTAGGAATCAACAAGAAAAATGATAGAATTAGCAAAAATGTGTCGTTTCCCTATTGGAGAGAAATTAGAGGCAAGTACAAGCTTTTAGAGTAATATGTAGCATTGGACTGAGAATAGCTTACAAAGTAGGGTTTGCAGGCTATGAATCCCAAACTAGTAGACCATCCAACAAACCTTGTAAGTACGAAGGTGGACATTGAATGGTAATATGAACATTCCGTTAACAAAATATGTGTTTTATCTTAGGAGTAGGTCCTTACATCTAGTATCCACTAACCCTTTCCATACATATATAAGTGTGTTTATTGTGGGCTTGGCTTTTGTAAAGAGACCTTTAATGTGGTGGTGTTTGCACCATGTCTCCACACATATCACATGTTATGTGCAACACTTCATTTTTTAGAGTGTCTATTGCTGTAATGAATTTCACCATCCTGCGGGCGGCGACGATAAGTATGTATCAGAGATGCATGGGTGGCTACCATGGGATTCACAAAAAATGATAAATTTGCTTTGCCACAAGTGTGATTGTTAAAATACCACTTTTTTAGTAATCAATAAAATCTTAGATTAGTAATATGTTGTTAATCTAGCAGAGTACTATGTTAGTAATAACATAGTGCTATGACAATACTAAAAGAGTAATATGTTGTTAATCTAGCAGAGTACCAACATAGTACTATGTTAGTAACATAGTGCTATGACAATACTAAAAGAGTCATATTTTAGTACTAACGTAGTGCTATGTTAGTACTTACATATACTATATTAGTACTAATTTTATTTATGTTGACACTTAAATAGTACTATGTTAATACTAACAAAGTACTTTGTGAGTACTATTGTTGGATGTTACCATGGCATCTCTCTGATTCATAGTACTGTACATGTATATATGCTGATAGTAGTATCTTGACATCCTAATAGTACTACGTTAGTAATATCAATATATACCCTATGCTTATTGTACTAACATAGTACTATGTTAGCATTATAGGTTGATCGTAATATTTAGTATTGTATGTTGATTTGACTATTTTAGTACTATTAGTACTAGTGGTGATGTGTTACAACTTAATTTGTCACTATATATAAGCACTAGTTAGTGTTAAGCTAATTTTACTATTTTAATACTATTTGCTTTGCTGTTACAACTACTTTAGTATTATGCTAGTATTGATTTAGTACTAAGGTAGTAGTGATTAACTATATGTAAGGTATTATGCTAGTATTAGTTTAGTACTAAGGTAGTAGTGATTAACTATATGTAAGGTAGTACAATTTGTTTAGTGCTATCCTATTTCCCTATGATACTAATTTAGTACTCAATGCAAATGCAAGTGGACTCCTTCATACGACATGTCCAACAGACTTGAATAAAGACCACATGGATATGCACAGACCTCGCGTGAAAAGCAAGGTAATGATATCCTTGTGGATAGCAGTCACTTGGGTGATGAAGATCCATGCATGTTGACATTCCCATGAAGGATGATAACCCTGTGGATGACTTGGCAGATGTCAAAGGGAGTGAGGACAGTCGTTATGATGAGGATGATGTGTTGAAAGGGTCAAGAAGTACAAGGCAATCATTGAGAATTAAGCTACAAAGGGAGATTCAACAAAGGAAGATCCAAAAGAGGGAGATGGGATGGAGGGATATCCTCCAAGGGTGGCCATGGATAAATGTGGGAATTGTCTTGAGAATTCTACCATTTTTTTCTTTGTTTTTCTATTGTATTATATATGTTTCATACATGTAGAGTTTATTGTATTTTGTTATTTGTTTCACTAGGTAAAAGTATGTGAGAAAAGGAGGTTGTTGGTTCCATGAAACGAGGGATAGAACCCAAAAAGAAAAGTATTGTATGATCCTTGTACAAGAGCAAGAAGAGAAAAGATAAGAAGGATATGTATGTATTGAAAAGATGCAGGGGAGAAGAGAGCTTGAGCTCTTGCAACAACAAGCACACACACACACACTCACAAAACCCTAATAGAGAACACACACTCACAAAACCCTAATAGAGAACAGACAAGGTGAGAGGCTGAAAATCTTCTCCTTCTTCACTCATCAACATTCACTCAACACTCAACACACCATATACAAAGATAAGAGTACTCTACTATGAAAAAGGTACTCAACCAAATACATACTAGGGTCCTCTATAGTGTGAACTAAATGAGCTGGCGCTATAACTATGCCAGTCTCTAGAATGCAGTCTCTAGAATGGCTGTCACACAGCCTGTCATCCCACTAGCTGCATATCACCCATGATTTCACCAACCATGCCAGTGGTGTAGGTGTGGGGCCTATCCTCCAGGCGGGTCATTAGTGTCCACCGCCTCACTAGATGAGCTTGATATCTCAACACTCCCCCTCGAGCTCAACTCCATCTCATGTACACCAACAAGTGAAGCCCTGAATCTGCGGAGCTTCTCTGTACCCAATGCTTTGGTGAAGACGTCAGCTACCTAATCCTGTGTGCTGACATAAACAAGGTCAACGTCTCCTGCCAAGACCTTCTCTCTGACAAAATGGTAGTGGACCTCTATATGCTTTGTGCGAGCATGAAAAACTGGGTTCCTAGCCAACTGTATACTGCTAATGTTGTCACAGAAAATGATAACTTGTCTATCCGCTGATAGACCCAAATCTGCAAGTAGCTTTCTCAACCAAGCTACCTCACATGCTGCCATAGCAGCACCTCTGTACTCGGCCTCTGTAGTACTAGATAGAGCAACCATAGGCTGCTTCTTGCTGCTCCAAGTCACAGCAGCACTCCCCAAAGAAAACATGAAGCCACTAGTAGATCTTCTATCTGAGATACTACCAACCCAATCAGTATCTGTGTACCCATGTACACATATCTCTGTCTCCCAATTTCATAAAATAGTCCACAATGCAAAGTAGACCTCACATTCCTCAGTATGTGTCTCAATGCATCCAAATGTGGCTTCCGAGGAACCTACATAAACTGACTCACCAACCCAATAGCATAGCTCAAATCCGACCTAGTGATCGTCATGTAGATCAAGCTTTCTAGCAACAATCTGGTTTATGCCATCATTTGACATCTTGCCAAACACACAAATTTACCAGAAATAGCACTCTGGTCTGTCCTGCACAAATTGCTGTATTTTCTGCAGCGGTACTATACTACACTCAAATGTCACAACCAGTGACCTCAATGTGCATACATACACCCAATGGCAACTGTTGACCTCCTTGTTGCAGCACATACAGTGTCTGCACAGCCAATCTATCTTCCTGTAGTTCTTAAAACAGAGTTCTGCAGAGAATGGATGACTTACTCGCAATGCTCGAAATCGCCTGCTTTCTGAAAAACGGAGGTCCTCATGCGTCCAAAACATGTTTTTACCCTGAAAAATATAGTCTGATAGGATAGATTAGTTTCCTTATAGCTTTACTTCCATGAAGAAAGCTCCTCAATCAAAGATCGTTTGCCGGTGCCTCCCGTAGAGCTCCTGACAAGGGTGTAATTGCCAACACAAATAGGGAAGAGTAGTTGAAGCTCTTACCTTGTACCGCTTCCTATGCTTCTCTTGCTTGCAGCTCAGCCCTTAGCATGAACCAGGCTCTGATACCATGAAAAGATGCAGGGGAGAAGAGAGCTTGAGCTCTTGCAAGCACACACACACTCACAAAACCCTAATAGAGAACACACAAGGTGAGAGGCTAAAAATCTTCTCCTTCTTCACTCAACACTCAACACACCATATACAAAGATAAGAGTACTCTACTATGAAAAAGGTACTCAACCAAATACATACTAGGGTTCTCTATAGTGTGAACCCAACTAAATGAGTTGGTGCTATAACTATGCCAGTCTCTAGAATGGCTTTCACACAGCCTGTCATCCCACTAGCCGCATATCACCCATGATCTCACCAACCATGCCAGTGGTGTAAGTGTGGGGCCTATCCCCCAGGCTGGTCGTTAGTGTCCACCGCCTCTCACTAGATGAGCTCGATTACCATAGTAAAAACAGCCTCGTGTATCATTATGTTGCCTTTGCGAATTATTGCGAATTATTCACAACCTCTTTTACTCCCCATACCTCTAAATTGCCCTCTTCCATCTATGTGTTATTGTGAATCTTGAGACTGTTGCTACTACTGACCATAATTATGATTACCTTTTCGATAACAACCTTGGCCACATCCATCTACCTCGTCCTCTACCTGAACTTGTGTAAAAGGCCTGCTGCTCTGAACTGTTTTTATTTTGTGAAGACTGGTCTTCACCTAAAATATTTCAAATCTATAAAGTTGAATAAATGTCTTGAATGCCTTGTATTGTGGCTCAAGACCACGTATACATACTTCCACCTTATCTCATCATCATCAATAGAAACACCAATAGAAACAAGGGATTCCACAATGCCCTTGATCTTCAAGGCATAATCATTCACATACATGTTTTTCTTCTCCATAGTATGAAGCTCAACTGAATCTTTTGTACCTTGGTGCTAGTTTCATACAACTTCACCAAGGTGTCCCATGCCTCCTTGGGTGACTTGGCATCATGTATATGCCCAATCATAGTGTCTTGTATACTAATAGAGAAGGCAATACATAACTTTCCTTGCTCCTTGATTCCAATCCTTGTATTCTTTTACATCTGTAGTAGTTGGATTAATCTCCGGTATCTCTGGTGCCTCCTCATGTTTACCTTCAATGTAGTCACTTTTAATATATATATATATAAAATTCTTTTATGCATCTACTTATGCATAAAAATCAATTATGATGAAAATCACACTTTTATAAATAAATATTTCTAGTATACATTTTTCTATGTCTAGAATGAAAATAACCCTTTAAGAATACTCATACGATGGAGATTACTCTTTTTAACATAAAATTTAATTACTAGAAATCCTCTTTTTCTTAATTCATCAATTATGCATAACATAAAAATCAATTTCTCCATGATTACAATGAAATTCTTTCAATTAATCTAGGATGATAATTCCTAGAATATGGTAGGAAGTCCTCTTTTCATGCTTTGAATGAAATTATTTTATGTGTAATTTTTACAAAAATTTTGCCATAGCTCCGCTCTGCTATGACTGATAAATCTCAATTATTTTAAAGGATAAAGCTTATCATTAAGAGAATGATTAGAATGATCCCTCCCTAATTGGATCATTAACCCATAATGGATTGAATCATCAATATTCATGAAATACATAAACTAAAAGTATAGAAATACATAAACTAAAAGTATAGAAAAAAGCCATTAATTTGGCCTCAAGCCTAGATTAATCTTGGATTAAGGAAAAGCTTTATGAAAAGCTTTATTTGGATTGAGAATAGGTCAGGAGAATGACCATTCTTTGAGTGAGAGAGTGAAATTACATAAAAACCATTAAAATTAAGCAGAAATAGAAATTTATGTAATTCTTTCCTACCATTCATCAATTAACTTCAATAGCATTCAAAAACCATTCCAATTAAGCTTCTCAAGCTTGAGAGGGGTTGAGAAGAGAGAAACATTGAGAATTTATAGAAAAGATCAAAATTCACCATTTACCTTATAAATTTCTTGATTCTTTGTTCACGGTAGAGGCCCCTAACCAATCAATTGGTTTGGTGTGCTGATGGAGTCACCAATGGAGATTGAAGAAAGAGGAAAGCTCCAATTTCTTCAATTTGGAGAGAATTTTAGAGAATAGTAAAAATTAGCATTATTTCAGCATAATTTTGGCATAGTATAATTCTCTTATTTTTTTAAAAAGACTCAAGTTCTATTTATAGGAGAGGGAGGCTCAAGTTCTATTTATAGGAGAGGGAGGCTCAACTGATTTCTAGAATTTTCTAGATTTCAGTTTGGTTGAATTTGGACTAGAATTGGACCTAGTTTGGTTCCTTTTTGATTCGGTTTTTCAGTTTGATCCAAGAGAGAGGAGAGATAAAAATATCACATTATTTTTTAGTTTAAAACTCATTCAAGCATGTGAAGTATGCACCTCCTTGAAGGAACTCCCCTTCCTTACATATGTGTCAAAATGGAATGATTATACCCAAAATATCTCATTTTTTTAGTAATACTTATAGTTTTTTACTAATAACCCTTGTACATAGTCAACTCTTCATCTTATGTGAGTATTTACTCATTTTTAGGTGATTTCTTTTACAAATTGGATTTATCTCCTCCCCACACATGGATTGATCTTATTGGCCCATAGGAACTTTAATTTAAAATTTCAAAAAAATATTGACCCTCAGGATAATGCCTCTTGAGCAGATTATACTTGATTTCTAATGCACCTTCTGGAAATCTTTTTGAACTTCTGTTTCACGAGAACTTATATTAATAGGATGAGAATTTTTTCTATCCAAAAATATTCAAAATCTAAATAATCTCTCTCTAGAATATTTTATCTCTCTAGGCCAAAACAGGTAGAAACAAGATCTTTGATATTTTTGAAGAGGGATTTGACTACAGGGGAAGATACTGGACATCCTGAGAGGCTGGGGAGGAATCTTACATTCTACCCCACTTAAAAAACGCAAGATGTCCTCATCTCGCAAAACTAGAGGAGAATTCTTTTTGTTAAGATCCAACTGATTATGGGTCCTTATATTTTGGTGAACCCAAATAGAATCCTGGGATAAAGATTCCTTATATAAAACTCATTATTAAATAACAATTCACTCAAATTATAACATTCAATTCCTTATCATAATAATGTTCCATTAGACCGAAATTTCTATCTGAACAGTCCTTCATGGAAATTTTTCATTTATGTAGATTTTAATTTGACCTCCTTTAACTTGATCCACTGGGTCAAGTGTTAACAGCAGCAATCTGCCAACACAATCCACTAATCTCATAGTGATTTGCTGGAGTTATTAACGTCATTCCAGTTATGAACATCATCACAGGGACTCGTCCCATTCATCCTCATTGTGGTTTTGCTCAGCTTATTACATTTCAACCAAATTTTAAGAATCATCATTTTTCAATCAGAATCCAAATCAACTCATCAGTTCACAACCAGAATTTAAAAATCATATCAATCACATTCGAATTCATCATCTGGATAGCATTAATGCTTATAATTTCAAGTCTTAGATTTACTCGTATATACTACCAGTAAAGAGCTACAGTTATACCCTCGGTATATACGGGTAGTCATGGTTCTTGGAACTATAAGGTAAATACCATCATATCTAGGCCTCAAGCAAGTCAGGGATTCCATATAATTGCGGTACTTCCATCTGAAGACCCAATTATCAATTTACGAATTTCAGTTTGAATATCTAATTGTATGAATTTTATCACACAATTACAACCTTTTAGTGCTTCTTGATAAAATTTTGACATATTTGGCTTCTTGGTTGATCCTCATTAGCCAACTTGGCTCTGATACCAACTGTAAGATCCCTGTCCCCACCGCACAACGGATTCGGAGTGCTAGCAGTAGAAGTAGCACATCTTGCGCGGGGTAGGGTCCCACACTCAGGACCTTGCCCACGGATATCCGGACAGGTGACTAATTCCTTGATTCTTCCAAACCGAACTCGGAAAAACTTCTCTTGCCCGGAAAGCACGGGCGATTCCACCAGGATAACTTTTCCCTAACGTAGTCAAAAGCCTTAACTAACTGAGCTCATCTGACCGAACGTGTAAGTCCTATAGTCAGATAAGGGAAAAAGACTGTACTTGGATCATAGAGACCAACGCTTTTTTCCTCATTTTGAGAGGCACAGCCGTTGATTCTTTTCCATAGAACAATTTTTTTGTGCGGGATTTACTTCATCTATCGAACTAAACAGAAATTGAGTCTCGATTTACGGATCCATCAGTCCAGCCTAACCCCATCCAGTCCCATGGGTTAGCCAACCACTGTAGTGATGGGATCCAATTAGGAATTTGGTTAGGTTTTGTCCCGGGTACCAAGGAAAAGAGTTCCCAGGCCCCCTAGCTGGAAGTTCATGCAAACATAAAACTAGTCACACCACTTACACACCCAATATGAAATTGCCTTTTTCTTAGCATCAGCTAACTTTAAAACAATCCTTTAATGAAACCATTATGTCACTGATGACAATCCTCTGGTTGAATCCATATTTCCAAAATCGGTGTACTTATGGCATCATTGGCAACTAGAATGCTCACCACCTGTTCACTCAGGGGCCTTTTCAATAGTTCCTAGCTCATAGTACCCGGCAATATTTTCACATATAAAAATCAAGATAGAATCCTCGTTGAAGATCAGCAATCAACAGATCCATATAAGAGAGCCATGGACTCATCCGTTGAGGACCAACATAGTACCCGGCAATATTTTCACATATAAAAATCAAGATGGAATCCTCGTTGAAGATCAGCAATCAACAGATCCATATAAGAGAGCCATGGACTCATCCGTTGAGGACCAACAAGGTCAATCAACCAGATCCATGCCTTGTTTCAGAAAACAACTCTTACTCCTTGTTCCAATATCTTCCACGATGCACGTGTGGGTATCTTCGGTGACCCAGAGCCCGAGCACCGTATGGTCAGCACCCTCTAGGATCCTTCGCAGGTCACGTAGCGCTTCACTCATAGGCCGCTTCCTTGGTCCCTCATCCACCGTACCGGAAGCTCACCATTTAAATCGAACCGAGGCTCCTCCATTGACTCTCTGTCACATCACAGCAGTTGCAACTTTATCAGTTAGGTCTCCACGACCTTAATCACAAGACGGTCAAAATGCTTCTCCAGCATTCTTGACATAAAACAGTCATTTACAAACAGGTCATAAATACAGTTTCTATAATGAACTCACGTCTTTCCAGATTGTTCCACATCAATCCATATTACTTAACCCAATTCCAAATCATACGTGTATCCATTCTTGACCAGATACATCATTTTCCATCCCATCACATCAGATTCATTCACTTCACATAACATCCATTCCTATATTTCTTAATTTTCATTACGTCTCATCACATCCATTTCTCATTACATCTCATTCGTTCACATCTTATATTATTCATTCACATTCTGATTCACATGACATCTCATCTCATCCATTCGCTCATATCGACTTCATATCCATTCACATATATTTTTGCATTCATTATTCCACATACACATCCACATTCGTACATCCACATTCACATCTACATCCATACATCCATTTTCACATCCACATTCATACATCCACATCCACATCCACATTCATACTTCCACATTCACATCTACATCCATACATCGATTTTCACATCCACATTCATACATCCACATCGATACATCCATTTCCACATCCATATTCATACATCCACCTCCACATCCATACATCCATACATCGATTTCCACATCCATACATCCATTTCCACATCCATATTCATACATCCACCTCCACATCCACATCCATACATCCATACATCCATACATCGATTTTCACATCCACATTCATACATCCACATCGATACATCCATTTCCACATCCATATTCATACATCCACATCCACATCTACATCCATACATCCATTTTCACATCTACATCCACATTCTTACATCCACATTCACATCTACATTCATACATACACATCCATATCCACATCCATACATCCACATCTATATTCATACATCCACACCCACATCCACATCCATACATCCACATCCACATCTACATCCATACATCCATTTTCACATCTACATCCACATTCATACATCCACATTCACATCTACATCCATACATCCACATCCATATCCACATCCATATATCTATATCATACATTCACATCCGCGTTCACATTCATACATCCACATCCATACATCCATATCATACATTCACATCCACGTTCACATTCACATCCGCGTTCACATTCATACATCCACATCCATACATCCATATCATACATTCACATCCACGTTCACATTCATACATCCACATCCATACATCCATATCCACATCCATATCCACATTCACACATCCACATTCACATTCACATACATCCACATTCTTACATCCACCATTCCTTATCCACATTCCATATCTACATTCATACATCCACATCTACGTTCATACATCCACTTCCATACATACACATCCATATCCACATCCACATCCATACATCCACATCCACATCTACATCCATACATCCATTTTCACATCTACATCCACATTCATACATCCACATTCACATCTACATCCATACATCCACATCCATATCCACATCCATACATCTATATCATACATTCACATCCGCGTTCACATTCATACATCCACATCCATACATCCATTTCTACATTCCCATTCACCACATACGCCTTCACATCTATTCTTTTACATCACATCCATTCTCACCCTATCACAACCCATATACATCACATCCATTCTCACCCTATCACAACCCATATACATCTTATCCCATCAGATACACTTCTTACCTCATCCCCCATACACATCTTATCACATCCTAACTCATCTTATCACATCCTAACTCATCCCATATGCATCTTATCACATCCTATCACTTCTCATACACATCTTATCACATCCTATCACTTCCCATACGCATCTTATCACATCCTATCACTTCGCATACACATCTTATCACATCCCAGCACATCTTATCACATCCTATCACTTCCCATATGCATCTTATCACATCCTATCACATCTCATACACCTACATCCTATCACATCTCACCTACATCCTATCACATCTCATACACCTACATCCTATCACATCTCATACGCATCTTATCACATCCTATCACTTCTCATACACATCCTAGCACATCCTAGCACATCTCATACACATCTTATCACATCCTATCACATCTCATACACATCTTATTAGGCATAAAGACAACTTTAGTAGGAATAACACTTTTATAATAATCCTTTTATGCATTTTACTATGCATAAATTTTAATTTAATGAGAATAATACTTTCAAAATAAAAATAAATCTTTTATACATCTTTCTATGCATAAATTTCCATCTTAATGAAATTAACACTTTTAGAATAAATCTTTTATGCATCTATCTATGCATAAAATCAAAATTGATAAGAATAACTCTTTTGAATTAAAAATAAAATTCTTTATGCATCTTTCTATGCATAAAATCAAAATTGAAAAGAATAACTTTTTTGAATAAAAAATAAAATTCTTTATGCATCTTTCTATTTATAAAATCAAAATTGATAAGAATAACTCTTTTGAATTAAAAATAAAATTCAAAAAATGAGGTTTTTAATTCAAAAAAAACTCTTTTTGAATTCTATTTATTTGACCAAAGACCGACCACCCATTGTATGGACCACACATACCGCCATGTGGACATCCATGCTACCTTTGACCAAAAGGGTACATGCGCACCACCCCTTTGCCTGTGCACCACCACCGTACCTTTCCCCAGGCTCATGCAGACCAGTGTGACCGGTGCACTTTGATGGTACACCGTCCCTTCACCCATACTTTTCTCACTACTCGCAATCGTACCTCGCACCTATATAAACCCCTAGGTACTCCATGGCCAGTAGCTCATTGCGTAGAGCACACCCCTAGGCTACACCCTGCACGAGGCTGTATCACCAGACCATACTGCCACTTAGTACCTGCATACTGTACTTGCTCGTACTTGCAGCCATCCCTCACAGCCTTCGTCTCATCACCCCATCAGCCATCTCTCAGATAAGCCCATTTTCAATTACCCCACCCTTGTGTGAGGAGAGGGTGTTCTTAACTCTTCTCCCTCTCCCCCCCGCCGGTGTGAAGAGACCTAGAGCAGACCTTGCCTTTAGGACATCTCACAATTCCCTCCCCCCCATTTGCATAGACTTTAATAAGAGGTTTTTGAACTTAGAGGAGGTTTACACGCTGCAAGTTTTTGCTCATAGAGTGAGCAAACGATCTCGAAATCAAGCTCCGACTGAAGCACTGCGATTGCAACATCGAGCACTACGAGGTAGTAATATGGCCCCATCCTCAAAATGCCAAAATGTTTCCTCGAGAGAAGCACGCAACAATGAGATTAGAGAAAATGATCCTAATGCGGCTCCAACCCTCCTGTCGGTGCAAGCTCCACAAGGGAACGATGGATAGGTTAGCTTGGTTATCCTTTAAAAAGAGTTTTAAATTATTCTTTAATATTAATATCAATAAATCAAGAAAGTAGATGCAAATTTATTCATTGAAAAATGTTAGAAATTCTACGAAGCTACTATTCGAAGTGATGTTGTATTTTGATCAATGGTTTATATTGAGATTGCTATCTTTAAGAGAAAGAGTACATATATTTTTTCTCCTGGCTTCGAAGCTAACTCCGTTTTCGAGCTTGTGTAGCTAGGCAGCATCGTTAAGCAAAGCCCGGGATTGGCCCATGGTATCCCTCATACCATTAGGAGAATGAGGTTCGCCGATTGAGGTTAAATAGCGCGAAGAAGGCTACAACATGTCAACTAGGTCAAATAAATAGAATTCAAAAATGAGGTTTTTAATTCAAAAAAAATGTGATATTTTTATCTCTCCTCTCTCCTGGATCAAACCAAATCAAAAAGGGAGCCAGACTGGTCCAAATCTTGTCCAAATTGAGTCAAACTGAACCTGGAAAATTCTAGAATCCAATTGGACTTGCTTACCGGCCTCCCTCACCTATAAATAGACCCTCAGTCATTTGTAATAAACTATTGGAGCTATACCATGCCAGTATTATATTGAAATAATCATATTTTCTATTATCCTTTAAATATTCCTCTCTCTTGGGAGCTTGGAGCTCTCTCTCTCTCTCTCTCTACAGCAACTCTTGGAGTTGCTCTTCTCCTCTTGGTGGACCAATTGATTGGTCGGGGGCTTCACTGCAATTAGAGAATCAAGCCAAACTTGGAGGTAAAATCAAATTTTATGGTTTTTTCTAATTTTCTCAATAACTTTCTTCTTCTCAACCCCTCTGAAGCTTGAGAAGCTTTCAAAATGATTGTTTTAATTAAAATCAAGCTTTTCCTAATTTTCTTAATGTTTAATTAGCATTAAGTTAAGCTTTATGCTTAAATTAAAATGCTTTCTTTAAGTAAATCTCTCTCTCTAAAAGAATAGCCATCTTTATGGCTAAATCCCTTGAAAAAGGATGCTTCTCAATGATAGTCTCTTAATTCAAAGCTAAACTCTAGGCTTGATAATCTAGATATTAAGAAAATGATATTTTCATGATTTTGTGCTATTAAAATAATGGTAAATTCTTTTAGATTGTTTATGAGTAGTTGAAAACTACTCTTATTCATCCTAAATGAGAAATGGACTATCCTAACAATTTGGGAAAAGAGGAATGTTGAAATTAGCTTAATGTAGTGGGATAATCATAGTTATGTTTAATTTTATGGTTAAAATTATGATTTAAATTCATAGTTTGATTTTAAGCATAAAAGAGGAACTACTATCCTATTTTCATTACAAGCTTTTATTCTTTAGAAAAACATTGAGAATTATGAGTAATAGTAGCAGCAGAGCAGCAGCGAAGCTATGGTAAAATTTTTAGAAAATAATACATATCTTATTTTTATGCATAATGCTAAAAGAGGACTTCCTACCATATTCTAGGTTTGGATATCCTATGCAAAAAGAATGATTTTCATCATATTCATCAGAAATAATTTTTGGTAACTATGCATAATTAATTGACTATAAGAAAAGAGGAATTTTTGGTAAATTTATTTTTATGCAAAAAGAGGAATTCCCATGATATTTGAGATCCAAGCAATTAAATGGTAAAAGAGGAAATTTTGGCATAATTCAAATTATGAGTATTTATTCAAAAGTGGAATTTTGAGCATTATTAACTTTATTGGGAAATATGGGTAGAATTGATTTTTGTAAATCCCATGCAATCTTTTACTCAAAAAGAAGAATATTGAATATAGTTTACTTAAGAAATTTAAAAAAGAATATGAAAATATCCATCGTGAAAACTTGGATAATTCTTATTCAGAAAAGAGAATCTCGAATCCCTGGGAGGATCGAGGATCTAATGAGTGAACGAAGGTTTAGAATTAATTCTCATTAATGAAGCTTAAGGAATGAAAATACAATACTTAAATGCTCTTTCTGAATTTTTACTATTCAATTCTAATAAGGTTTATTTTTCCTTTTTAAACCTTCAACAACACTCTGATACATAGATTCAATGGGATCAAGAAAAAGTACATTTAACTAGGCCAAACAATTGGCAGAAACTTAGAAAAGTCCTATCAGTATATCAAAAGTAGAAAACGGTACTAAAAGTGGATGTGATAAGATGTGATGTGGATCTGAATGAATGTAAATGAATGTGATGGGATGTAAATGGATGCGATGTGATTAGATGAGATGTGAATGTGATAAGAGGAGATGTGAATGTGATGTGATAAGATGTGAATGTGATGTGATGAGATGTGAGTGGATGTGATGAGATGTGGATGAGATGTGATGTGATGTAAATGGATGTGGATGTGAATGTGATAAGATGTTAATGTGATGTGATGTGATAAGATGTTAATGTGATGTGATGTGATGTAAATGGATGTGGATGTGGATGTGAATGTGAGGATATGTGATGTAATGTAAATGGATGTGGATGTGAATGTGATAAGATGTGAATGAGATGTGTAGGGTTCACAAGAAGGATGAGCAAAAGAGCTACAAAACATTCAATTGTAGTGCCCATGAGCACCCCAATTTCTTACAAACTGATTCTGGAAGGATATTGACACCACCTGAACCTCCATCCACAATAAGACTCCCTTAATGTTAATGTTTCCAAGTTTAACATCCATCATAGCGACTCTGTAAATAATCAACATCCTCCGCTTGGGATGGTTTTGTTGGAACCCCTACACCATCTTTCTGAACTGCTAACACATTGCCAACCTTCCACTTTGTCATAAGATTTTCCTTAAATGCTGGCACCAAGCTCAAAACTAGTTCCACAATTAAATGCAATTAAGCTTTCATTAAAGCCTGAAATAAGCTTTCTTCATCGGGGTTAGAGTCTTGCTTCATTTCCAACCCACTTTTCTGATATATTGGTAATGCAGCCACATCCTGAGAGAGGGTAACACGGGTAAAACAGGCTGCTCCTTCTGTCTTCCTCCCCGATCTTTGTTCAACTCCTTTATGACTCCTCTTCTAATTCCCTTCTGAGCTTCCCATTCAATGGGATCATCCTCTTTAGTAGCTGAAACTTCAAGGGGCTTCTTGCTACCTTGATTTTTTGACCTAGTAATTGCCATCGAATCCACATCTTGAACATCTCGCACATCTTCTATTTTCATGCATTATGTACAATCACACTTCCAATGTATTTTTTGGTCACGTTCTCCATGCTTTGCTTGCTCTTCTAGTTCGTCTCATTAATTTATTCCAACATTACTATATTCAATTGAGGAGGGGGATGATTTTGTTGATTTTGATTCCCTTCCTGCCGTTCATTATATCTGACAATCAAAATTCCCCATTCATTTCCGTTCTCACAGCTTAGACCCTGCCTATGACCTGGCAAGCCACAATAATTACAGTTCATATTTCTGTTCTGAATGTTGTTGTTATTAAAATTCCTCTATTGACCTCCCCACTAGAATTTTGATTACCCCATTGAGGGTTTTGATTTTGAGTCATAGGTTGATACTGATTTGGGTTTTGATTTCTCCTTGGAGGCCCAGTAGCACTCCTATTCTACTCAACTCCTTGGAGGCCCAGTAGCCCTCCTATTCTACTCAACTCCAACCTGATTGGCTTGAGGAGTTGCTTGCTAGTTCATCTAAACAATGTGGGGTGGAATTCTCCCCCTATGTACTGTGGACTATACCAACAATTGGTTGAAATATGACCTAGCTTTTGGTAGATCTCACAATATCGTCTGGGTGCCTCACCCACTGGTGCCATTCCCAAGACTTTAATCTTGTCTCAAGAATCTTCTTCTCCAAATCATCCTCCTTAACTATTTTGATTTTCTTGTTGTCTTTCTTCTTGATTTCTTGCTTCCTCTTGTTCTTCTTTGTTTTCTTTTTCTTCTCACTCCAATCCTCATCATCTCAGTTGTGGGAGTTATCATCCTCATCCTCTGAATCACTATTTTCTTCATCTGAATCTTCATCATCTTCTCCATCAGAGTCTTCTGACTGCTTCTCCTTTTTTGAAGGCATAGTCCTAATCTCCTTTCTGCCCTGAGTGCTGTATTCGCCAGGTCATTAAAGTCATCTACATTCTGAATGTCTCTGCCTACCACAAAACTTTGAAGTCTTGTTCTTAGGACCTTGCAAAAATAATCTCCCAACTGTTCAAGAGTTGGCCTCTGATTTGCCAACAACTTGTTGTACAAATTTCTTGAATTTTTGGGCGTAATCTTCCACCCCTATCTTTTGCTGTTTCATCTCCCTAAGCTTTTTGAGGATATCTTCAGGGGTTTTCTCCTTCCTGAACCTCACAAGAAAAGCTTCTTTGAGAGCATTAAATTTTTGGAAATGCTGTAACCCATATTAAGTAAACCATCCCACTCTGCGACCTTCCAATGTAGTAGCAAAGTGTTCCTTCTTCACTTCATCTGGGTATATCCCAAAACCACTAGCTTTCCAAGTAGTTTCAAACTAACCAACATGGCTATCAACATTAGCTTTCTTTGAGCCATTGAATTTGGCTGGGCCAACCTTGGGGTTTGTTGTTGGGGCACCATGCGGTGGAGGGTTCACCTGCATCATTGGTGGTGGTCTTCTTCTTCTTTTGGGAGGTAAATGTAATAATGGATTGAAATCCAAATATCTCTTTGCCCTTAGCAATTGATCACTAAGTTCTCTTGTGCCAACAAGAAGCCTTTCCACTCCCCTAGTAATTTCAGCATTTGGTGATGCTATTTCCACATCTCCTACAGATTCAAGGGAAATGATGTCTTCATCCAAGTCCTCTGTTACTAGTGAACTAGGTGGATTGATTCCTTCATTTGGATCCTCTGCCGCCAGAGATGATAATCTTTCACCCAACTTAATTCTGACCCGCGTGCCATACCCATAAACAGGTCTTCTGAAATGTTGTTCCTCCTCACTCATTGACATTTTCACCCGCAATATCGACACTTGTGATGAAACTGATGGTAATAACAGTTCTCTAGAAACCTTTGGGCCTCACTTGGAGCATTCATTATTCCAAAGGGAAGAAATTTTTTCCTCCGTGTTTTCCAAAACAATTGCTTGTATACGCCGAATCACATCCACATGCAAATGAGGAAACTGCTCTCTTAGAAATACTTCTATATAGGCTATATATTCCTCTTTCTCGGTAACCCAATTGCTAAATTCCCAGAGCCATGCATCCATCTTTTTAGCCTTGCACAAAATTGCTATAGCCCTGTCTCTCTCCCATAGAGGTCGGAACACTGCAGTCATGACCAGTTAGGTACTTGTAATGGATTAGTCAGTTGGATAGCTGTGCTAGTCTTAGCCATCATGGATGTAACACAGCCATAACTTTGCTTTTTGTAACTGCATCGTGAGTAGTATAAAATTGTAATGAAAATAAAAAAAATGGTTGTTGTTTGCTATTTTGATGAGTCAAGCATCATCTTTGTATATGAGTCTTTTTGGTAATGTATCAATGCTGATTCATCTCTCGTAAATGTATTCATCTCTTGTCACTATATTTATGTTTTGTCTTCTACTCTTGTCTGTGTATTTTTTTGGCATAACATGGGTGTATGTTGTGTTCGTAAACTAGAGAAAACTTAGTAGGTTATTAGGCAGCGTCACCTGATAACAAATGACATCATGAGGATCAAGCTGATTCACCGACATGGCAACATGTGGAGCATCAATGGCCGGAGTTTAAAGATGAGCCTTATCACTTACATCTTGTCTTAGACATGGATGGTGTTAACCCATTTGGCTTCAAGTCTACATCATGGTCTACTTGGCCTATTGTGTTGGTGAATTATAACCTCCGTCTATGGCTAGCAATCACGAAAGTCATCATGCTTGCTCTCCTTGTGCCACAAAAGTATAAGAACATGCTTGCTCTCCTTGTGCCACAAAAGTATAACCTCCGTCTATGGCTAGCAATCACGAAAGTCATCATGCTTGCTCTCCTTGTGCCACAAAAGTATAAGATGAAGAACATGGATGTGTACCTCAAACCTTTGTTTGATGAGCTTGAGGTACTATGGTGAGGTATCAAAGTGTATGATGTCTCAAGGCCAATAAATAGACGTGAGGTGGAAGTGAAAGGAGTTTTTCATGATGCAAGATTATCCCGGGTTTTCAAAGTGCTCAGGTAGAAACTTGATCTTCCTAACTTTAAACTTGCCTTCTCAATAGATATATGAGAGTATTACCTTACCTCTCAATCTTCTTAATTTTATAATAGGATTTACAACCTCTAGATATCATGCATGTCTGATTTGTGGACCATCACTTATTTCAGAAAGACCCTCTATACTAAAGAAGGTGGTGTATGACAAACAATATCAATTTTTCCCTCCTTCACATCCAAAGTATGTGCCACATGAAGGCAATGAATAATGGATGAAGCATTGCAACAGTAGACGAAAGGATCAGAGAAGAGGTTTTAGAAGAGCAAATAAACGCTTGCCATTTTTGCCTAGCTTAGAACCTCCCCCAAATGTGATCTATATAATGGCTTCGTAAGGCAATATTGATGGCATCAAAAAATAGAGAGATGATCACAAGAGAAGAGCATGAGTGTGCACAAGGATGTGACCCTCAAGTAAGTATACGTTCTTTATCTTTGTCTCATGTTTCTATTGTTATATACCTTGTTTAATGCACTATACTAAATATCATGCTTTTGTTTAATGTTAGTACAAATTATATAATGCAATATGGTCAAAGAGAATGGACTTTTGCAGAGCGTGTGGATTCTAAAAGAAACACATTTGATTGTGGTGTGATGGAAACTTTTGAGCAAGAAAGTTGAGCTACTAAAAATGATAGTAATGTCATAAAGGACAATCTTGAGTATTCTAGAACTATTCAAGATATTCTTGAGGTTAGGTTTAGAGTATTTAGTCTATTTATCTTTGATGCCAAATGCTTCAAGGTGCTCAAAAAACTGTGAAGAAACATCCAAATGGTTTTTTTCAAGTTGATTTCACCAAGTTTTGGAATGATGAGAAAGATACTTTCGTACTACCTCACTATTGTCAATAAGTTAGTAACCCAACTAATTAGTGTGATAAGTGTAACCCCTTTTCTTGTGATTTTAGATTGTGTTTCATGCTAATCGAATTGATCCAAAGTGGTGGTATGTTATACAAGTTTCCCCTCTGAGTTATTCAAAACATATCTTTCAAGATCAAGATGTTAAGGCCGAATCTCTAAATGCTCAAAGGTGCAAATTGTCTTATTGCAAGAAGATGATGATGAAAATGAAGAAAATCATTTAGAGGAGGCCGATTAAGAGTACGAGGAATGTCAATCCGAAGAAGATGATAAATCACCTATTGATCGAGATAATGCTTCATTGGATAATTATGGTGATATTCCTTTCATTGAGCTTCCATTAGAAATAGAGATTGATGAAGCAACACAAATGTATCTATTACAAGATGGGATAGATTCATGATCTTGACATTGTTTATGTAATTATTTTCCTTCAAGTTTTTAACTATCTTTCTTTTTGTTTTTCAAACATGGCTTCAATGGTTTCGAAGGATATTTTTTTAAGACTATCATTATTTTATGTATTTATGTGACATGTATAACCTAATATCAATCTTCAATAACTCTCTGGAAATTTTTATAATAGTGTAGTGTTATTTCATTGTCATACTGTTGTTCTGCAGTGAAATTTTGCTGCTAAGAAGCAAAAATAGCAGCAAAATAATAATGCTCAACAGTGAAACGTCACTGTTATTTTCGCTACCTCTAGCAGTAAAATTTCGTTAAACAACATTATTTCGTTGGTGCTGAGTAGCGACAAAAAGACTCGAAATCTCAAAGGCCTCAACGTTGCTACAAAACGTTGTTATGCCCTCGATTTGTTATAGTGGAAAATGATAGTATACAAAACGGTGGGTGACCATCTTCTTATTTCATCTCATTATATTTAATAAGAGTTTAAAATTAACACAAAAAAGTCATCTTGATATCTTTGGCTCTACCTTAATGATAGATTTAAGCCTTGGTTTTTGCATAGTTATTATGACTTATTTGTAAATAATAAAAGCTAGACAAGTGACTTTGTAAAATTGAAACAAAAAAATTGATCCTTAATGTCTTTGCCTTAGAGATAGATTTGAATACATGTTTTCATTTTTGACTTATTGTGTATAATTAAAGTTAGACAAGTGACATCCGTTTAAAGGTTATTCCCATGAATTGTTCTAATACTTAAAAAAATTATCCATAATAATATGTTGGATATGTAACCCCATGCATGACACATATGTTGGATATGTAACCCCATGCATGACACATATGTTCACTAGTCAAATGAAGTACATTAAAAAAAAAGAAAAATTTACCAATTTGACCCTAAATTATGCCAAAAATCCCAATTTTTGAAAAGATGCAAGGGGGAAGAGAGCTTGAGCTCTTGCAAAGCACACACACACTCACAAAACCCTAATAGAGAACAGACAAGGTGAGAGGCTGGAAATCTTCTTCTTCTTCACTCAACACTCAACACACCATATACAAGATAAGAGTACATATAATATGAAAGGTACTCAACCAGTACATACACGGGTTCTCTATAGTGTGAACCCAACTAAATGAGCTGGCGCTATAACTATGCCAGTCTTTAGAATGGCGGTCACACAGCCTGTCATCCCACTGTGGCCGCATGTCACCCATGATCTCACCAACCATGATCTCACCAACCATGATCTCACCAACCATGCCAACTAAATAAGCTGGCGCTATAACTATGCCAGTCTTTAGAATGGCGACAGCCTGTCATCCCACTGGCCGCATATCACCCATGATCTCACCAACCATGCCAGTGGTGTAAGTGTGGGGCCTATCCCCCAGGCGGGTCATCAGTGTTCATCGCCTCACTAGACGAGCTCGATATCTCAACACTCCCCATCGAGCTCAACTCCATCTCATGCACACCAAGCGAAGTCCTGAATCTGCGGAGCTTCTCTGTACCCAATGCTTTGGTGAAGATGTCACCTACCTGATCCTCTGTGTGCTGACATAAACAAGGTCAAGGTCTCCTGCCAAGACCTTCTCTCTGACAAAGTGGTAGTGGACCTCTATATGCTTCATGCGAGCATAGAAAACGGGGTTCCTGGCCAATTGTATACTGCTAATGTTATCACAAAAAATGACAACTTGTCTATCCACACTGATAGACCCAAATCTACAAGTAGCTTTCTCAACCAAGCTACCTCACATGCTGCCATAGCAGCTCCTCTGTACTCGGCCTCTGTACTGGATAGAGCAACCGTAGGCTGCTTCTTGCTGCTCCAAGTCATAGCAGCACTCCCCAAAGAAAACATGAATCCACTGGTAGATCTTCTATCTGAGATACTACCAGCCCAATCAGCATCTGTGTACCCATGTACATATATCTCTGTCCAGTCTCATAGAATAGTCCACAATGCAAAGTAGACCTCACATACCTCAGTATGCGTCTCAATGCATCCAAATGCGATTTCCGTGGAACCTGCATAAACTGACTCACCAACCCAACAACATAGCTCAAATCTGGTCTGGTCGTCATATAGATCAAGCTTCCTACTATGCGTCTATACATAGTAGGTCCTCCAAAATCTCTCCTGAATTTACACTCAACTTGCCATTCTGATCCAATGGCACTGAGATAGGCTTACAGCCTGTCATACCATACTTGGACAACATGTCCAAGTATGATAGGCTTACAGCCTGTCATACCATACTTGGACAACATGTCCAAGCCATACTGTCTCTGCAGTAATCCAATACCATGTGGTGACCTAATCACCTCAATTCCCAAGAAATATCTGAGCTCCCCCAGATCCTTCATCTCAAACTTCTGTCTAAGCAAGATCTTTACATCAAAGATCTCTGCATCATGGTCCCCCGTAATGATCAAGTC
Organism: Cibotium barometz; assembly: GCF_041138505.1. Lineage (NCBI taxonomy): Eukaryota > Viridiplantae > Streptophyta > Polypodiopsida > Cyatheales > Cibotiaceae > Cibotium > Cibotium barometz. The sequence goes on from NC_141100.1 coordinate 3,293,782, forward strand.
ATCTACATAGATGACAACAAGCACAACCCCTCTATCACCATGTCTCACATACAGCGAGAAATTTGCATTGGCTACATAAAAGCCAATAGTGACAAGATATTCAGAAATCTTGTCAGACCATGCTCTTGGTGCTTGTTTTAAGACATACAAGGCTTTCTTCAACCTGCAAACATGCTCGGGGTGACCCACATCCTTATAACCAGGTGGCTGCAACATATACACCTCTTCTTGCAAATCCCCATGCAAGAATGCATTCTTTACATCCATCTGATGTAAAGACCATTGCTTTGATGCAGCCATTGCTATCACAACTCTCACTGTTGCCATCTTGGCAACTGGGCTGAAAGTTTCCTCATAATCAATGCCATATGTCTGCGCATACCCTTTGGCTACCAACCTAGCCTTATACCTGTTTATGCTTCCATCACTGTTATGTTTTACTTTGTACACCCACTTGCATCCAATGGCTTTCTTGCCTTTAGGCAATTGCACTAAATCCCAAGTTTCATTTTCATATAGTGCATCCATCTCCTCATCCATGGCTTTCTCCCAACACACATTTCCAACAGCCTCATCAATGGGCTCTACAACCTGCACAACCTTTGCCATATATGCACAGTGATGTGCCACATAACCATCATAGGTAAACCTCTGCACAGGGTTTTTCACTCTCCCAGATCTTTGTAGCTTTTCATTCATGGCTTCCATAGCCTTCTTTACACCAGGTGTTCTCATAGCTGGGATCCCAAGCTCCTCATCAAGGCTCATGTCTGAGCCACTAGATTCTCCATCAACATGAGAATGCCCTGCAGAAATGTCAGGCATACTAAGGGGCTCAACCGCTTTCTCTTTTCCTTTACGTGATGTACTAATCACATTTGCAGGACTGGTATTATGACGCAGCCTACCACTCCATGGTCTATCAGCAGACCCACTAGATGAGGACTCTCCTGGTCCACCCAAAGACTATGATTGCTGACGTGCATTCTGTGCAACCACACTTTCACTCACATTAGTCCCAACAGCTTCTTTTTCAGCAGCATACCAGCTGCTCATCTCATCAAAGACAACATCCCTGCTTACCCTCAACTCACGCGTAGCAGGGTTATAACACCTGTATCCCTTTTGCTCAAGGGAATATCCAATAAACACACATTTTTCAGCTTTCGGATCCAGCTTAGTTCTCAGCTCATCTGGCACATGCACATATGCAATGCATCCAAAAACTTTCAGATGAGACAAATCTGGTTTTCTGCCAGTAAACCTCTCCTCTGGAGTTACATCATGTGTGGCTGCAGTTGGAGTCCTGTTCATGATGTATACAGCTGTAGAAACAGCCTCAGCCCAATAGCTATGCGGCATATTCTTCTCTTCCATCAATGCTCGCGCAATCTCAGCAATGTGCCTGTTTTTTCGCTCAGCAACTCCATTTTGTTGTGGAGTGTATCTGCATGTAAACTGTCTCTGAATACCATTCTTCTTCAAAAATTCAGAGAACTCATTGGAGAAGTACTCTCCCCCTCCATCTGACCTTAGGCACTTTACATATTTCCATGTTTGCTTTTCAACCATAACTCTGAAATTCTGAAAGTGAGTGAACACCTCACTCTTCTCCTTCATGAAATATACCCACACTTTCCTTGTGTGGTCATTAATGAATGTCACATAATACCTGCAGCCTCCCATAGAAATGGTTTTGGTAGGACCCCATACATCTGAATGCACAACATCTAGTGCATTTCTGCTCACATATCTGTTACGTGGAAAAACATGCTTTGTTTGCTTTCCAAATTGGCATGCTTCACATATTCTCTACATACCTTCTACTTTAAATTTTGGCAGCCCTATCACAATTCCTTTAGTCTACATAGACTTCATTCGCTGCATATTCACATGTCCAATTCTTTTATGCCAAATGTTTGTGTCTGCAACAATTCCAGAACCATTTGCAAACATTGCAGTACTCATTTCAGGCATGTCTACATTCAACGTAAACATTCTGCCCACTCTGTTGCCTTTTGCAACCAACCTGCACTTTTCTTTAAAGTCTTCAACATAACAACCATCAGGGTTAAACCAAACCTGCAAACCCTGCTCAATCATCTGGACAACAGAAACCAGATTCTTTGTTATGTTCGGTACATGAAGTACATCTGCAAGGTAATTCACTTTGCCATCTTGCATAGACAATGGCACATCTCCAACATGGGCAATTGGATGAGCAGTGTCATCCCCTGTTTCCACAAAACCTGGTCTTTCAAGGTTTTTCACCTCCTTGAACCACTCCCCATGACTTGTCATGTGGTTCGAAGCACCTGAATCCACATACCATACATCATCTTTTTGTGCTGCTTCAACATTTTCAGACATGGCATTCACGACATGCTGCATAACAAACAACCTTTCATTATCCTCATTGTTTCTGCTTGAGGATGCATAGTTGTTCTGCTGCACTTTCCCATTTTGCATGTCAGCCTGCTTCTTATAACATTCTGCCTGCACACATGTCCAGGCTTACCACAATAAAAGCATTCACGTGCATCATTATATTGCCTTTGCCAATTTCCACGTCCTCTTTGACTCCCCCTGCCTCTGAATTTGCCTCTTCCACCTGTGTGTTGTTGATGTTGTTGTTGTGTATTCTGGGACTGTTGTTGTTGCTGTTGCTGGCCATAATTCTGATTACCTGTTCGGCCACCTCCTTGACCGTGTCCACGGCCTCCTCTACCTCGTCCTCTACCTAAACTTGTGTAGAAGGCCTATTGCTCTGAACTGTTTTTGTTTTGTGAAGACTGTTGGTCTTCACCCAAGCTCTTCTCTTCTATAATCAGCATAGACACTAAATCTGTAAAGTTGGGAATGTTTTCCCGAGTCTGAATAGACGTCTTGAACGCCTTGTATTGTGGCCCGAGACTATGTAGACAAACTTCCACCTTATCATCATCATCTACTGACACACCAAATGTAAGTGGCCAATGGATGTAGATCATGGGTGGATGATTAAAGTAGCTAATAACTCATCTGGAGAGCTCTATGCAGCCTGTCCAAATGTAAGGGTAACTATAGGGGATGTGAAAGATGATCAGAACGTCTTTGTTCAGGAGATGTCATCGTATCCCCTCATCCTTGGGCAACCCTACATTACAGCTGTGAGGATGGAAACAAAAGTTTTGGATGATGGCTCGGCATATGCAAGAATAAGGAGCAAAGATGGCAAGAAAGCTGTTCAGTTCTTGACAGTTTGCATTAACCATGAAAGAAATCGTGAGTCTCTTCGAGCACAATCACTCCCAAAGATAAACAGAGAATTCATGAACTACAGGGAGATGAGGGATTTTGGCCAGGTGCCATTGTAAAGCGGGATTCTAATGGTACAAGGAAAAATGAGTTCTCGCAGGACTCAATCAATGTAAATAACTTTTCAGTAAATTTTCAAGGATTTTCTAGCTATGGATCACTGGTCTTTGTAAAAAGCAAGGATTTGAAGCGTGGTATGCGTCGACATGTACAAAATGAACGAAAAAGTCTTGAGCAGTGTGGTCTTTTGGAGAAGAATGAGTTTATTTCAGGGGTGCTTGATGAGGTGTCATTTGTGGATACTATGGATGTGCTTTTTGCTATGGAAAGAGTATGCTTACAGGGTGGAAATGAGATGATAGAGGTGTCATCTGTGGGGATGTATGATATAATCCGGGAATTTGAGGGGATGGAATGTAAAAACATGGATTGTGAGATGGGTGCTCATGTTGATACAAAGTATAAAACGGTTGCAAAGAAGGTGAAACCAGTTGCCTTGCCCTTGCCACCAGGAAGCAAGGAGAAAATAGATGAAGCCTCTATGCAACCGAATCTCAGAGATCCGAAGAAAATTGGGCATAAGTTTACACAGGAAACCCTAAAAGAGCTGAAGATTGGTGAAAAGGATTTTCTGTTGCCAGTTGAAAGGGAATGCTTTGAGGAGATGCTTGTAAAACATGGGAAAGCCTTTGCTTTTCAGCCGCATGAGATAGGCTGTGTTGATCCAAGTGTAACAGTGCCAATGGTGATCTTCACTGTGCCACATGTGCCCTGGAACCTGTGGCGGCCGATTCCAGTACCAAAGGCTCTCTTGCCAAAGCTGATGGAATTACTAAAAGAAAAGATCAGGATGGGAATTTTGGAGCCATCATGCGCTCCATATTCCAACAGATGGTTTACCGTGCCAAAGAAAAATGGAACATTGCGCTTCATTCAAGACATGCATCCTGTAAACAAGGTCACAATCAGGAATGTGGGAGCAGGTCCGATTGTGGACGAGTTTGCAGAAGCATTTGCAGGGAAAGCTATATACTCTATGGGTGATCTGTATTCGGGATATGATCAGTTCTAGCTGGATATACAAAGCAGGGACTTGACCACAATGAAAACTCCTTTGGGATTAGTAAGGATGTGTACCTTACCACCACAGGGAGCCACCAACTCAGTGGCGCATATGATGAATGGAATGAATAAAGTCTTGCGAGACTTCATGCCACAAATAACAATGCCTTTTCTAGATGATGTGCCAATAAAAGGCTGTGATGATGAGAAAGACAAAGATGGGGATTTGGATTCGAAGGGGTGCCGCAAGTTTGTGGCGAATCATATAAAGGATTGTAATATGATTCTATCCAGGCTTGAAGAGGTGAATCTTACTTTATCTGGACTGAAATCAGTGTTTGGGGGATGGTGAAGTGCTAATAGTGGGGCATCTTTGTAGTACTAGTGGACGCCGACCTTGTCCAGCCAAGATAGATGCAATATAAAGAATGAAAGAGATATGCATTAATGTTACAGAGCTGAGGAGATTTCTTGGTGCATGTGTCTTTTATGTTATTTGGATCCCACATTATGCACATATAGCAGATCCTCTTCAACTTTTGAGGAAAAATCAAAATTTTTTGTGGAGTGCAGTACATATTAAAGCTATGCGGAAGCTGAAATGTTTGCTCCAATCATCACCTACTCTAAGGAAGGCAGATTATGAGTGTGGCAGGCCTGTGATTGTTACAGTTGATACTAGTCCTACTGGGATAGGATGGGCAGTAGGGCAAGATGATGAGGATGATCACAGGTATGTAATCAGATTTGGAGCAAAGGTATTAAGCATTCGTCAACGAAAATATCCACAGATCAAGAGAGAGTTATGGGGAATAGTCACTGCTCTAAAATGTGAAAAAGAATACCTTATTGGGGCATCTGTTCTTGTGGAAACTGATTGCTTGCCACTCCTTGGGGATGATTGCAAGCTGCACCACTCCAGATATCGCTATGCTTAGGTGGATTGCCTATATCAAGTCACTAAATCCTGAGTTTAAGCATATTGCAGGAAAAGATAACCCAGTTGCAGATATGCTATCAAGAGCCAGGTATAAAGATGAAGAAGGGATGATTAGTGACATTGATGATGTAGGTACAAAGTTCTACACTACTGCATATGCAAAAGGGGACCATACTTGCCTATCAAATACACTTGAGTCTTTTACTGAGGAAATGTATGAAGAAGATTGGTTGCTTATTGGTCAATACTTGAGTACTCTGACAAGACAGGAAAATTGGTCTGACTCAAAATTTAAGAGGATCCGTAGAAAAGCATATGGGTATTTTCTAAAGGATGGGTACCTGTGGAAGCATCCTAAGCAGAGGAATGCTATGCCACACAGAGTCATATGTGATAAAGAGACTTAAGGGAAGCTCATGAAAGAATTCCATGAGAGTCTCTAGGCTGGACATCGAAGTGTGTGGGCCACCTTTACCAAAATAAAGGAAAGATATTGGTGGAAAGGAATGTACAAGGATATTTCCCAATATGTGGAAACATGCATGGTATGTCAAATGTACTCAAATGTGCGACATCGTGATGGCTTGCAACCAACCTACCCGCCTGCCATGCACTACAAATGGGTAGTGGATCTAGTTACAATGCCCTTGGGAATTTGGCAGATGCGGTACATAGCACTTGCAAGAGAGGATTTGACAAATCAGGTAGAAGGGCGTGCTCTTAGAACAAAGAGTACGGAAACAGTATGCAAATTTCTCTTGGAAGATGTGATTTGCCGGTATGGTTGTGTTGGGAAAATAACAGCTGATAGGGGTGAGCTAGATGTTGAAGAAGCAAGGGAATTCTTCTCTAGAATTGGCATTAAACTGGCCCTAACATGTGCTTACAACCCTAAGGGCAATGGTAAAAGTGAGCGAGGACATCCTCCAATCATTAAAGCTTTGGCTAAGGCATGCAGAGAAAGAATGCGAGAGTGGCCAAGGCTGCTACCATATGCTTTGTGGGCTGACCGTACAACTCATAGCTCAGTGTGACAGGATACATGCCTGCAGAATTAATGTATGGTCAGAAGCCAGTAATGCCAGTTGAAAAAGTAGTTCCAACTTGGAATGTATTACCCTGGGTGGAAGGATTGAACAGGGAAGACCTCCTTGCATTACGAATAAGGCAGCTGGAGAGGAGGCCTGAAGATGTAGAGCTTGCTAAAGCTCGTTTGAAAGATGCAAGGTTGAAAAATAAAGAAAGATTTGATAAAAGACACAGACTCCGGCCAAAACCTATTGAAGAAGGTGATTGGGTCCTAATGTATGATAGTAGCCTTGACAACCAATTTACTGTTCAAAGAAAGTTTGCAAAAAGATGGTTTGGCCCTTACATTGTTAAGCATGTGCATGGAAATGCCACGTATACCCTGTGTGAGCTTGATAGAACAGAGATAAAGAATCTTGTAGAAGCAGGCAAAAGGATCAAGATGTTTAAAAGAAGGCATGACAGTGATCCTTTTGATTCACAGGAGACTCAGGATGAGAGGCTTCATAGTGATAGCATGGGTATGGCTGAAGAGGAAGAAGATGATCTCCCTGATAATGTAGAAGATGAAGACGACATCCAGATATATGTGGATCTTGATGATGATTTGGCACATACCAGAGGATGTGCACGTTTAGAGGGGGTGGATGTTGTGCCATGGCACGTCTATGGTGTGAAACCATGCATTTGAGGCCATTAAATGCAAATCCATATGCATGGGATTAAGTGCCATGACTTGAGTCATTATATGATGCCTAAGTACATATGTTCATATTGTAAATGAGGTTGAATAAGACGAGTTGAGGCTGAGCCAGGTCTCGAAGCTTCTGTACATGAATGTGGTGTGAATCATGGAGTTTTATGCTTATGGTAGAGCTTGTAGTAGGGGACACCTCTCTCAACATGTTTGGGAAATGTGAGAGCATGCATGATGCAAGGATTGGTTTTGAAAGAATGACTTTTTGAGATATTGTGTCTTGGAATGCCGTGATTCCTATTCTTACTCGGAATGAGCAAAACAAGGAGGCTCTGGGTTTGTATGATGAGATGCACTGTTGGAGGCTGGGGGTTAGCCTGGGCATTAATAAGGCAATGATGAAGCTAATGGAGGGATAGGTCTTGGGTGGTGGCTTTCATTTCCACCACCCAGAATTAAGAACAAGGCTGAGAGATGGATACTATGTGATGGATCCTGAGAAGGCAGTCCAGCTAGTGAATGAGAACACCATCTGTGTGTGCACGATTCTAGGTTCCACATACAATGGGGAGTTTGAAGATGTGAAGTGTTTGAATGATCTACTTGAGAAAAAGAACAAGGAAACAGGATGGGACACTCCAATTCATGTGGATGCGGCCAGCGGTGGTTTTGTGGTACCATTTTTGTACCCGGAGATAGAGTGGGATTTTAGGTTACCATGTGTGAGGAGCATTGATATGAGTGGCCATTATTGAGGCGAGAAAAGTAAATGAAATATATGATACAAGTGGCCAATAATATAAAGGGCCACATGGAAGCTTGTGAGGGGCCAACGTAGCCGCCAGCACGTGAAGAGAACTGGCGTGGGGGGGGGGGAAATACACCTGGGGAGCGCAGAGTTTTGAGGGTTTTGGGGGATAGCTGTCGTCGCAGAGCTAGAGTGTTTGTTTTTGTTTGTTTAGCCGGCACTGGCTGGTAGGGCAGCTTGCCGCCTCAGGGCACAGAGGAGTTGTGTTTGTTTTGCCGACAGCAGTTGGCCAACTTCGGAAGAGAAGGAGATTTTTTTTTTAAATGTTGCTTTGTTTGCTTCGTTTCCACCGGATGATAGCAAGGAGGAGAGTAGGAGTGTCATGTTTTGTTGGTTGGCAGGCACTAGATTTTGTCTGAGAGGTGAACGTTTTGCTTTGTCATGTTCCCACCACTGATAGCAAGGAGCAGAGAATAGAGGTTCTGTTTGAAGAAGTCACTAGTTATGAAGTTGGTAAAACTCATAGAAGCGATATGTTTTCTGTTGGTCAGCCTGTGCTTCTGCTACTAGAGAGCATGAAGGAGTACTTATTTATAAGCAATGAGAGTGTGGCTTGCTAGCGCCCCTACAATTATACTAAGAACGGGTGCCACTCTGAGAAGAACTCAACTGAACGAGGGTCTCTTAAATGCCATGATGGTTTTCAAGCTTCTATATGAAGGCAACTGTTGATGCTGAAGCTCATGCAAGCTAACAAGAATTGAGGTTGAAGCTACTTAACAATTTCCAGAAGTCATCAATACTTCAAAAGAGGGAGAAGCCTACAAGTGCTGGGTATTAATTCATTTTTTAAAAAAAAAGCTCTTCTCTCTACCCTTTTTAAAAAAAATAAATTCCACCACTCTCTTACGGCTCCATTCTCACTTTATATCATGACATTTTGATTCACTTGAACTCAATCTTTTACCTTGGCCTTGGTGGGATTTGAAAACGACTCTCACAGCTAGAAGTCTCGCACTTTCCCAGCGATACCGCCCACGTCACGACAGCGCATATATACACGTGCTGGTACATGCATTTTTGAAACCAGTATACACGCGAATGTAGATGCCAATATACACGCGCCCGATACTACTCATATACATGCGCGACCATACACGCGCCCGTAACTTGTCGCGTGTATCGAACACGTGTATGGCAGCAGTGTCTTGTAGTGAAACACAGGGTATAAGTGGTATGACGGATGAGCCTGAAGGATGTCCTTCGGGATGATGGGGTGAGGGATGTAGGGTAAGGATATCTCCAAGATGGGATCAAAAGGATGTCCTCCAAGGTGTGATAAGGATGTCCTCCAAGGTGGGATAAGTATGTCCTCCAAGAAGATGAGTGAGAGATGAAGAATGAAGGATGTCGATATCCTTCAGGATGAGTCACAAGGGACCATATATGCCTGAGGTGGTCCAGTCAGTGGCATCTCCTATCTTTTGTGGATGCCTTGAGGTGGCAGCGTAGCCTTTGGTAGAATCTCCTATCTCTAGGAGATGCTGTTGGAGTGTCAGTTGGTGCCGTCAAGGCCGTTTGGAGCCTTCAATGATGCATGCACCGCTTTGTGTCAGTTGTGGTGGTGCATCTCTGCTTTGGATGATCCCAATTCTTGGCACATCCATTGACTCACGTGACGGTGTGACACTGTTTGCGGTGGACAATTTGTGTTGGTGTGACACTGTTTGTGGTGGACAATCCATGTTGGTGTGACATTGTTTTACAGGGGTCACCTCCGTTGGTCGGCCATCCAAACACAGAAGTTGGTTGGCCGCATCACCTTGAGACCTACTACATGGAGTGTGAATTCTGGCATGAGGTTCACCCGAGAGTCACCGTTGACAATTGCCCCAGAAAGTGGGATACCATTAATCTCCACAGAGAGGCGAGGGCTCGGGTATTCTGTAAGGGAGGGATTGGTACGGCTAATACCCATACAACTGGCAACATCGCAGGGAAGGGGAAACCCACCATACTATCCCCCACTAAAATTGGTGAGGTCGTATCATTGAGTTACTCTAGTAGCATGGTAGGGATAGTGTTAATCTAGCTTCTCTTCTACTCTCCCTTCTCTTGTCTCTCTATCAAGATCCCTCTTGCATACATTTTGGCATTGAGCGAAGGTAGATATTTCCATAGCTCCCTTCTTCTTTGCTCTTCACCTAGCTTGTGAATCTCCACTTGGGTGACACAAGTGGTGGTGGAGTGAGCCCCTAGTGGCTTCACATAGGGGAGTTAATCCTCATTAGGGTTGGCTAAGTTCTATTCTTTGAATTGACCCTTGCATGGTTCCCTTATCTTCTTTTCTCCCTCTCTTATGTGCAAAATACTAGTATGTTTAGGTTAACATCTTTGGCACTGCCGTCGGGGGACTTAGCTTAGGGTCCTCCACACATTTCATTTGCTAGTCTTCATTTTTCCTAGTTGGAGTGCAAATCCACCGGCTGTTGCATGTTATTTGAGCTTGTTTGTTGTTTATTAATTTTGCTCAATGGAGCTATGGAGATCAATGGAGCATCGAAGTCTTCATCAAATGCGGGAGACACAAATAGGTGTTTAATTTTTGCTCTTCAGATTCATACGTTTTTTTATTTTTGTTCAAGTTTGCACAAATAGCTTAATCATATAATTAATCTCAATTTATTAGGTTTCCTTATGCATTCTAGGTATCATTAGTTAGGTAGCTAGGGACTAGCTCTAGGCTCCCATAAAAATGAAAACTAAAAAAAAATTGGTAAACACCTCAATCAACAGAAATCAGAGGAGGAGAGCAGGTGAAATTTACATTTTGGATGAATTTCTGAGAAGTGTATGCCCGTTCCATTCTCAGTGCCACGGTCGTGGGCAAGTTTTCCACACTTATTCCTTTCTCATGTGCATATATTTTGATATCTCTAGTCTTTAATTTGGCAAAGGGAATTTAAAAGGAAATAAATTACATTAATTGAGCATAAATTACATTAAACAAGGGTTGTAACTACACTGTCAGGAAATAAATTACATTAATTGAGCATAAATTACATTAAACAAAGGTTGTAACTACAATGTCAGGGAATATTTATAGGTGGCTATCAGACTTGCACCATTAAAAATCTCTCAAAACTAGAAGTGAACGCCTGTACCATTTAGATCGTACACTCGTACCATTTGAAGCTCATATCCATTCCTTCTTTGAAGTTACACGCCTGTGGCAACTAACCACGCCTATTCCCTCTACCTTGACACGTCTGTTCCTTCTCTTTTACCCCAGCAAGAGTATGCCTGTGTCATCTTTGCCATGTCCGTACCATGTACTTTGCCACGTCCGTGGGAACTTTGCCATGTCCGTACCATGTACTTTGCCACGTCCGTGGGAACTTTGCCATGTCCGTACCATGTACTTTGCCACGTCCGTGGGAACTTTGCCATGCTTGTACCTTCTGAAGCGTACGCTCATATTTTCACCTTTCACAAGTGCATGTCTGTTCCTTCTCTGAAGCCATGCCTATATCTTCCGAGAAGCATACTCTCGTGTCATCTCCCTCTGAAGCATATGCATGTGTCCTCAACAAAGAGTATGCCCGTACCATCTTGAAAGCAAACGGTCGTACCATTCCAAAAGAAAAAACACAAAAAAACACCAACACTCCAATCTTACACATTTATGCACCTACGATCCGAAAAATTGGTGCGAAACAACCCTACTTTTTATGATATAAACTCTGTAGATGCTCCCCACTAAGGTCAGACCCATCGGTCAACACATCTTGGAGCCAAACGGTGCTAGTCTTTGATAGCACCAGTGAGAGCGAAGATCATCCCAGCATGAGACGAGTTACTCGTGACCTTGAGACAGGAGAACTAGAGGCTCAGTGTATGGACAGACCACCTATCTTGGAGCAAGACCTTACCTCCCCTACACATTCACAGAGAAGCCTTGCTTTGAGATCCGCAACTTTATCTTGGGAAATGCACTGCCAGATGTGCCACATCCCAGGGAGAGAGGTATGGAAAACCAATACGAAAGAGAGCCCATGCTGCCTCTAGATCCTAGGAAAGAGAGCCCATGCCGCCTCTAGATCCTAGAGCGGAAATAGGGAAAAGTGAGTCATCAAACCTAGACTCATCCACCAGTCTGAAGGGATATGCCCACCTTGGGGATGGACGATTCATAACAACCCCAGAGACCAATACTAAACCCAGGGCCAGATCCAGCTCTCCAAGGGACTGAAATGTCATATCAGAGAGGAAGGGCCTACCCAACCCCATCATATCAGCCTAGGGCACCAATATACCAACAATACCCACCTCGTGGAGCATATCCAGAGTAACACATGGGGCCACATGAGACATAGCCCAATCCCCCCATGAGACAAGGACCCCCGATGGTCTACTATCTGCCTAGCCCAGCTTCTCCACCTAATGTTCCCCAACTAGCACCCGCTCCAGCCATGGCAGGGCTAACACCCAAAATGTTAAGGATAGCCATGGAAATAGGGAGGGGGGTAGCTGGCATCACACCTCTAGTATCAGCTCAACTAGTACAAGGACCCAGACAAGCGCAGAACAAACCCATTAACATCCCGAAGCTAATCACTAAGTTCGATGGGACTGGAGATCCCATACCGCACTTAGAGATGTTAAACTAAATTTGCAAAGGCTCAGGCTATGTGGATGACCAAGTTAAGGTAAGTTCCTTTGGCCTCACCCTAGATGGTAAAGCCAGCCAATGGTTTAGGTCTTTAAATACAAAAGATAAGGCCACATTCGAATCCTTGAAAGAGGCCTTCAAGGTTGGATATTCTCGTCAAGGAACCAAATGGAGTTCTGTTGAATAGCTACATAATGTCAAACAAAAGGATGGTGAAACCATTCGAGATTACATCAACAGGGTTAGATATCTCCACTCCCATTGTAGTGCCAGAGACAAGTTCTCTAATGAAAGGCTGATTTGGGAGATTTCTAGAAGGCCTAGATGAGGTACCCCTACACAATACTTTGTATGCCTTGGCCCATACCTCCTTTGAGAAATGTTGCAAGAGTGCTATGGGCTTCAAGAAGAAATTCAAGGGAACACGTTTCAGAGAACTCCATGAGGGCCAGCACTAGATCTCAAGGAAAAAACAAGGAGTCCACCTCTAGAGAACGTCGAGCAGTTGGCCTCTCCTGCATTCATATAGCAAATGACCCAACATTGGACAACCGGCCAAGGCCAGGATCGGGTTGGTCAACCCCATCTCTACGCTAAGAGGGAGCTAGTATGGTGCACGATTTGTCGAGCTAACCATACTAGCACACAGAGTGTCCACATGTGCGACCCCATCCCACCCTCTATTGCACATATTGCCAAAGATGGGGCAATCATGAAATCACAAACTACTATCATCAAAGGCTCCTCAAGTCGGAGCCCTCCCAGCAAACCCAAGGTAGTCATTGGCCTTGCCGCCCGTCGCTTGCGCTTCACATCGTACCTCAACTAGGCCCATAAGTGGCCCAAAGAGGAATCCTTAGGGAACCATAAATGGCCTTACCACCCCCAGTACTTCCACCTCAACTCCCAATTGCCACGAATCACACCTGTTTCTTATCAGCTAACCTTGACAGAAATTTTTGAATATGGGGACAAGGGAGAAGTTGTTGAAGGTCCCACCTACGAGCCTCTGGAGCCAAGTAGTCTACCCTCAAAAATTCTAAGCCACTATGTGATGGAGGGTGACCAAATGTTCCTTGTATACTTAGCCACCCCAATCCTACGAGGACAGGACATGAATACAATGGCTAAACAACCACCCATGAAGTGTTACCATTGCATAGGACCTCATTGTGTGACTAAGTGTCCAATCACAGAAAAGGGATGGAAAGTACCTCTATAGGCTCTTCCACATTAACCCCTTTATGCATTGGGTGTGGGATAGACCACATATATAAGGATTTTCCATTCAGAGTAGGGACATTAGGTAAAATATGGACTCTCATTTTTTCTCCTTAAGGATTTCCTCCTCTCTCTAGAAAAGTGGGCTTGTGGTAATTTTTTTGCAAATCAGAAGTGAGCGAATATTGCACATTTGGAATCTACTCTTCGAGACCTTTCGAGACCTTTCCAATGATATATAGCATGATGATAAATTTTTCACATTGAAAAAGTCCACAAATTAGTGATGACATGGCATGTTACATCTACTCTTAGAGATCTTTCCAATTATATATAGCACGATGGGTAATTTTGTATATTCAAGAAGTCCCAAAATTGGTGATGAAGTGGCATGTAACATGATGGGCAATTTTGCAAATTCAAGAAGTCCCCAATGTAAGATTCCTCCCTCCAGCTTTTGAGGTGTAAAGGTGTAAGTACCTCCCCTTCTGTTCTTGTAATTATTCCCCTCTCTGAAGAAATAGAAGAAAGATCTTGTTTTACCCTATTTTGGCCTAGAGAGAGAAAATGTCTAGAGAGAGATAATCCAAAATTGAGATATCTTTGGATATAAAAATCTTCCTAGTGTCTAAAATGGATTCCCCTAAAAAACAGAAGTTCAAAATGAACTTTCCAATGTGCATTAGGAATTAATTGAAAATAATATAAGGGACCTTAGTCTAAGGGTCTACATTTTAAAAAAAAATTAGATTATGGTCCAATTAAGGTTCCAATGGGCCAATTGGATTAATCCAAGTGTTGGGATGAGATAAATCCAAAAAAATAAAAGAAAAAACCCAAAAATGAGTAAATGCTCAGGTTTATTAGTTAACAATTATGAGATATTACTAAAAAAATGAAATATTTTGGAATAATGATGCATTTTTGACACCTTGGTAAGGAAAGGGGGACTCTTGAGGTAGGCGCCTTCTTTCACATGTGTGGAAGGATTTTGTAATTCAAAAAAGTTGTGATATTTTTATCTCTCCTCTCTTGAATTAAACTAAATAAAAAAGGGAGCCAAACTGGTCCAAATGTTGTCCAAATTGAGTCAAACTAAACCTAGAAAATTCTAGACCCCAGCTGGACTTGGTTAGTGGCCTCCGTCTCACCTATAAATAGACCCTCAGTCATTTTTAATTAAATATTGGAGCTATACCATGCTTATACTATATTAAAATAATCATATTTTCTATTATCCCTTAAATTTTCCTCTCTCTTGGGAGCTTGGAGCTCTCTCTCTCTACAACAACTCTTGGAGTTGCTCTTCTCCTCTTGGTGGACCAATTGATTGGTCGGGGGCTTCATTACTAATAGAGAATCAAGCCAAACTTGGAGGTAAAATCAAGCCAAACTTGGAGGTAAAATCAAATTTTATGGTTCTTTCCAATTTTCTCAACAACTTTCTTCTACTCAACCCCTCTCAAGCTTAAGAAGCTTTCAAAATGATTGTTTTAATTCAAATCAAGCTTTTCCTAAGTTTCTTAATGTTTAATTAGCATTAACCTTTATGCTTAATTTGTAATGCTTTCTTTAAGTAAAACTCTCTCTCTAAGAGAATAGCCATCTTTATGGCTAAATCCCTTGAAAAAGGATGCTTCTCCATGATAGTCTCTTAATTAAAAGCTAAACTCTAGCCTTGATAAGCTAGAGATTAAGAAAATGGTATTTTGTGATTTTGGACGGTCTAGATCTGGTATTAAAAGCTAAACTCAGGCCTGATAAGCTAGAGATTAAGAAAATGGTATTTTGTGATTTTGGACGGTCTAGATCTGGTATTGGAATCCATCTTTAAGCTGGTTAATATCTCCAAAATATTCTTTGGTACTGATATGTGATTCCAAAGTCTCTTGCTTTTCTTATTTCAAAAGCGAAATTGGAACTTTTGGAGCTTGTGCAAGAAAACTTGGTGAAGGACTGCTTGTAAATGACTTGGCTAGAGGATTGCATTCCTCAATGTTTTTGCTGTTTTCTTTGACCTTCTTCCCAAAAAAGATCCCCTTCTATCAGTTGAAAAGAAGTGTGCCTAAAAGGCAGAATACAACAGTGCAACATCAGTAAAAGAAACACAAAAGAGGCGCTTTCTCCATGTCTGGCTGCTCTCGGAGGAAGGGTACATTATGAATACAAAAGTAGAACACACATCCTACCTCCCTACCTCCAAAGAAGGGCCCATCATGCTATATATCATTGGAAAGTTCTCAAAGAGTAGATTCCAAATGTGCAATCTCTGCCAACTTTTGATTTGATTTGATTTGCAAAAATTTCACAATGAGCCCATTTTTTTCAAGAGAGAGGAGGTGTGGAAATCCTTAAGGGGCAAAAATGAGAGTCCATGAGAGGAGGTGTGGAAATCCTTAAGGGGAAAAAATGAGAGTCCATATCTCGCCTAATCTAACATGAAAATATCATGAAGCTAATCCCAGCACTAGCATTAACTTGCTGAGTATAAGAGATGGCTTCATCCATACGGTCCTACTCAATGCCATGACCACATTGCAAAACAAATAGAGGCCCATAACTCATGCTACACCAGAGGCATCGACCTCCCAAAACCAGGGACAAGCGCAAAGGTTTTTTCTTCCAAAGAATGTCTCGGAACAAGCATGAGAAACTAGATGCTTAAGAAAGAAAACCATAAAAATTGGCAAAGGGGATAGCCGGGTAGTTATTAAAAGTGGTTCAGAAGATGGCACAACCACCCATGGATCAGCCTCTTTGTCAGAAGAGGAACATCTGCTACCTTCATCCACTCGAGCTAGGGAATCGATTGACACCACGAACTAGCTCCCTAAAAAGCTAGCCGAATACCCTAGTCCCATCAAGGAAAAAGGAAGGCTCTTGGCAGCCGAGGAATTGGTCTGAGATTGCCAAGCTCAGATAGAGGATGAGCCTCCAACTGCTTACCTAGAGACATGCCCCTCCATTTCCAATGTGCAACCTACTAAAGAGGCTCAAGTATATAATAGAAAGCTCCCAGAGACATTGCAGGTCTTTGGGACATTGCAGGTCTCTCTTCCTTCCTCTCTCCTCAGATCTAGGCCCCATTGGCATCTTGCTTCATGGTAGCCCAAGCTTAGGAAGGATCTGAAAGATTGGATTGACTTGGGCACGCATGCAAGAATCCATGGAGCTAGATAGCTCTAATGAGACAGAGGAAGATGAACTCATTGAACCCCACGAGATCACTGCAACCCCACAGTTTGAGTCAATAAACGTGGAAATATTTTAAAGGTGATGAGCTCAATGCTGCATTGCCAATAACCTTCTACGACCTCTAGTGTTGAGATATCGAGCTCAACTAGTGCTATGGCAGACATTGATGACCCGCCTGGGTGACAGCTTTTGCACTTATGCCACTAGCATGTTTGGTGAGATTATGGTTGATATGCCGCTAGTGGATGACAAGATGTGTGACAGCCACTTTGGAGTACTAGAGTTATGGAATAGTTATACCATGAGCTCATATAGTCACACACTATAGACCAACCATTTTTGTATGTTGTTGTAGGAGAGTACTTTTCCTTTATGTATGTACTCTTATCTTTTAGTTATATGGTTGTAGAGAAGAGACAAAGATAGAAGAAAATTCAAGCATGCGTCTCTCTTGCGTCTTTTGCACTTTTGTGTGTGTGTGTGTGTGTGTGTGTGTGTGTGGTTGCTTGCAAGTAAATCAAGCTCTCTCTCCTCAACATTCTCTTTATCTAGGTCACTACAATCCTAGATAGGGGGGGCAGGAGTGAGAATTGCTACCAAACAATGCTAGAGAAAATGGCAGGCACTCGCCCATGGATGACACAACATTATCGGTAAAACTTGATGACAGAGCCACCGTTAGGCCCATTAGTCTATTGAAGGATTTAAAAATAAAGATCCTTGGAACCACCTTCTGGGGTGATGAACTTTGGCCGTTAGCTAGTTTCATATGATTGCATCCTTGGACGACCCTTCATGAACTTTGGCCGTTAGCTAGTTTCATATGACTGCATCCTTGGACAACCGTTCATGAGGGAAACTAAAAAGATCCAAGATTGGGATATCGACAATATCTACAATTGGAGGAAAGATCACTCAGCTCATATCAACCTATGCATGTGGAAGGTGAATCCCTTGCATGGTTGACCCTTCACGTAGAGGACTCAGTAAACAACTACTAGATCTAATGCAGTCCACCTGTGTCAAAACGTGCCATAAAACAATAGATGATGAAAAAGATAGCGAGGAATGTGCACCTCTTTTGGAGCCAAAAGACTCTGAGAATCAGATGCATATCCTCGCTACCTTGGACATACTTCCAAGGCGCACGGCCACCAGGTTTGCAAGCGATAGCCAATGGGTAGGAGATCACATCTCTCTACATGCTTAGCATTGCATACTTGCCTGATGATGTCACCCATGAACTTGAAAATGCCGATAAAGTAAAACTATCATGACGAACATGCTCAAACAGAACTCACAAACCTGATGATGGATTCCTTGGGCAAGAACCCTATGTTTTCTCTACTGTTTCAGACACCCACTGGCTAAAATATGTAGGGGAAGTTGAAGCATATGAACATTTCAACCAAATATGGCATAAGGAGTTCACAAATAACTCCCTCCTATCCCACACGACCACCCCCAAGCCGATAGAACCCATTTACCCCCAACTCGAACCCCAAAAGCTTTGTCACTCTGTGTGCAAAACATGCAATAAAAAGTTAGCACTGGTAGAAAATGAAGTCAAAAAATTGATAGAAACAAATGCGTTAGGGTAAAAGAGACTAAGCAAGTTCCCAAACACTTCAAAATGTTCCAGATGGCCCAATAGATTTGTGCAATATGAATCGGCCCAAAGGTCCCATAACGGACAACCACGAACCTCATATGGTGGTCTAGCCAAGGTGAAGGAAATTAACCTCGCAAGCCCAAGCAAAGATGCAAGGATAGTTACATTGGGGATGACCTCTCGATCAAGGAATAGACAAAAACTATTGCTCTACTCACAGAATTTTAGGATTGCTTCACCTAGAAGTACATGGATATGAAGGGTGTACCTCCCGAAGTAGTCAAACACACCATTCCTATGGTCGATAGAGCGAGACCGGTCAAGCAAAGGGCTTACCTATGAATCCAAAGTATTCCAAGATGGCCCATGAAGAAATCTATCAACTTATTGACGCGGATTCATCTACAAAATTGAGCACACAGAATGGGTATCCCCCCCCATAGGGATAGTACCCAAAAATAATGGAAAGGTACATGTGTGCATCAACCTAAAAAAGGTCAATGCTGCTACCATATAGGATCATTATCCCTTACCCTTCATAGAGCACGTGCTTGAATGAGTCGTAGGAAAGGAAACCTACAGCTTCTTGGATGGATTCTCTGACTACAATCAGGTATTGATTGACCCTAAGGATCAACACAAAACGGCCTTTGCTACAGAATGGGGAACTTACGCATATATGCTAACTCCATTTGCAACGCACACCTTGAATGTTTACGGAAGGTGCTAGAAAGATGCAGGCTTTACTGTATTTCATTCAACCCTCTCAAATACCAGTTTTGGGTTAGGCGCATGGAGTTATCCTGGGACACATTGTCTCCCAACAAGTAATCTCCACACTGACCATAGCAAGGTGCGGCTCATCCTTGAGCTGCTCCCACCCACCAAATTTAAGGGAGTCTAGCACTTCATGAGACACGTTGACTATTATTAGCATTTCATTTTCATGTATGCCGATATAGATCGACCCCTTTACGGACTCTTGATTGTTGCATGACGAATGAAGATCAATACAAGGATGCAACAAAAAAGACACTTAGGGCTCTTGAAAAGAGTTCAAAGTTGTAGATGAATGTGGGAGGGGGCTTGACAATAATCCCACATGGGAACTTTTGGGAGTTCTAGAATTTTTGTATAAAAGGTGGCCCATTTGAGAGCTAGAGCACTCTTTGGTCATTTGGTTGAGAGGCTCATAGAGAGAGCTTGCTCCATAGCTCCATCTCCCAAGGCTCTCCATCTCCATTCATGCTTCAATCTTGTACTCTCTATTCTTTATATTTTCAATGATATGAGGTTTTGGTCTACACACTTGCTAATCTAGATTTCTTAATGATGTTTTGATTTGTGAGTTGTAGAGTGCATGTGATGGAGCTTGTGCATGAAATGATGTGTAGTTGAGGCTTGTGTGATAGCTCTTTGCATGTTAGGTTCTTTGCATAAGTTGCATTTTTGTGCTTAAGTGTAGCCTAATCTTGATGCTTTGATTATGTAAGATTGATTGCTTGAGTGTTGAAGAAGGATTGAGTAGGACTAGAAGTCATTAGTGTGTGGTTAACTCTTCTTCTCCCATTCGGGATAGCCTCTATGCGTTAATCGGGTTGCATTTACGGATTGACAAGTGTGTGGGTTGGAGTGTAGCCTCCGCTATGCTATGATGTCCCAAACAATGGCGCCGCTGCCGGGGAACGCACACCTAAGTTAGTGAAGGGTGTTAACCATTACTTCTTACTAAGTGCTCCATTGATTGCAAAATCGTGGATTAGGGTAGATTAGAGTAGAGTTTGCAAGGGCATTGAGTGTGTGATCTCAAGGGCGCCTTGTGTGTTTTCGGTTTTTTGATTAGAAGCAAAAAAAAAATAAATTAAAACCCCAATGCAGTAGAGAAATCCCGCCATTAATTAGATTTATGCACTTTCTGTTTTTGCATCTTTGACGGGGTTGGCGAGTGGTAGATAGGAAGTGTTGGAGGCGGCCTTTCTTCTATTGTTTTGTTGTGTTGTTATTGTGTGGGGAGGCGTTTCCATCAAGCATATCAAAGAAAAATAGATATATATATATATATATATATATATATATATATATCTATTTCATGCAGCTGTAAGACGGCGTTGGAGATGGCAGTGAGGGCGGCCTTGTGAAAACGAAGGCTGCATCGAAGGTATACACTGACGTGCATCAAGCGCTGTACCAAGAGCTGGAGTGAAAGGACGGTTGAAAAAAAATCAGGAAGGCAGCTTAAAATATATATATATATATATATAATACACTAATGTGGAGGGAGCCGTCGGCATCGAAACGCTGGCGTTGGCTGCAGAAGCGCTGAAGCGCTATGGAAGAAAAAAAAATATAAATCTATATATATATATATATATATATATATATATCTATATTTTTCAGTGGCGTCGAGCACTGCAGTGAGGAAGGGCATTACTATGATTGCTAATCTAACGTGGAGGGAGCCGTCGGCATCGAAACGCTGGCGTTGGCTGCAGAAGCGCTGAAGCGCTGTGGAAGGGCCTGCGTCGAGCACTGCTGCGAGGAAGGGCTGTAGGCGGTGGCTAGCAAGCAGACGAGGAGAAGTGACTGGCCGGCCATGTGGAGACTGGCCGGTGGCCGTTGCAAGGCTGTTGGGTGGCTGTAGCGGCGAAGAAGAGGCCGGCGACTCAGGTGGAGTGGCCTTCGCGGCTGCAGTAGAAGAGGTGGCCGTGAGAAGGTGTTTAGGCGGCGGCTAAAGTGGCGGCAAGAAGCAAGCAAGCGACTGAGAGCTGGGTGCTGAGGTGAACGCAGAGAAGCGACTGGAAGCGAAGAGGAGGCGACCGGCAGTTGCTGTAGAAGACAGAAGAAAAGGAAGAGAATCAGCTGAGGGAGAGTTGGCAGCATTGAGGACTCGGCGAGCGTGTGCGCGCCAGCGACTAATCCGGCGTGCGGCGAGCCGGGAAACGGCGGACGATAAGATAGGTTCAATTTTTATTTTTATTTTTTTTTTCAATTTTTATTAATCTTTCATGTTTTTTTTTGTATTTTTAAATAAAAAATAATAATAATAAATATTAAAAAAGCAAAAAATAATATTTTTTTGAAAAAAAAACAGAAAAAGCGATTTTTTTAAAAAAAAAACAAAAGATAAAGAAAGAAAAAAGAAAGAAAAAGAGATTGTTTTTTTTAAGGAATAGAATTTTTTTTAAAAAAAAGAGGAAAAACAATTAAATTTAAAAAAAAACCATTTTTATTTTTTGAATCCATTGTTCCTTATTTAAATTTTTGCATAAGTAAAGTAGCGTGCATTTTTTTATTTTTATTTTTGTAATAACGTGCATATTTAGTAGATTTATATTTTTTGTAATTAGGCACGAAATTTATTAGTTAAAAAAAACAAAACAAAACAAAAAGGAGAAAAAAACAAAAGAAAACAAAAGAAATTTTTTTTAAAAAAAATTAAATTTATAAATTAAGTGTTTTTTAGGAGTCTATTTTTTTGCATATTTTGTAATTCTTCATTTAAATTTTTTGCATAATTAGTATTTTCTTGCATTTTTTAATTTTTGTAACTTTGTGCATAATTAGTATTTTTTTAGTGTGATTCATAATTTTTGTGCAAATTTAAAAAAATAAATTAAAAAAACATAAAAACATAAAATCATTAAAAAAATCATTTAAAAAAAATATAATAATTAAAAAAAAAGAAAATAGGATAGATAGTTATGCCACACACATTCCTTTTAGTTGCATTTAGTGATTGGGTAGGTTAAAAATATATATATATATATATACATATATATATATATTTTTTATTTAAAAAAAAAAACAAAAACAAAACAAAACAAAACAAAACAAAAACACATAAAAAAACCAAAAAAAATTTGACCTTATGCACTTGCGGTCGGGACGTCTTGTAGATTCTGCCATAGGGCCTAGGGCACCTTCTAGAGTACCTAAGCAAGAAAGTGGGACCCAATCGGTAGGCAATTTGGCAGATATTGCTGAAACCCTTTCTGAATCCCAATCCGATACCCTTTCCTCCAGAACAACTAGTTCATTGTCCATGGACAATCTAGGGCCAACAAATAGTCATCCCGTAGCCCCAAATAGGACACCCTCAAGATCCTTTAATCCATTTGAAGCCGACACCATGGGGTTAACACTCAATGTGAGACTCCAATATGTCTACACAAATGCTCAAGGAGCTGAGATATTTAGGGACCCACAACAACGGTATCTTGTTAAGATCGCAGACATTTTCTCAGAACTTGATAGAGCACCTCTAGTCAATGACCAGGGTAACATGTACATGGGTGGAGATGGTGTTCGCTACAAAGTCACCTACCATCCAGAAAAGCTAGACAAATTAGGGGAGCTCTCTAAAACCGAGTTCTTAGACTTATCAGAACTTTCCAGAGCAAGGGAGTCTAGAGATGACTGGCTCATTGAGCCGAACATGCCCGGACCCTCCATTGCCCAGTCCTCAAAGCCATCCACCATAGATGATTTACTTCTTGTAGATCTAAATTTGGAAAGGGATAGGAAAGGCAAGAGTAAAATGGATCAGGGGGCTGAAAACCAATGGGAGTTTGTACGACAAATTCCAGTGACAAAGGTCTTACAGGATGACCCACTTCAAGAGGTCTATAAGGACTCGTTAGAGGGATATTATGCCACAACTAGATTGCCACAGCTGGATCTTCCTCTAGCTCATGTGGTGGTAGTTGAGAAGCTTGCAGGACACATGAACAGAATAATTGATAAATGGGCCAATGAATACCGAACCTTAGATTGGAAAGAGATTCGGGAACTCACGTGGAAAGGACAACCATTATTCATGGAAGTGTTCTCAACAAATACAGCCAAACCGGGAGAGACAGCCTTTCTTGGAGAAACTGTTGCTCCTCCCCTACGAGAGTTCACTAGAGAGGGACCCTCAACATCCAAGTGGGCCACAGCTAGTAGCCCAACTCTAGCACCAAGATATCGTCCTACACCAAATGTGCGACCACAGGTCACACCACACCAACATCTTTCTCACTATAACAATCGGAGGGTAGGGGAGCCAACTCGGCCTCCCATTAATGCACCTCCTGAAATGCGGGTGACAAGATCTTTGGAGGGATTTGGTGAGGCTGGTAATAGGGTACCCACACCAATTTTTGATGCATGTGGACCATCTTTCCAAAGAGAGGAACAATTCCCACTGAGAGTGAGAGGCCGTAGGCCCTATGATGAGTATTCAAGACAAGTAAGGCCATCAACTCTTCAAAAACTGGTAAAGAAGTATGAAGGGTCGGGAGATCCATACGACCATGTAGCAGCATTTAGGCAAGCAGTTCGAGCTGAGCAAGTGGCTGATAAGCATACTCAAATTGAAGGATTTGGACTCACTCTTGAGGGAAAAGCCCTGGCTTGGTTTCAGGCATTAGAGGCTTCAGACAAATCTTCTTTACGAGTTTTGGAAGAGAGATTCATTGCTGCTTTTTCCTTGATGGGAATTCAACATGACACGGTAGCACACATCTACTCTTTCAAGCAAGGCGAGAATGAGAGTGTTAGAGACTGTGTAAATAGAATGAAGCAGTACATTAATCGTTGCCCAGAGGATGAGAAGCCCGCCCAAAGTCGATTAATTTCTCTCTTCTTAAAAGGACTCAAAAATTTGACTCTGCATACACATCTCTATACGAAGAAGCATACAAATTTCAATGAGTGTTGCCATGATGCTATGGATTTCACCGATAACTTCAAGTTCCAAGATGGTTCTGGCCCAGAGGTGAAATCTAGAGATCAGTGGGGAGACGACCAAAGTTCAGAGTCTAGCGCGCTAGTAAATCCAGACCAGATAGCTAACCTAGTACTACGGAGATTGGGACAGACCTATCGTCCACCCATGCAGCCACAACAACAGCAGCAGAGAATGAGGAGTGTACTTCCTACAGGTCCTCATCTTTGTGGAGCATGTGGCGGTAACCATAAAACAGAGGATTGTAACACCTTTTCTCCTCTAGTCACAAACCAACCCACAAAAAAGTGGTGCCAAGCCTGTGCTTGGAACTTTACCCATACCACACAGGAATGTACTCGCATTGCAAGAATGAGACAAGAACGTGAGCAGCCAAGGGGTGGAGTGGCTCCACAAATGTATCAACAGTATACTAATTTTGAACGTAAGCCACCGATGGCACAAGAGCAAGCACGACCTGTTCTTGGTGCTCAACCTCCTGCTCCAGGGACTGCTCCTGTGAGGGTTGTCGACTACGATAATTCAAATATGTGTAGAGAATTGGTAAACCCAGGCTATGTGGAGGAGGAATATGTATCATATTCATCCAAGGAAAATCTCTTTGAAAGTCCCACATACCCAAGCCCAGCACTGGACACTCAACCAGGGGAACAAAACTCTTTAATGTTGCTAGGCGGCTACCAACCTAGGACTCCAGGCCCCTCAGGTCAATGGCAGTCAAGGAAAGTAGAGGCCAAACCAATGGGCCCCTGTTATGAGTGCGGAGAACCCCATTGGGCTCGTGATTGTCCACATCGCTCTAGGCAAGCATCTCGGTCCAATACAACAGTACAACAGTTTCCACCAATTGAAAGATATTGTCTGGGGTGTTGTGTTGAACACTTCCCAAAGGATTGTCTGCTGAAACCACATGAGGAAGGCACCTCTCAACCAAAGGTCTCACTCAACCTTGTAGGGGCAACTCCATCGCCACCTTCATCTGAGAATGAGGATGTCGTGCCACTTAGAGTCATGACTAGATCAGAGACACGAAATGTAGAAATACAAACTGATGAGACACCTCGAACTAGGGATGCAAAGACAAATCTAGTGGACAAGACCCTACAGTCCAATAGAAAAAAGACTACTAGGAGGAAGAAGAACCGAAACAAGCAAACTAAAAGTACATCCACTAGTTCTCAAGAAGCCTCTAAACAAAACATGAGGGATAAAACTTTTACATCCCAAGAAGTGCATGAGGAACATCAACCTCAACCTGAGCCTAGTGCTAAACAAGATGAGGCTAGTACGACTGAGGATAGTTCTGGGGGTTCTGTTTTTGTGGATAAAGTGAATGAGACTCTAGAGGCCATCATTGATGCTCATAGAAGTCGCATTGCAGCTTTATCTGAGCTACCCAAGAAGCTTCAAGAATACCCAAACCCTCGTGAGGAGAAGATCAATCTAGCTGTACATCAGCAACTCATTAGGGAAGCTCAGTCAATACTTGAGGGACCACCACCACCTATTCCTCGGGGCCCAATCTCTCTTAAGCCAACATTAGAAACCATACCATAAGTGTCATCAAGTCGGGAAATGAAAAGTGAGCTCATTTCACAAGCTCATAGCAAAAGGTCTGCACCAATTGACACCCAATTGAAAGGGGGTAATCTGCCACCACCTAGCCTTGTCTTCCCATGCAATGATGAAGTTATTGATGCTAATGAGGACATGGCAAATGAGATGTGGGCCGCAGTTCATGAGAAAGTTCATGAGAACATGTCTTCTATTAGTTCGCCTCCATTCTCTGAGGTGGATTTTACCAGGGGCACGGAAAACAACTTTGGACGCCCAAGCATCCAGGAGGAAGTTCAAACAATTGTTTCTCCTAGAAGTAAGCATACAATGAAAACCTTACCATCATATCTAGGAGAATATGAGAACTGTTCTCAAACCTTGAGGATACCCTCCATGCTTAAAAGGTTGACAAAGGAGAAAGATATGAGTATGGTGCAAGCTATTTTGTTAGCACCAGTGGCTTGTACCTTACCTTTGCTTGATTTGATAAAAATTCGACCTGAGTTATGGAATGATATTGCCACATGTTTGTCAGAGCAGGTATTGCTATAAAAGGGTCACCATGAGTGTACTATACACCCTGAGACAAAGCATGTAATGCCAGTTCCTATCAACAAAGTAGGAAAATTTTGTGAGGACGATCAGGGAAATGCTACCCTCCCATTAGAAGTGCGAAAAGTATCTTCAACTGCAATACTTGATAGTGGCGCAGGAGTGGGCATTGTGACAAGGTCCATTTGGGAAAAGTGGGGCAAACCAGCTATTAGGAGTACCAGGATGCGCTTGCAGCTAGCAGATGGAAGCTTAGAACATCCCCTTGGGCTGCTTGAGAACATATTGGTCACCACATGTGGGATTGAATATGAGCACACCTTTGCAGTAGTGGATTTTGGAAAACATCCAAACTATGAAGTGATATTGGGTAGACCATTCATGTGACAATTTCAAATGATTCAAGATTGGGGATACAATTATTTGTACCTCCGGCATGATTCTGTCATCACAAGGGTCAACCTAAGGAATCACTCATATCGTGGTGTAACAAGGTCTCCAATAGATGAGTTTGATTCTGCTTCATCTGAGGGCTCAAGAGTTACATTGTCAGATGGGCGAGAAGATCTATGGATGTGCGGAGCCTCATGTAGGGATTTCAACACTGAGAGACTTAAGGGTAATCGAAGTGTATCAGACGAGGCATACATTCCACAACCCTTCCTTGACCATTTAATTGATCCATTAGAATGGAGTCATGTCCTTGCAACATTATTGACATGTGCTTTACCGAAGCCAATTCAATTTTGTGACTCAGATGGATATGATATTATTCCTATACAAATGGTACAACCACGTGCCCTTCTAGATGATTTGTACTATAGAGATACATCCACAACAGCTCTGCATGTCGAGGAAGTCTCAGTAGAGGACTTAACACTTGAATCTGCTAATGATGCTGATAAGGAAGATGGCTGGGACTCTGATTTTAATAATGATGTGACAATCCCTGAGGAAGAGTTAGGAAAGGCACGCCTACTCTTGAGAGGAAAGGAGGTTCAGGTAGAGATCCCTCGAAGCCGACCTAAACGTAAATGCTGTAAGAGCCATAAAAGAATCCGTAGACAAGATGAGCGTGAACAACGTGAGAGACTACAGAAAGAAAAGGAGGAGTCTAAGAGTGAAAACTCTCGACCACCACCTCACTTCTCAGGAAAGAACGGATATCTATACTATGTCCAAGCACAAGATAGTATCAAAGACCAAGTCAAACGATCAGATGGATTCCAAGCAGGGGAAAAGCTAACAACTGTTAGCAAAAATCGTAAAAAAACGAAGAAACAAAAACCAAAACTCACGTCTAAAACCGATTCAAAAAAGAGTGTGGGAAGTGCAAAGACAACGGTTGAACAAAAAAATCCGATGCAAGATAGCAAAGGAGAGCTAAAAACCGCATGGTCTTCAATGAGTGAAGACTCAAGTGGACAAGAACAAGGTCTCAATGTTCCTCCCAATTTCACACAGTACACTCTTCAAGATCGGAAGATTGTTCTTCAACAGCCCATGCGACAAAAACCAAGCGTGCCAAGGGTTTCATATGATGGTCCAGAAGATGCAAAAAAGATTGATATTGCTAAGCCAGGAGAAGAGCCTCGCTATGTGTGGATTGCCACAGACGTGTCCTTAGATGAGGAGAAGTTATTAATACAAACAATAAAGGAGTATCGTGATGTTTTTGCTTGGAGTTATAAAGACCTCAAAGGAGTTGATCCAAGCATATGTTAGCATACAATACCATTGCGAGAGGATGCAAAACCCTCCAAGCAACGTCCTTATACCTACAATGAAAACTTCGCACGGAAGATAAAGGAAGAAATAGACAAGCTCTTAGAGGCAGAATTTATCTATGAGATTGAACACACTGAATGGGTCTCCCCTATTGTAGTGGTGCCCAAGAAAAATAGAAAACTTCGAGTATGTGTAAACCTCAAGAAGGTAAATGCAGCTACTGTGCGTGATCATTACCCACTTCCAATCACGGATCATGTTCTGGAACGAGTTGCAGGGAAAAAGGCATATAGTTTCTTGGATGGATTCTCCGGGTACAATCAAGTGTCAATTGATCCAAAGGATCAACACAAGACAGCCTTTGCTACTGAAGATGGCATCTTTGCCTATCGTGTTATGCCATTTGGTCTAACAAATGCACCAGCAACCTTTCAGCGGTTAATGAGTCATGTATTCAAGGAGTACCTTAGGCAATTTCTTGAGATTTTCATGGATGATTTATGTGTTCACTCACAAGAGCGTGATGATCATATAGAACACCTGAGACTTGTGTTTCAAAAGTGTCAACTTTATCGTATATGCTTGAATCCTGACAAGTGCAAATTCATGGTAAGACAAGGGAAAATTTTGGGCCATATTGTTTCTCGCAATGGGATTTCAACAGATATGGATAAAATTGATGTCATTGTCTCATTACCTCGGCCTATCAACCCTAAAGGGGTACAAACATTCATGGGACATTGTGGCTATTACCGTAGATTCATCTACATGTATGCTGTCCTAGCCAGACCGTTATATGCTCTTCTTGTAAAGTTTAATTGGACTGATGAGTGTGAGGAATCCTTTGAAAAGTTGAAGCAAGCATTAGTGACTGCACCCATTTTATGGGCACCAGATTGGAACCAAATCTTTCATGTCCATATTGATGCTTCAAACTTTGCAATTGGATGTATTTTGGCTCAATCGGGAGAACACAATAAGGATTTCCCAATCTCATATGCTAGTCGACAGTTGAACAATGCTAAGAAGAATTACACCACAACAGAAAGAGAAGGATTGTCCATGATATATGTAGTGAAAAAGTTTCGCCATTACCTTTTGGCAAACAAATTCATATTTTTTGTGGACCATCAAGCATTGCTATATTTGGTGAATAAGCCTTGTGCAACTGGAAGGATTGTGAGGTGGTTTATCATCCTTCTTGAGTTTGATTTTGAAGTTGCAGTTCGAAAAGGAACAACTCATCTAAGGGCAGATCATTTGTCTCGAATCACCTCTGGCGAAGCTCCTCTGGGTGTGGATGATGATATGTTAGATTCAACACTTTTCCTTGTAGAGACAGCTCCTAGATGGTTTGAATCCATTTTAGAAATTTTGACAAGTGGGCAAATACAACTAGCGGGTCCTAATGTGGACCTATGGCGACCATTCAAGTTAATCTCAGGGAGATTATATCGTCAGGGTAATGATGGAGTGTTGAGGCTTATACCTAACCCCGACCAATATGAGGAGATCTTGGAATGGGTACATGCGGGTATCGATGGAATCCATGCATCAGCTACTACTTGTGTGCGACGTATATCTCAAGATGGGCAATGGTGGCCTACCATGCATGCAGATTCTGAAACATTTGTTCGTAACTGTGCTTCATGTAAAATTCAGAAGCCAATTCATAATGTCACATTATTCCAAATTTCAACTACACCAAGTTGGAGTAAGTATATTGTGGACTATCTTCAGCATGGTCATTTGGATCAAACAATTCCTAAACATCGAAAGCAGGCTATTAAAATTGAAGCGGCAAACTATATGTTGATAGAGGGCCAACTCTACAAGAGGGGCAAGGATGGCAACTTACGCATGTGTGTATGTGAAGCTGACTATCTGAAAATCTTAACTCACGCACATGCAGGTGTTGGTGATGGACACTTTTCTGGCAATACCACAGCTAAGTTGATTAGGTGGTCTGGGCTTTGGTGGCCAACCTTACAAATGGATGCCGAAGAATATGTGAAATGTTGTGACGATTGTCAAAGGACCAAACCTCCCATCACAAAGGACAATATGCCATTGCGGCCTATGTTAAGCACACGTGCTTTTGCAAAATGGGGTATTGACTTTATCGGTCCCATTAAACCTCCAGCTCGTAATACGCATGCAGAATATATTATAGTCGCAACCGACTATTTGACCAAATGGGTTGAGGCAAAGGCAACAGTCAAAAATGATGCCAGAACCACAGCCAAGTTCTTGTATGAGTATGTGTTTACACGCTATGGCTTACCAATTGAGATCGTTAGTGATCAAGGTGTGCACTTTGTAAATGAAGTCATAGAATTTTTGCTTCAAGAATTTATGGTAATTCACAAGCGTTCTGCACCCTATCATCCCCAGACCAATGGACAAGCCGAGAGTACTAATAAGATTCTCTGCACAGCACTCACAAAGATTGTTGAGGGACATAGGACTGATTGGGAGCAAAAGTTGCACTCAGTTCTCTGGGCATATAGGACAACCTATAAAACATCTGTGGGCACAACCCCATTTGAACTTGCTTTTGGGCTAGATGCAATTCTTCCCATTGAATTTCTTGTACCTACTCTACGAGTAGCTAAACAATTGGATTGGACTGGTCATTGTTGAAAGAACGGTAGAGGAGGAGGAGACACACACACAGGAGCAAACCCTAATGTATATTGCAAACCCTAACCATAGAGGGAAGCCATGTCCACTCTCACACAAAAGCATAATGCACTAATCCATAATCCACACAACACACAATGAGTTGTGTCCACACTCTACTAACCCTAGCTAATGTCCACACACTATGACCAGCTGGACACGCGGTCATTTATGTCTCACACATGTTCCTACCTAATCTGCCAGCACATAGCATAGCTGGCTCACACTGACATCGAGCTTGAATCTCAACAGCCCCTCTCAAGCTCATGATGTACTGCCGATGAAGATGTAGATGAGCTTGGGATATCAAGACTCTCAACACTCCCCCTCAAGCTCATCCCATGTACTCCCAACATAGTCCGGAAGTACTCAAACTTCTCCCTGCTAAGTGGCTTCGTGAAGATATCAGCCACCTGCTCATCAGTCTTCACATAGTGAAGATCAACTGTACCATCCAGCACCTTTTCTCTGACAAAGTGATAATGGACCTCTATGTGTTTGGTCCTCGCATGAAATACTGGATTCTTTGCCAACTGCATACTGCTCATGTTGTCACAATGTATGACAACTTTGCCATCAAGAGGCTCACATAAATCTGCCAAGAGACTCTTTAACCATATAGCCTCACAAGGAGCAATGGCTGCACCTCTGTACTCAGCCTCTATACTGGATAAAGCAACTGTAGGTTGCTTTTTGCTACTCCAACTCACCACGGCACTGCCAAGTGTAAAAGCATATCCACTAGTAGACCTCCTGTCATATGCGCTACCTGCCCAATCAGCATCTGTGTAGCCATGTATGTCCAAGCTTTTATCACTCTCATAAAATAAACCATAATGTGCTATGGTTTCACATATCTCATGATGCGTCTCACTGCATCCAAATGTGGTTTCCTGGGGCTCTGCATAAACTGGCTGACTAGCCCCACCGCATAACTCAAATCTGGGCGTGTGATAGTCATGTATATGAGACTACCAACCATCTTCCTGTACATAGAAGGATCATCCAATTCCTCGCCATAATCAGCCCGCAACTTCACATTTTGCTCCAATGGTGTACTCATAGGCTTACACCCTGTCATGCCATACTTTGCCAACATATCCAAGGCATATTGGCGCTGTACTAACCAAGTACCTGCATGATCTTTCACCACTTCAATTCCAAGGAAGTATCTCAACTCACCAAGATCTTTCATGTCAAATTGCCCACTCAAAGCTTTCTTGACATGCATCACATCTGCACTATGATCACCTGTAACAATCAAGTCATCCACATAGATGACTAGTAAAACAATCCCATGCTGTGTCTTCTTCACATACAGTGAAGAATCTGCTGTAGAAGTCTGAAAACCAAGTGAGATAAGATATCTACTCATCTTATCACTCCAAGCACGTGGTGCTTGCTTTAGACCATACAATGCCTTTTTCAACCTGCATACGTGAGTGGGATATCTAGGGTGTACATACCCTTCTGGCTGTGCCATGTATACTTCCTCTTGTAGATCTCCATTCAGAAATGCATTCTTAACATCCATCTGATGCATTTCCCAGCCATTAGCTGCAGCCATAGCAATGACTGCTCTCATTGTGCCCATCTTAGCCACTGGGCTAAACGTCTCATCATAATCCAATCCATGGGTCTGTGCATAACCCTTTGCTACCAATCTTGCCTTATGTCTTTCAATAGAACCATCAGATTTGCACTTCACTTTGTAAACCCATTTACATCCAATAACATTCTTATCCTTTGGTAGTGCAACCAAGTCCCATGTATCATTATGGACCAATGCGTCCATCTCCACATCCATTGCTTTTTCCCATACATGCTCTCCAATAGCCTCTGTATAGCATGTAGGTTCCACATGCTTCACCATGTATGCATAGTGCATAGCAAAATCTCTATATGTCAACCTGTCAACAGGATATCTGACCCTCTGGGATCTCCGCAATGCGGGTCACTCTGTACACCTGTGACTCTAGCATGTGGTGGCACATACCTGTCCTGTCTAGCACCAGGTGTGCGTAAAACAGGTATGCCAAGCTCCTCATCCAAACTTTCAGAACTGGATGACTCATATCCTGTGATTCCAATTCCTTCGACTTTCTTTTTGCCTTTATCCATAGCACTACTGCCAGTGCTTACACTCTCATGCCTCAAACGTCCTGACCATGGACGTACACTGCTGCTCTCAGCTTCTGCTGCTGCTGCTGGCCCAGACATAGTAGTTGAACTAGAACTTGCTTGTGATGGCAAGTTCACAGGCACATCTGCTTCCAGTGACTCAATAACACCTTCATCTTTTGCTTTATACCAACTAGCAAGCTCATCAAACACCACATCACGTGAGATGACCACTTGTCTAGTTTGTGGATTATAACACTTGTAGGATTTTCGATCCTGTGCATATCCAACAAATATACATTTCTCTGCCTTAGGATCCAACTTTCTTCTTCTTTCATCAGGCACATGCACATAGGCTATGCATCCAAAAACTTTAAGATGTCCAATGTCTGGCCTGTAACCTGTGAGCCGCATCTCTGGCGTGCTTCCATGAATGGCTGCTGCTGTAGGTGTTTTGTTCAATATGTATACTGCAGTAGCACATGCTTCTGCCCAATAGTAATCTGGCATGCTCTTTTCATTAAGCATTGCCCTTGCCACCTCACATATAACTCTATTCTTTCTCTCAGCCACACCATTCTGCTGAGGTGTATACCTGCATGTCAATTGTCTCCTTATCCCATGCTTCCTCAAGAAATGTTCAAAAGCTTTTGAGGTGTATTCACCACCTCCATCTGTCCTCAGACATTTAATCCAACAGCCATACTGCTTTTCTGCAAAAGCTTTGAAATCCATGAATTTTTCCAATACTTCACTCTTCTCCCTGAGAAAGTATATCCATGTCATCCTGCTAAAGTCATCAATGAATGTAACATAGTATAGACTGCCTTTGATAGATGGGTTTTGTGCAGGACCCCATACATCACTGTGTACTATCTCAAGTGGCCTGTTACTCATATTTCCTTCTCTAGGAAATCTCAATCTTGCCTGCTTCCCAAACTGACAGGCTTCACAAACATGCATATGTCCATCATATTTGAACCTAGGCAATCCATTGACAATGCCTCTTGTTTGCATGTTCTTTAATCTCTGTATATTTACATGGCCAATCCTCTTGTGCCACATATCAATGTCCTGTACCACATTCCTGCTCTTTGAGAACATGGCTGATTTTAGCTCAGGAATTCCAGCATCCAGCTTAAACAATCTTCCTTCTTTCTTGCCTTTAGCAATCACTCTACATCCATGTTTGAAATCTTCAACGAAACATCCATGCTCATTGAAGCGAACCTGTAATCCCTGTTCTACCATTTGACCAACTGAGGCCAAGCTTTTAGTGATCGAAGGCACATACAGCACATCTGACATAGACTTTGTCTGACCATTATGCATGACCAATGGTACACTTCCAACATGTGTAATGACGTGCTGGGTATCATCACCTGTTTCCACATAGCCTTTTACATCCATTGGCTTCATGTGCTCAAACCATTCACCATGACATGTCATATGATTTGATGCTCCTGAGTCCATATACCATGTATCATCATTCTCAGCATTTGTTGTCATAGAACCCACAACATGCTTCATGGCAAACAAATGATTTGCAGTTCCATCATTGCTACTTGATGCATAGTTGCCACCATGTTGTGCATAGTTTCCACCATAATGACCACCACGTTGTGCTCTTCCCCCTCTCAAATCATTCTGTTTGCGAAAGCAATCTCTCGCCATATGACCATATTTGCCACAATAATGGCATTCCACATCTTGCATAGAATTTTGTTGGCCTTGCCAACGTCCTCGACCATGGGGGGTACCTCTGCCTCGCTGAGGTGCATAACCACGACCACCTCGAGCACCATAAGAAGGCTGAAAATTCTGTTGTGGAGGTCTATCCTGCCATCCACGACCATTACCACCACGTCCACGTGATGCGAATCTCCCCCTACCTCTAAACCTCTCTGCGAGTAAAATGCCTGATTTCTGCCATCATCATGGCTAGTAGATGCATCCAGAAATGAATCACTGAGCTTGATTTCCTCAACCAACAAGAGGGAAACCAACTCATCGAAGTCGAGTAAACCTGTACTCCTCACTGAGATAGATGTATCAAATGATTTGTATTCCTTGCCAAGACCACGCAAGGTAATATCCACCAAATCATCATCAGGCATGGGGGCATTTATTGTGGCCAATGCATCTGCAAACTTCTTGATTTCTTGCACATAATCATGTATGCTCCTTTTATTCCTTTTCACATTGTGTATCTGCTGTCGCAATTGAGACTTGCGAGCACTCGTATCTGTATCAAACATCTTAACCAAAGTATCCCATGCATCTTTGGGATTCTCAGCATCCTGAATGTGTATGAGCATAGCATCAGAAATGCATATAGACAAATAATGCAGCACTTTGAATGCTCTCTCTGACCACTGCTTATGAGCAATAAGCTGCTGCTGTGTAGGTTGCCGAGGTAGCTCAGGCTCTGGCTCAGCACCTGTAATGAGATTCCAAAATCCTTTCCCTTTCAAGAAACTCTTTATCCTGTACTTCCATGCCTGGAAGTTCTTCCTATCCAGCTTTTCACCAACAATCTGAACTGGATTATCCGACATGTTGCTCAATGCGTACACCTTCCGCACACTTCAAATCTGTAAATGAGCCTTCCTCAGCTCAACCACACTCCAATTAATGTTCCAGATACTCCAAGATAGCCAACAAACTCCCAATTTGATGTAGGAAATCAACCTGTAATCATCCGAGATGAACTGACTCACGCATTGCGGAATACCCTGTATTGACACGCCTTCCAAGGCTCCAAATCGCAATGTAATGGTGCAATCAAGTCTAGGCAACTTGCATTGACACCTAATGAACCTCAATGTTGAGTATCAACTCCATTTGACATGTGTAATTATCAATTTTTGAAAACCCCTTTCTCTGTTTTTGGAAAAACCAGAAAAACCAGAAAAACCAGTAATGATTTGGCTCTAATTCCTTCAATATTTCACCAAATTGAGCAACCAGGCATTCATTGGCTTAGCAATAGTGTCCATCAACTCCATGTAAGAGGAATTTGTCCAATTGTAAAACACCAAAGATTAATTGCTCGATTAAAATGCTCTGTTTCTCTGCAACCAGTGGACAGCCTGTTTTAATCAGCTCATTCCCAGCTCAATTAAGCATCATTGGTCAAACAAATCACATAGCCCTCTTCTCCAAGATGTAAAGCATCCAATTGCTAAAGAGATTGTGGAAGATGTCAAGTAACCAATGAGAAATCAACCTCCTCGTAGTGAAAAGACCAGAAAATTGCCCTGTTTTCTCTGTATGAGCTGCGCCGCCTGCATTCAGGGTGTTTGGGAGTGTTTAACTTGTTAATTGAAGAGCTAACCAAGTCCCCAACACACTTGGGTATGTGTGCAACAAGTCAATGGTTGAATTTTTGCCAAAAATATGCTCCAAATGCCTCAAATCTTCACCTCCTTTTCTCTGTTTTGTGAGAGGTCAAAAACCAGAGTTTTCCACTCAATTAAATGCATGTAAATTGCTCCAAAATCACAGTAGGGCTTGCATAAAAGTTGCCATTACATCTCTCATTGTCAGATACATGTTTGCTTTGCCAGAATCACACATATTTCCACCATACATCAATGTTCCCAAGCTTTAATGGAAACCTTCAAAAACCAGAATTTTGCCTTGCTTTGATTTGCTCTAAAATGCTTTGCTTTTGCCTGTATCACCTGCAATCCGCTCAAGGATGTTTAGAGGACCTTACCCGGTAGGCCAAGCTCTCAGATCTGATAGTATTTGGTGTGCTCCAAGCTTCACAGCTCCAATGGCAGCTTCACAGCTTCTTTTCACAGCTTCTTCTTCTCCCTCTTCACTCACTCACTCATAAACCCTAATAAACAGCACAAGGCTCTGATACCATGTTGAAAGAACGGTAGAGGAGGAGGAGACACACACACAGGAGCAAACCCTAATGCATATTGCAAACCCTAACCATAGAGGGAAGCCATGTCCACTCTCACACAAAAGCATAATGCACTAATCCATAATCCACACAACACACAATGAGTTGTGTCCACACTCTACTAACCCTAGCTAATGTCCACACACTATGACCAGCTGGACACGCGGTCATTTATGTCTCACACATGTTCCTACCTAATCTGCCAGCACATAGCATAGCTGGCTCACACTGACATCGAGCTTGAATCTCAATAGTCATGAGCTTTCACAACGCGTTGACGAATTGGAAAAGGTTGATGAGACCCGCTTATTGGCAGTAATGGGGATGTATGTTGAGAAGAGGAGACAAAAGCAATGGTATGATAGAAATGTAACAACTGGTCGATTCAAAAAAGGAGACCTGGTGCTCTTGTACACACTTAAGAAGCATAAGAGAAAGCTCAAAAAACGTGGCCTAGGACCGTTTGTGATTAATGAGCTTACTCCAAGTGGTGCAGTGCGTTTAGAGACACTAGAAGGTGAGCAAATGCCTAACTTCATTAATGGAAGTCGTCTCAAGAAATACAATGAACCATTAACTGAAGCCATGCTTCAACAGATGCATGCTGCACAAACACGGAAAGAAGCACTTGACCTACTTAAACGTCAGGCTCAAGAGGAGGCTAAAGCTAGAGTTGCAAAAGCCAAGGAGCGTCGCAAAGCTTCTATGTTGGCCATACAGTTGGCTATTGATGAGCCATATGTCGAACCATTCAATATTCAAGTGTGCCTTCATCTTCATGAGACTACCTACTTTGTCTCTGCCTTAATTGACTCTGGTGCAGATTATAATGTTCTCTCGTTTGACACCTGGATAGCCTTGGGTCAACCACCACTTGTGCAAATTCCTGTGGACCTACGGAGCTTCTCAGGGGAAGATAACCCTATAGAAGGAAAATGTGTCATTATGATGACCATTCAGGATCACCAGATGTCAGTGCCCTTTTATGTGGCACGTAAGTCCAAGGCAGTAGTAGAGGTTGTTCTCGGTAGATCGTGGTTAAGTGCTACCAATTGCTCATTAGATTGGAAGAATAGACAATACAAGTTGCAAATTGATTCTGATTGCATCTTGGGATCTGCTACACCACGAGCTTTATCGTGTCAAAGGGGTAATGTTTCTACCTTACCCAACCCACAATCAAAATCTGCTCTTGAAGCTCTAAAACAAATGATGTGGATAATTGATGAGTACTCAAGTGAGGGCCATGGCTGGCATGTTCCAACTACTCTAGTTGCTGCTCAAAGAAGGCCAGGTAAGAAGGAATTATCAATGTGGCTACCCAAAGATGCGTACAAACTTGTACCATCTAGTACAGTTGCTAAGCCTCTTAAGAAGCACATCGTTTCCAAGCCTAAACCTCGGATTGTTAATCGATGGGTCCCAAAACATGTTCTTAAAGCACAAGGCTATTATGAGGGTGCAACAGCAATTTGGCTTCCAAAATGCCATGCTTTGGCAGGGGTAAAAGAGTGTTTCAGAAAGATTCCAAAAGCCACCCTTGATTGTCCATATCAGTGGGTGCAAAAGAAATCAACACAAACTCTTCAAGAAAGGAAAGGTGGCTGTGATAGCACCTACAAAACTACTTGTGTTGATCTTCCTAAAACATGTATTGAAACACCGGTTGTCCCGATTTCTCCTTGCTACACAATTCAACTATCAACTTGTGTACCTACGACATGTCCAAATGTGTCTCATTTGAGCATAGATTCTAGCATTTCAATGCCTAAATCCTCTTATCTTGCTCAAATTCCAAGACAATTGCTAAAGTTTCCACCTCTTAAAAAGGATACACCAAAAACTAAAGATAAGGCATTAACACTACAATTAAAGCTCTTTGGTAAATCAATGTTTGAATAATGTAGTTCCTTATGCCTTTAGAAGATGTGTTCTTTTTGAGATAATCTTGTTTTTGATTGGAATTATCATGATGGATATGAGTGTTCTAAATTTCATTGTTCTACGTCCAGATAACTCCTGATGGATATTTGGCGAGATACATGTCCACCATGCATTGACCCTGATAGTACTCGACCTGATCATCGCGGGGGTTATAGTGCTCCTCCGTTTCAAACACATTCTAGGTACTTCTATGCTCCCTTAGGTGAAAATTGCTGTGGGCATCACTTTGTCACGTTATTCTATCAACAGCATCACCCATTTCCACATTGTCAAGAGTGTGCACGGCTCGTATTAGAAGAAGCTTCACATATTTGTTGGATATGCCGCTCTTACTTTAGACGATATGGCACGGGCTTAATGAAGCAAATTGTGGGAATTACACCCCAACGCCATAATCTTCTTAATGTGAGAATACCAGAGAGAGGACCAAATCAACGTAGATTGCCTGAGGAGGTTCAAGCACAACAATGGAAGGATACAAGCTTAAATGACTTGCAACCACCGATCTTGCAAGCCCTCCTTCCCCAAGCCTCCACATGTCAATATTGGATCAATATGAGTACCTACATTGCTCAGTTCCAAAATCAAAACTGTCTGATTAACCTTCCCATAGAACCAATGCCATATTTTAGTGAGGAAGGACTCCTTCCTCTACCACCTTCTCCAGCGTCCGGTTTTTGTAAGGGGTTGTCTCTGCATCCTGAGGAAATTGATACCATCTTTCCAGCAGACGAGGACACGGATCCACCACCAGCGCAAGGGTAAGTTCAGTGACTCCATAATAAGATTGACAAGCCAGGGCACTTTTCTCCCACTGGGTTTTTCCCCTCGGCTATATTCGGTGATTGGCACCAATAGCAAATTTTATTATTTTCTTTTCTTTTCTTGTTTGTTAATAAAAATTTTATAGAGATCTCCGCTAAAAAAAGAGCATCAAAAATGCCCCAATAGTCCACCTATCATGCACACAAATTAGGAAGGGGGGAGACATGCTACGCCTACAAAGATCAAGGAGGAGCAATCTGC
Organism: Cibotium barometz; assembly: GCF_041138505.1. Taxonomy (NCBI): domain Eukaryota; kingdom Viridiplantae; phylum Streptophyta; class Polypodiopsida; order Cyatheales; family Cibotiaceae; genus Cibotium; species Cibotium barometz. The sequence goes on from NC_141100.1 coordinate 3,333,512, forward strand.
ACAAAATCAGCAATGCATCAATGCAAACGAACAACATCAACAGGGCACTACAACAGGTGTATTCAAATCTTAATCTTTATTTCTTTATGTGCTCTTATCTTTCGAATATATGGTTTGCATGTTCACACAATGTTGGCTGGTTTAAGTTTTTGATTAGTTGTTAAAATATGGTGAGTGAATTCTAGACTCTTAGAAGACTTAGTAAAAGATATTTCTATCTAAAGATAGTGTAGGATATATACCAAGGGAATATGCCAAGTTCTTATGCTTTCAAGGTATATTAGTTATCCCTAGTGGTAGCTACCTCTTAGATATGAGCTAGGTGCTAGGAGTAATAAAAATTTAAAAAAAATTATACCATTTTTTAAAAAAAAATATGTACAAAGTAAATTGAGACATGACGTGTCTACAGCCATGAGAAATGCTTGGTAGGACTTGGGGTTGTCTTAGCACCTTGGGGCCGATGCCTTGGTTTCTATGGGGTGAACACTGATGTCTAAAAGCCTCAGAAAAAGACCTTTGAGGAATCTATCGCCTTGATGGATGTTGGTAGGACTCTGGGGTACACTATGGGCCCTCGAGACCGATGCCCTCATCTTCAAGGGATACTCCTTATGTCATAAAAGAAAGAAAAAGGGTCTGTCGCCCTTGAGATACTTAGCGGTCTTTAGATTCTCTTGGCGGAGGTCTCTTGGCCATTGCTTGGGTCTCTTTGGGATAGAACCTTAATCTTTATCACCTTCTACACACATATCAAAAAAAAAGAGAAAAAAAAAGAGAAAAAAAAAAGAGTTTCAATCACCTTTGCTCATATTTAGGAGTAGGTTTGCCACTTAGGAATAACTTACATACTTGTAGGACATTGAGACTGCGGTCATAACCGGTGGTGTACAAAGCACACTTGCCTTTGCATAGCACTATCTACCACTTAAGTCTCACTTTGACTACACTTTACTTACCTATTTTAGTACTCATTAAAACTTTAATCAGCCTTGCACTTGTATGCTCACGTGTGAAATTATCATTGCTGGTTTTTCTTTTCTTTTCTTTTTTTCAATAAGAGACTTTACTTGTATCCATTGTTTTTTGTTGCAGCTCTTGCTACTACCGCGCTCGAGGACGTGCGCAAAATAGGAAGGGGGGAGTGTTGCATGACGAATGAAGATCAATACAAGGATGCAACAAAAAAGACACTTAGGGCTCTTGAAAAGAGTTCAAAGTTGTAGATGAATGTGGGAGGGGGCTTGACAATAATCCCACATGGGAACTTTTGGGAGTTCTAGAATTTTTGTATAAAAGGTGGCCCATTTGAGAGCTAGAGCACTCTTTGGTCATTTGGTTGAGAGGCTTATAGAGAGAGCTTGCTCCATAGCTCCATCTCAAGTGCTCTCCCAAGGCTCTCCATCTCCATTCATGCTTCAATCTTGTACTCTCTATTCTTTACATTTTCAATGATATGAGGTTTTGGTCTACACACTTGCTAATCTAGATTTCTTAATGATGTTTTGATTTGTGAGTTGTAGAGTGCATGTGATGGAGCTTGTGCATGAAATGATGTGTAGTTGAGGCTTGTGTGATAGCTCTTTGCATGTTAGGTTCTTTGCATAAGTTGCATTTTTGTGCTTAAGTGTAGCCTAATCTTGATGCTTTTATTATGTAAGATTGATTGATTGAGTGTTGAAGAAGGATTGAGTAGGACTAGAAGTCATTAGTGTGTGGTTAACTCTTCTTCTCCCATTCGGGATAGCCTCTATGCGCTAATCGGGTTGCATTCACGGATTGACAAGTGTGTGGGTTGGAGTGTACCCTCCGCTATGCTATGATGTCCCAAACATTGATCCTCTTTGAGTGGAAAGAGGAATGACAACATGCTTATACCACCCTCAAGAAAGCCTTGGCAAGTGCTCCTATTCTGAGGTCCCCTAACTGGGACATTATCTTTCATGTTCACATTGACACCTTTGTCTTTATTGTTGGATGTGTGCTAGCCCAGCCGGCAGTGAACACAAGATGGATTTCCCCATCAAATTTGGCAGCTACCAAGTAAACTAGGCAGAAAGAAATTATACCACAACTCAGAGGGAAGAGTTGGGCATGGTTTAGATAGTTAAGAAGTTTCTCCATTATCTTTTGGCAACCAACTTTATCTTCTTTGTAGACCATCAAGCTCTTCTATATCTAGTAAACAAGACCTGTACAATAGGAATAATCACTAGATGGTGCTGATCTTGCTTGAGTTCGTGTTCATTGTCATAGTGCGGAAGGGCTCACATCATGTCTTGGAAGACCATATGTCAAGCATCCCCAATAGCAAGCCATGTGGGAGTTGATTATGATTTACCAGACGCTGCCCTATTCCAATTATCTTTAATTCCGATATGGGGAGAGGAGCTTACACACTTTATAGCCACCAATGGCTTACCAATTGACCCCCTCCTAAACAACAAGGACCATGCACAATGCCTCATTAAACAGGCGACCCCCTACCGACTAATTGTAGGCCAACTCTACAGGCAAGGGAAAGACAAGATTATCGAACGCTGTGTTCGAGAAGATGAATATTTCTTCCTTTTAGAACAGGCTCACTCTGCCTATGCTAGGGGGCACTTCGTGTGGTAGATGTCACTATACGCAAAGTCCTTACAACCAAGTTATGGTGGCCCACCTTAATGGTTGATGGAGTACTATGCCAAGTGGTGCAATGAATGCCAACGAGCGACAATTCCTCGCTTTATCAATAACATGCCCCTTACCCCATTGTGTCCTTGTTGCAAGCATCCAAAAAAATGGGGCATTGATTTCATTGGACCCATTATTGCTGTGGCTAGATACACTCAAGCACGATATATAATCACCGCCACGGACTAGTGCACAAAATGGGTTGAAGAAAGGGTTACCCGTAAGGCTGATGTGTGCTCTACCGCAAAATTCCTACAGGAGTAAGTAATCACATGCTTTGGATGCTCTCTTGAGATTTTGAGCGACAATGGAACACACTTTATCAACTTGTCACTCATAGGAAATCTTCCCCATATTACCCCCAAGCTAATGGCCAAGTAGAAAGCACCAACAAAGTTCTATGTGCCATTCTCACCAAAATGGTTGAGGCCAGGTGCAACGATTGGGAATAAAAGTTGCCGGTAGCACTTTGGGCCTATCGAACTTCCTACAAGGCTACTACCTTCAGTTTGACCTATGGCATTGAAGCGGTTATGCTAATGGAGTTGAGCTTGATGAATGTTCCTAGTTGTCTATAGCATGATTGTAGAAAGATTAAGGCGTAAACAATGGTTCGATGACTAGCTCAAGAAAAGCAAATGAATAAGGGCAACATGGTCCTCCTCTTTAGCACAAAAACCCATAAAAAGAAACTCAATCTTAGAGGCTTAGGACCTTTCCTAGTCACTAAGATTACCCCACAAGGCATCGTGTGCATAGAGACACTCAACAATGTCGAAATGGCAGGACATTTCAATGGTAGAAAATTAAAATTCTTCTATTGTCCACTAACCCAGACCACCCTCATTCACCATATCCGAGTTTTTTTGAGCGGGAGGTTTTTGATTTTCTCTTCTTCTCAAGGCGGCAAGTTTTGAAAAAGGATGGAAAAGTATTTGTTCTTCATGCGCCATATCTGCTTGTGCATGAAAAACAATCCCATTTCTTACCTTTTTCAAGTGAGGGTTGTGCTTACAAGTACTCTGTACATTTTGGTTCATCCAGGATACCAACAAGTTTGTTTGATGGACAAGGAGGTATTATTTAGTGATGTTGTCTTTTGGTTTTAATGAAGCAATCTTCTTCACGGGAGATAAGTGTAATATCTTTGGTTTTTTTTTGTTAAAGTGTGAGTTCATTATGCTTTTTGGTGTTGTTAAAGCACAGAACAATGCAATGGAACCTGTGCAACAAAAGAGGAAAAAGGTGGACATCCACTTCCAAGTAGAACCCGATTATGCTCCCTGCTGTAAGAGAAATTGGTCTAGGCCAGCATGCGAAGCCCGCATTACTGAGCTTCGAAATGAAGGAAAGAAAAATATGGACCTTTGGTTGGATGGTAGTATTTACCCACCAGATCCAACCTCCTCTCAATCTCCATCACTTTGGGTTGACAAGTTTCTTCAAGTTTGTGTGTGAGGGTGAAAATGGATTGCTTGGGTATTGCAAAAGACTGTTTGGCCAATGTCAAAGTATCTTTGAAAGACATTTGAGTGATAGAGATGCCAGGATAAAAATGCTTGAAGGTGCGAATTTTTACTTGGCATCGATCACAACAGCTTTGCAAGCTTCAAACGAGGACAAGGCAAAAGTTTGTGCTGGGTTACAAAAAGAGTTTGATCATTTGCAGCAGACTATTTGTAAGATGCAGGACACTATTAAGGAGAAGAATGAAATTTTGGCAGTTCGAGAAATCAACAATTTCACATTGGAGAGTGAGAATGCACACCTTCGAAAATAACTTGAAAAGTTCAACAGAAAATTGCAATATTTGAAAGACACGCCATTGGGTGCTCGATTACGCAAGAGACAGATCAAACCATTGGAAGAACTCAATGTTGGAGGTGGCCAATGGAAGCGTCGTGTAAAAGCTTGCAGGTATTGGGATCTATAATTTCTTTGAGCTTAAATTTCTTTGAGCACTCACTTTCATTTTCATCTTTAGTTCCTTTCTTGGAGATGGGGGATTGGGTGTGGGGGTGGTATAGTTAGATGAATGGTGGACTGAAATAGCTATCGTTGTTGCTTCAGGATGGTCACAGATGTTGTGGGTCCAAAAGAGCAAGGTTCTGATATATTTGGCAAAGTTCTGACAAAAGACATCGTGGAGTCAGCAATACAGCATCCTAAGTTTGCAAGACTTCGATCAGACATAGCAAAGCAATCCTTGCAGGAGGTGAGTGAAGCATTCACGCCTGCAGATGCACAAGGTATATGTGACATGGCTGGTATAAGCACAAAGTCTTACAGGATGTTGTTTAATAAAGTAAAAGAGGGTTTCAATTGCAAGCTTGGAAAAAAAACAGTAATTCCCATTCCAAAACCATTTCACGTAAACAAAGCTCGAAATATTCTCAACTTGGGAATGGTCGAACTTGTTGGAGAGCCTTGTCACGTGTCTAGCACATTGACAATGACTAAAAAGAGCGAGGAACAGAAAATTATAGAGCTTACAGAGTTCAACAATTTCATCATGGATGTTCGGAAATTACAAATGGCTATGGTGAAATTTTATGACATCAGTGTACATGAGTGCAATGGAAGGCTGAAATTTGTTTTGAAACTTGATGAGAGTGAGGTGATCAAAGGACAGAAGCTGGAAAGGGTTAGCATTACTTTAATGAATAGAGCTTTGGATGCAAGTATCAGTAATGCTGATGAGAAGCACTTTAGTGTACAATCCGAAAATGAGATTTGGTGGCTGGCTGCATTTGAGGTGACGTGCTATCCATTTTTAAATAAAGAATATTATGTTGCTATCCTCTTGTTATGATGTTGTAGACAATCTAACAGTTGTTGTTAACAGGTTCCAACAGAGACCCATGAAATTCGGAAGTGGTACTTCAACCAGACTGAGCTTCCTTCCACTATCCAGCAGCAGTCGAATGGCGAAAAGCTTTATGTAGAAGGATATGGTGAATATGAGGTTGAATGGCACCTGGCTGCAGATCTTAAAACCTTGAAATGCATGTTTGGTATTTCCCAAGGAGCAATGGCCAAGTATCCTTGCCTGTATTGTATGACCGAACGAGGTGTCTCCAAAGGAGGAAAAGAGAGAGAATGGAAATGCCTAAATGCAATCAGTAATAGGCGTGAACCCCCAAATCGTGATGCTCCAGGAGTGGATCCTACTTGGGATCCAATTCTTCCTATCCCTTTGATCAGAGTTCATATTTGTGTTTTGCATGCGCTGGTTAGAATAATTGAGAAACTAGTCTACATGTACATCGAATTTTCATGGAATATGAAACCAGCAGTAGAGAGTGAAAGAACTATTAAAAAAATAGAGCAAGTGCTTTCAGATGCAGGTTTACATTGTGGTCAAGTGAAGATTGAGAAGGACTTGAGAAGATCAGGGAAGACCGGAAATGTTCCTAGCAAACCATGTTTTGGAGGTGCAAAAGCCAGAAAGTTCTTATCTAATCATACCCAGAGAGGTCATATGGGTACAGATTTTGAGGTGTGGAGGAAGCTTCATGCAGCTGTACCTGACCGAGGCTCTTCAGGACAAGCAAGGGTGGCAAAGGCCAAAGCGTGGTTGGCACTTGATCGCCTAGCACCTTTGTTGCAAAAAGCAAGGTTTGAAGATGGGGATGTTGAGAAATTTGAGGCAGTTGTGACAGAGTTCTACACTAGCTATGAAAAGGCATGGGGTGCGACAAACTTGACACAATACATGGTTATTACTTGAAAACCTACAGCTTTGAGTATTTTTTGTTGTTCAAAAAATATTGTACGATACTAAATGTCTTGTTGTTGTTGAGCATTTGTAGCACATTTTGCATGCACATGGAACCTTTTTTGCGGAAGAGTTTGGAAGCCTTGGGATTTGGTCTACCCAAGGCATGGAAAGATCTCATTGGCAAGCACGTTGTGCCTATCAAAGGGCCACTCAACATGGAGGAGGAATAAAGAAAAGTAATCCCATGAAGCAACTATGTCAGTGGTGGTATAGGCGGATTCAAGTGAGGGCTCGTGTGAAGATCAAACATGCTGAATCAGCTGTGTCATGTGCAATAAGAAAGGTTCAGGCTGAACGGAGACGTTCAATATATGTCTCCTCACAGGGAAAGCAGAATCATGCTGAATGGCTAAGACAACGACAAAGACAGGGCAGAGTGTGGAAGAAAATTGATCATTGAAATATATATTGTAAAACAATGATGTAACTGTGAAAGATTTTAAAAGAACAAGAGCTTTCATCTATGTCCCATATAAATGTTTCCAATATATATACATTTCATAGTTTGTAATGGTAAACAAAAAGAGTATTGAGAAATATGACGAAACTTCTTAGCAACTGGAACAATCTAAATTTGTTAATCTGGAACAGAGACTTCCCCCAGCCGAGCCTTTTTTGTTGACGTTTCTGCATCATCTTCTTCATCCTCTATCAATGGCACAACAGGGACCTTTGGCCTTGCTGTTCTAAGAAGATGCTTCTTCCCGCAATCACTCAACAGATTGGGATCTGTGATTCCACATGCCAACCCGTAAGCAGCATATGTTAAATAATATTTACATCTTAACGAATATACTCCAGGTCCCTCTCCAAAAATTCGAACAGCTGCTTGCCGCTCCAGAAGTATTGCCTTGTTTGCATTCAGCCTTACGTGATAGCCACCTAAATACCTGGATAAAGTCTTTATCGCCATCAGAGGAAAACTGGCATTGTCCTTGGAGTAGCTAGCGTGAAATATCACAATTTGAGGGAATTTTAGGCGGTGTATATATGTTCCTAGTGTCGAATCGTGGCCCAATCCCGCCATACGCTTGCCTGAAGCACGTTTGAGGAATGTGTCTTCATATATTTCCAACTGAAAAAATAAAGGAGCATTAGCCAGAAACAACATCACCAAACATTTCAGGACAAAGTTGATAAAGCCAAATCCACAACAAAAAAAAACTAACCTCTTGGTTCTCATGTGCTTCAAGCAAGGCGTCTTGCCATAAATTAGTGCTCGAGCTAGGAACGGTTTCGGCTGACTTATTTGGCACATCCCTACACCCTCCCATGTTGGTGATATTCAGTCTGTCCCTTGCTTCTTGTAGCTCTTCCTCTGTGGCATCTTTTCCTTCATATCTAAGGGCATCAGCATAGATCATATTTAGTGTTGCTGCAGCAGAAAGGAACTCGGTGTCTTTTACATGGCTATCCACTAGTAGGTACTTGTCTATCCCATCATCATCTACAAAATTGTCATCGACCTCCAGATTCTGGGCTATGAAAGCTATGCAATGATCCTCCCTTAAGTTAAATACACGTTGTATGTCTGTCAGCAATATATACTCTGAATCTCCTACTTGGTAGGAGGGGAGTAATGGCGTTGGAATGGGGGAGGAGTCATCTGATTCAATCACAAGCTGACCTACATCACTGTTTTGTTCTCTAACTGCCTCAATATCAACCACCGAACTGAGCTTCCTCTCTTCTTCAACATTGAACTCCTCAATGACATGAGGAGTGTCCTCCTCTTCAGCAGCATCTTCAACGGTGGGACTAGCCTGACGAGAAATCGTGTCTTCACTTTCAATTTTTGCAGGCGGCTCTGTACATTCTTCATCTGTTAATTGCACGTTCATGTGCAAGAAGCATAAGAAGGCGTAGGAGTATTCCATCAAGCGGCATTTTCTTTTGTGAAAAGGGCATAGCAAGGCTCTCTTCTTATCACATGGCACCTTGTGCCAATCCCTGTTTAACCTCTGCTTCTTCTCCGGCGACACCTTGAGATTAAAATGAATGTGACTTTTCCCATCAATCATCATTGGTTCTTCATTTGTGAGCTCGTCAAACTCTTGCTTTGCCTCTTCGAAGTATCCATGATGGCTAGACAATGTATCCTCCAGAGAAAAATCGCAATTGAACATCAACGAAATTGCAGGGTGCAAATCATGATGTCGACATTTGTAGAGGAAGTCATATAATAGAGTTGCAGGTGTTTCTTTAATCTCTTCGTCCACATCAAATTCGACTTGAACTTGCGCCATGGCTGAATTCAAGTCTGTAGAAAAGACATGGAAAATATTAGTTCAGGCAATGAATCAAGAGACAGTCGATCTTAAACAACAAATCTCTGTGTGGTGTAAATGGATTCAACATAACGCGAGAGGAGATGCCAGAGGAATCCAGGTATTCCTCCTCGCGTTGTAGTGAATCTATTTTCCCTAACGCAAATAAAATTGCAGCTAAGTCAAGGACCTCTTCTCGCGTTATGGTGAATCGATTCACCATAATGCGAGGAGGAATATTGTGCTTCCTATGGGACCTTCGCTCGCGTTATGGTGAATTGATTCACCGCAACATGACGATTTTATCATCCTTTGGCAACGCCTCTAACGTTATGGTGAATTAAAAATAAAGATAGTTCTCCAGTACCCATACTGAGAGAGGAGGTGTCAAATGAATTAAAATACTCTTCTTCGCAGTCAATTCACCATAAGGCGAGGAGTCATAGGTTTTCAATTCACCTTAACGCGATGAAAAGACAAAGCAAGAAGTTCTCCACGACTGAAACCAAAACAACGAAATAACAAAAGAAGAAAAAAGCACAAAGGAGATAAAAATACCAGGAAAACGAATTGTATACAATCGTCGCAGGAGATGGAGATGAAGGAGGTTGGAGGTTTGTCTTTGATGTTGGATACAGGAGGATGATTGATGAAGGAGGGTTGGAGGAGATAGTCAGTCGTTGATGGAGATGAAGGCCGTTGGTGGGGAGATAAATGAGAATACGAACTCCAAGAGAGGCAATAAATGAGATGAGTATCCTAGAAAATCCGTTTTTAATGCTACGCGACACGTCAGCGCCGCGTTTTCACCCGCCATTCCATGAATGCCACGTGGCATCCCGCCGTGTACCTAGCACGTGTACAAGCTATAAAGTTTAATCAAAGCCCTTTTTAATGCTATACGACACGTCAGCGCCGCCTAGTCGCCCTGGCAGCCCGCCAGCACGTGTGTTCGCTCTAAAGACTAATCAAAGCCGTTAATCACGCCACCTTTTCGTCCTCTTATCGATTTTGCCTTGTCCGTCCTCTTGCTTGCCTCCAGGTGACTTCCGACTACCGCCACAGTACTGAACCGACTTTCCAACTCCTGCACGACAGTCTCCATCCATTCACACGCAAGAAATGTAAGTTCTTGTATAATACTTGATTGTTTTGTAAGTTTCTTGTATATTGCTTGTTTGTTTTGTTTTTTCTTCGACTGTTTGCCCTGTGCCATTGTTTCTTCTTCGACTGTTTGCCTTCTGCCGTGGTGATTCGATTCACCTTAAAGCACACGACGGGCCATTAGAATCTCAATAAGCTCCATGTCTTATGGTGGATCGAATCACCATGGCAGAAGGCAAACGTAAGAGATTCGCGAAAATCGATTCACTATAACGCGAGGAGGATTGTTTTGCTTTGACTGGCCCTTAGACTCGCGTTATGGTGAATCGATTCACCATAACGCATGACCAAGGGGCAAAGGATTCACGATAATCCACCTCTTATTGGTGTCAATTAAATCACCTCCTACACGACAGTCTCCATCCATTCCCACTCATAGAATGTGATGAAAGTGTATTACTTGATTGTTTTGTGTTTTTTGTATAATACTTGATTGTTTTGTTTTTCCTTCGACTGTTTGCCCCCTGCCATTGTTTTCTCTTCGACTGTTTGCCCTCCGTCATGGTGATTCGATTCACCGTAAAGCAGACGACGAGTCATTAGAATCTCAATACTGCTCTATGTGTTATGGTGAATCAACTCACCAAACTGCAAGACGGAATGGTAAGAGATTCGGGAGAACCCTCCTCCCGTTGTAGTAGATCGATTCACTATAACGCGAGGAGGATTGTTTTGATTTGACTGGCTCTTAGTCTCGCGTTATAGTGAATCAAATCACTTTAACGCAAGATCGAAGCTCAAAGAATGCACGATAATCCGCCTCTTATTGTTGTCAATGAATTCACCATAATGCGAGAAGGATTATTGTGTTTCTGTGGACCTTCATCTCTCGTTATGGTGAATGGATTCACCATAACGCGAGGAAGTGCATATTGCTTTCTTGGCCCCCCTCTCTCGCTTTATGGTGAATTGTTAATCGTGTACTACTGAATAGCAAAGTTTTCTGCTTTTTCTTGCGTTTTCAGATGGCTCGTGTAAGGCATACAGCTAGACCCATTGACAATGCAGCTCCCTCATCTACTGGGAAGAAGATGGGCGTTCTGAAAGCCTCAAGATCAAGAAAATCAAGCAGTCCTTCCCGATTGTCCAAAACGCAGCCTAGACTAAGGCGTTTCGCAGAGCATTCGGCAGCCCTGCGAGAAATCAAAAAGTTTATGAAGCACCCGACAGCTGCTATTCCCAGATTGCCATTCCAGAGGCTTGCCAGGAGAATTTGTGAGCAGAATGGAATTTTGCTTAGGTGGAAGGCATCGGCCTTGTTTTGCTTGCAAGAGGCCACAGAAGATTGGATGATCGAAATTTTTTTGGATAGTTATGTTCTTGCTGCCCACGCACACAGGGTGACAGTAATGAACAAAGATTTTTTCAGCCTAATAGCCCTTCGTTTCAGATACGATAAGTCACTTAGACCAGTTACGTTTACTGATGAACGAATGTTACAAATTTTGGATGTCCGGCCTGTACAAAAAGTGAGAATTGAAGAGGTGACCGAGGGAGGTCCAGATCATGAGCATCAGACTCGGGTAAATTTAATGACAAGCGCTCAAAGGGAACATCAAGCTGCAATGCTTGCATTGCAAACAAAAAGGGAAAATGTTCGCGCACTCCACGCCATGAATCGGGAGGCGCTGCAATTTTTGTTGCCGGAGTTCTATGTACCCTTTAATATTAGAGGGCATAGATGTTATTTCCCGATTCATGCTGAAGAAATTAACATTTTGTTTGATCCCAAAACTGAAGTCAACGACAAAGTGCTTAGATGTGTTTTAAGGTATACTCTTTTCTCTGTCCTCCCACAATTTTTCATTCTTGGCTCTTAAAGTTGATGCCTCACTCTTGATATGTTTCCTTGTGAAGTTTTGTTATTTCGCTATTGCCCGAGGATGTACAGCAACGAGTGTTCCAAATTGATTCACTGGTCTCAACACTGTTGCTAGTAGAGTCAGTTCCGTACCTCGACGTGCTGAACTGGTTTCGGGAGGTCCAGCTGGACGATGCCCGAGTATTTTTTTTGGCATATCATGAAAAGTGAGTTTGTCTCTCTCTCTCTCTCTCTCTCTCTCTCTCTCTCTCTCTCTCTCTCTCTCGCATGATGTTTATAGGAATCACCGTACACGAGTTATATAGTGCTTCCTTTGGATTGAAACTAATAGAATTCTATTGTGCAGTTCCCATTGGAGTCTTCTACTAGTCGACGTGCAAGAAAATGTCATTTACCTTGCAAATTCGACATCTGGTGTCCATGGAAATGTTTTGCTGTAAGTAAAAATCATTAAGATACATATTATTGTTTGAGTTAGAAGTCCGGATTGATCGGGATAATGATTGGTCTCTGTTTACAGTGGAGTCAGGAAACTAATGGCAGCTTACGAGAGCCTCAGCATGGACATCGACACCCTGGATCGATCGACCATTCGAAGGGTTAGTGTCCCCAAACAAGAAGATGGCTACAGCTGTGGGTGGAGGGTTGCACTTAATGCAATGTTGCTGCTACGAAGCATTTTTCAGCTCCCTTCAGAGGATGTAAGCATTTTCAGCTCCCATACACATTTGTGCTCTTGTTTATCTTCTTATATATTGTCATGTTGATCTTATTTATGCCTTGATGAATTGTGATGGCAGTTTCCATCAATGTCTCGCTACGTGGACCTAGACGTCCAAACGTTTAGGGAGGAAACGATTGCGAAATTGATCGAGGTCGCTGAAGTTATGCCTCCAGACGGGCCAGTGGACTTCATCCCGCCCAATCCACGAGGAGGGATAGGCCCCCCTGAGCCTCTTACATGGGCTCCATACTTGGGAGAAGAGCCCTGGCTCCATCCTGAAGCCGATACCTATGGGTTCCAGCCATAAATAGTTTTTTCCTTCTTCCAACAAATGTACGTTTGTAAATATGCAGCTATACATGTATTGGAGAGAGAACATCAAATGTAAATACACTTATCATTTGAAAATCAGAGGATCAAATTTGCTACTGTGTTCCTTCACTGCTTGCTTTCTTACTTTAAGCCTTTTTTTGTGTACATAAAAATTCAATTGGGGAATTCTTGCCTTCATTACATTGTTTTAAACAATAAAGCATTACAAAAGCAATGTTCTGAATAGATAAGTTTATTGCATATGGAAAATACATTGTCACCGTATACATGGTCACATCATATATCTTCTAGTGCCTCCAATTCATGTGGGGCTGCAACATCTTTACAAATGATCTGATGCTCTCTTCTTTTACTTAGCTTCCGACCATCGAGCTTGAAGCAAAATTGATCTGGAGGATTCTGAATAGCTACTTCTAATTCCTTCCTAACATATTCGAGAGTCCAATTCTCTTCCACTTCCAATGTCAAAGATGGGTGACCCTGTCGAATCATAACTATATCTATCAAGCAAGAGTGGCTGCCATCTCTTGTATCTTGGTCCATGCTTTCCCAGTTGTTGTTGATCCATCGCCACCTTCTATAAGTAAATGACATGCACAGATGTTGCCTGGCAATATAGTATCTGATTCCAAAATATCATTAGGATAATTTTCCGAGTATAATCAAATAAGCGTTGTAACTGTTTCACAAAAATACATTTTAATGTTTTAACACTCACCGAAATGCAATGTCGGAGGTGTTCAATCGACATTCGATCAAATCATCTCCCTTTGATGATTTCACTCTCCAACCTTTGTCAAACAAATGATCAAGCCAGGCTTCATCTACATCTCTGCACACAAAAGTTGTTCTAGTTTTTCTCAATTGTTTACAATCAGAAAATAAATGAACAAAGCATGCAATTGGAACAAACAAACTTAAGTGCACATTTCTTGCACCAATGCTAGGCTTCATAGCACATTTAATATCATTAAACATTTTGGTCCTGTATGACTCTATCACTTCTGTGTCAAGCAATGGCCACTCCGGACTATCAAGTGCGGGCAACGGAATACGTTCCAACTTTCCATGTCGACTCGATTGAGTGGGCAAGGTATAAAATGAGTCATAGAAATATGTTCTACTTCTTGCGAGATCACTTGGTGCACGACCTTCATATTGAAGTTCCCCCACCTCACCATGTACGACATTCAAGAACCCCGTCAAGCATTGTGCAGGCTCCCACTCCTGAAGATTGGATGGGTACAAATCTGTGCAAGGCAGAAAAATGTATATCAATCACCTTATTTGCAACATTGAAATACAAAACACAAGCACTTACAATGTGGTCTGTGTCTTGGAAGTCCTTCCAATGGTCCCACGTTGATCTCTTTTTGCATGAATACATGCTGGATCAACACTTCTTTGACAGTTTTCCCTCCTGGTGCCATCTTAAAGTCAAGGATCCTTCCTTTCCAATGTTTGGCCAAGTCTTCAGATGCCTTTCCCTTCACTCGGTAGTGGCCTTGTTTTCCTGGCTGCATAGTGACCCAAGAGTACTTCCTGTATACTTGGGGAATCCATTCTTCGTTCTCGTCTTTTATGTTATACAACACAACAGATGAGATACTGCTCCTTGCTCGTTTCAGTCCACTTTCGGGTGCCATGATAGATTAACAGACGTATGAGAAAGAAGAAGTAGCAGAAAGTGGATGACTGGGCTAACCGCTTTTGTGGATCAAGGAGGGAGGATGAAATGAGGGACGGTGTGTTCTTTTGGGCGCCAAAGATGTTTCAAGATTCAAAAGTGGAACCAAGTTGAGGGAATAACCGGGAGAATGTGTATCTATCTATTCCAAGCATTCAAGCTTCATTAGTTCTAGGGGTGGTGGAAAGAATTTTTTAGTGCTCCACGTCTAACACAGGAATGTGGAAAACATTCTTTTATTGTGTTAGTTTCTGACAAAAAAACGGTTTTAAATATTTTAAGACAAGGTGATGGTTTTTTTTAATATTTCATGAAGATAAGAGTTTCTCCACGTTTTGGGTGGGTTTGTACAGAGGTCCCACCACCGGTGAATCTCGTTGGTAGATTACATGTCACTCAATCTATGTGTCTATTATTATATTATTGTTGAAACAGCCCTCTTTTGAGTCCAGAATTTTCCTAATGTCCCATGGGTTAGCCAACCGCCCAACCACTGTAATGATGGGATCCAATGAAGAATATGTGAGGTTGTCCCGGGTACCAGGGAAAAGAGTTCCCAAGCCCCCTAGCCAGATATTCATGCAAACTTAAAACTAGTCACACCACTTACACACCCAATATGAAATTGCCTTTTTCACAGATTCAACAGTCTTTAAAACAATCATTTAATGAAACCATAGTGTCACTGATCATAATCCTCTAATTATCCAGTTGAATCCTTATTTCCAAACATTTCTTCATCGGTGTACCTATGGCATCATTGGCAACTAGAACGCTCACCCCCTGTCCACTCAACAGGGGCCTTTTCGATAGTTCCTAGCTCATAATAACCGGCAAGTATTCACTTTAACAAAAATGGAGTCTCTGTTTGAAGATCAGCAAGATCAACCAACAGATCCATATAAAAGAGCCATGGACTCATCCGTTGAGGACCAGCAATGTCAATCAACCACATCCATGCCCGAATTCAGAAAACAACTCTTACTCCTTGTTCCAATATCTTCCCCGACGTACGTGTGGGTATCTTCGGTGACCCAGAGCCCGAGCACCGTATGGTCAGCACCCTCTAGGATCCTTTGCAGGTCACCTAGCGCTTCACTCATAGGCCGCTTCCTTGGTCCCTCATCCACTGTACCGGAAGCTCACCATACAAATACAATTCCAACAATATTTCCATCTTTTCTCATCACTCCACATCCTTTCACATTAGTCCCCATCTTTTCTTATCTTCTCACAATTTTTTCTTTCTTCATCGATCCCTATCACATCACATCATTTCCACATCAATTCACATCCAATCGCATCATCCACACATCAATCCACATCATCCATACATCCATCCACATCATCCACATCAATCCACATCATCCATACATCCATCCACATCAATCCACATTATCCACACATCTATCCACATCATCCATACATCCATTCATGTCAATCCACATTATCCACACATCAATCCACATCATCCATACATCCATCCACATCATCCACATCAATCCACATCATCCATACATCCATTCACGTAAATCCACATTATCCACACATCAACCCACATCATCCATACATCCATTCACGTCAATCCACATTACCCCACATCATTCATACATCCATTCACGTCAATCCACATTATCCACAAATCAATCCACATCATTCATACATCCATTCACGTCAATCCACATCACCCACACATCAATCCACATCATCCATACATCCATCCACATCAATCCACATTATCCACACGTCCATCCACATCTTCCATACATCCATCCACATCAATCCACACGTTAATCCACATCATCCATACATCCATCCACATCAATCCACATTATCTACACATCAATCCACATCATCCATACATCCATTCACGTCAATCCACATTATCCACACATCAACCCACATCATCCATACATCCATTCACGTCAATCCACATTACCCACACATCAATCCACATCATCCATACATCCATCCACATCAATCCACATTATCCACACATCAACCCACA
Source organism: Cibotium barometz (assembly GCF_041138505.1). NCBI lineage: Eukaryota > Viridiplantae > Streptophyta > Polypodiopsida > Cyatheales > Cibotiaceae > Cibotium > Cibotium barometz. The sequence goes on from NC_141100.1 coordinate 3,349,977, forward strand.
TCAATCCACATTCATTTCATAAGTATTCCCATTCTCATCTAATGACATCTTTTTTTATCTCATCACTTATTTCCTCATTTATCCTCATCTTATCTCATCCACTTGCATCTACCCATACATCTCATCACGGCACATACATTAACATCTATCCAGTTTACATCGCATCTTATCACATCCATTTCACATCAAATCTCATTCATTCACATCCCGATTCACATGCTAACACATTTATTCACGTACCTTATTGTTCATTCACATCTCGATTCACATCACATCACATCCATTCACATCCCTTATCATTCATTCACATCCCGATTCACATGCTATCACATTCATTCACATCTTATATCATTTATTCACATCCCGATTCACATGGTAACACATTCATTCACATCCTATATCATTCATTTACATCCTGATTCACATGACATCACATCCATTCACATCCCTTATCATTCATTCACATCCTGATTCACATTCTATCACATTTATTCACATCCTATATCATTCATTTACATCCTGATTCACATGACATCACATTTATTCACATCCCTTATCATTCATTCACATCCCGATTCACATGCTATCACATTCATTCACATCCTATATCATTCATTCACATCCCGATTCACATGCTATCACATTCATTCACATCCCTTATCATTCATTCGCATCTCGAGTCACATGCTATCACATTCATTCACATCCTATATCATTCATTCACATCCTGATTCACATGCTAACACATTCATTCACATCCCTTATCATTCATTCACATCCCGATTCACATGCTATCACATTCATTCACATCCTATATCATTCATTCACATCTCGATTCACATGCTATCACATTCATTCACATCCCTTATCATTCATTCACATCCCGATTCACATGCTATACATTCATTCACATCCTATATCATTCATTTACATCCTGATTCACATGACATCACATCTCATCTATTCATTCACATTTATCTGATTCACATCACATCTCATCACATCTATTTACCTCTCATTCTCATCACTTCTTCTCATCACATCCATTCTTTATTCATTCTCATCTATCTGATTCATATCACATCTATTTTTATAGAATGTGAGAGAATTCTTATTTTTGATATAAATATTCTTTACGCATCTATTTATGCATAAGAATAACTTCAGTGAAAAATTACACTTTTATAAAAATCCATTTATGCATCTATTTATACATAAATTCAATTTTAAGGAGAATAACACTTTCGAAATAAAAATAAATCTTTTATGCATCTTTCTATTCATAAATTCAATTTTAATGAGAATAACTCTTTTGAAATAAAAATAAATTTCTTTATGCATCTTTCTATGCATAAAATCAAAATTAATGAGAATAACTCTTCTGAAATAAAAATAAATTCTTTATGCATCTTTCTATGCATAAAATCAAAATTTGATGAGAATAACACTTTTGGAATAAAAATAAATTCTTTATGCATCTTTCTATGCATAAAATCAAAATTTGATGAAAGTAACGCTTTTATAATCAAAAAAAATTCTTTTATGCATCTATTTATGCATAAATTCAATTTTAATGAAAGTAACACTATTCTTTTATGCATCTATGTATGCATAAAAATCAATTTTGATGAAAGTAACACTTTTATAATTTTAAAGAAAATCTTTTATGCATCTATTTATGCAAAAATCAATTTTGATGAAAGTGACACTTTTATAATTAAAAAAATTCTTTTATGCATCTATTTATGCATAAAAATCAATTTTGATGAAAGTGACACTTTTATAATTAAAAAAATTCTTTTATGCATCTATTTATGCATAAAAATCAATTTTGATGAAAGTAACACTTTTATAATAAAAAAATTTCTTATATGCATCTATTTATGCATAAAAATTAAATTTGATGAAAGTAACACTTTTATAATTAAAAAATTTCTTTTATGCATCTATGTATGCATACAAATCAATTTTGATGAAAGTAACACTTTTATAATAAAAAAATTATTTATGCATCTATTTATGCATAAAAATCAATTTTGATGAAACACTTTTATAATAAAAATATTTCTAATATACATTTTTCTATGCATAGAATAAAAATAACACTTTTAGAATACTCAAACGGTGGGGATTACTCTTTTTGAATAATAAAAAGATAAAACTTACTTCTCCGAATTTAAGAAAATTTTACCATAACCTCCTTTGTATGGCTGACCATTTTTTAAAATTTTCACTCTAAAATTTACTAGAAATTAGCCAAGATGATTTAAATCATTCTAATCTAATCAATTGTCACTTTATTAAGAGTAAACAATATGAAAAATTTAATTCCATCAATTTAATTACACATCTAGGATAAAGAAAGGCTGAATTCAATAATGAAGAGAAGGGGGAAAGCCTTTTCACCACAGCAAGGCATAACATCCATTTTCATTTTAAAGAATGCGAAAATCAGAAAACCATAAAATAGAATAAGAAAAAGTAGAATTTCTAGCCTACTATAGGAGTTTTGTGAGCTTTCCTTTGGCTTGATGGTTTGAGGGATCTACTCTTGTTTGCAACAAGAGTGGCCACCAATTCTTTTGAAGAGGAAATGGTAAAAAATAAATGAATTATCAATGAATTCACTGTTTTTGGCTCTGGAGAGGAGTAGAGTAACAGTGCATAAAACACTATTAACCATTTACAAAGGGAGAGGCTTCATTTATAGGAAAAAGTGAGCCTCTAACCAAGCAAACTGATTCTAGAATTTTCTAGATCAGTTTGGTCAATTTTTGACCATTTTTAGGTCAATTTAGCTTACTTTTTGGATCTAGTTGAAGTAGGAGAGAGGAGAGATGAAAATATCTCATTATTTGTGAGTTTAAAACTCAACCACACATGTGAAATAGGCACCTCCTTCATGAGGGGAATTCCCCCACACTAAGGTGTCAAAAATACATCATTTCTTCTAAATATCTCTTCTTTGTTAATTAATAACCTTGTCCTTAGTCAACTCTTCATCTTATGTGAGTGTTTACTCATTTTTGGGGGGATTTTCTTTTATTCTTCAATTTATCTCCTCCCTACATTTGGGTTAATCTAATTGGTCCATAGGAACCTTAATTCAAAAATTTCAAAAAATCTGGACCCTTAGGCTAAGGTCCTTTTTACCTGATTTTAATTTATTTCAATTGCACATTGGAAATTTATTTTTGAATATTTGTGTCAAGGGAAACAATTTTAGACACTAGGAGGATTTTTATATCCAAAAATATCTCAATTTTGAATTACCTCCCTCTAGACATTTTCTCTCTCTAGGCCAAAACAAGGTAAAACAGGATCTTTCTTTTATTTCAGAGAGGGGAATAATTATAAGATCGGAAGGGGAGGTTTTTACACATGCACACCTCAAGCCATAAGGAGGAATCTTACAATAGAGGTGAAAATGATTATGTGCAAGAGATCAAAGAATGTGCTAATGCACTAGCATCTATTGGTGCTCCTATGGATGATGATGAATTGGTAGCCATTACATTGAATGGCTTGGGTAAAGAATACAAGGCATTTGAAACCTCTATCAGGGTTAGAGGTGGAGACCCCCCAAAATTTGAGACCCCCCAAAATTTGAGACCTCTATCAGCGTTAGAGGTGGAGACCCCCCAAAATTTGATGAGTTGATTTCATTGCTTATATTTGTGGAAGAGATGAAACTTGGAATAGGTTCCTCATCTAGCACAAATGAAAATTCAAGGGATCAAGAATTTTTCACTCATCGTGGTGCTAGAGGCAGGGGGAGATTCAGCCCAAGAGAACATGCAGGTGGCCATGGCTTGCAGGATCGATCACCAGAGTCTCAACAGAATTTTCAGCCATCATTCGGTGCTAGAGGTGGTCGTGGTTTTCAACCTCATGCTAGAGGAAGATCTGTATCTAGAGGCAGAGGGAAACAAAAAACACAGCATTGAGTGTCACTATTGTGGTAGAGACTGCTATAAAAAGCAGAATGACTTCCGTGGGTGGAAGAGTGCAGTATGGCAATTATGCATCATCTAGTAATGTAGAACATGAGGAGCACTTATTTGCCATGAAACATGTAATAGGTACTATGACATCACAAAGGGAGAGTGATGATATTTGGTATATGATTCTGGAGCATCAAACCACATGACATGCCATGGTGAGTGGTTTGATAGGATGATGCCTACACATCAGGGCTATGTTACTCTACTAGGAATGATCCTCAACATCCTATTACACATGTTGGTAGTGTGCCATTGCATATGCATGATGGTAGAGTAAAAACCATGTCAGATGTGTTGTATGTGCCAATAATTACAAAGAGTCTTGCATCGGTTAGTCAAATGGTGGATCAAGGAATGCAAGTCAGGTTCAATCATCATGGTTGTTTTGTTGAGGACTTCAAAAATGGTTGCAAGTTAATTGCAAAGAGGGAGAAAAAAGGTAGATTGTTCAAATTGAGTGTAGGCATTCTAGAGTTGAAGTTTGCCATGTTTTCAAAAAGTTAAGGGGTTGTGCCAGACATTGATATTTGGCATAAGAGAGTTGGGCATGTGAATATTCAAAAGCTGACATTGATATTTGGCATAAGAGAGTTGGGCATGTGAATATTCAAAAGCTGAAATCTATGCAAGAGCAAAAGGTATAGTTGGTGGTTTGCCCAGGTTCAAATATGATGGTAGTAATCATATATGTGAAGCATGTAGATTTGGGAAGTAGGCAAGGTTGCCATTTCCAAAAGATGGTCAAATAAGCAGAAGACCATTGGAAATCATTCACATTGACATATGGGGTCCAACACAGACTCCAACTATCAATGGTTATAGGTATTATGTCACATTTATTGATGATTACAGTAGGATGACTTGGATTTACTTCCTGAAAGAGAAGAGTGAAGCACTTGGGAAGTTCATTGACTTCAAAGCATTGGTGGAAAAATAGTATGGTTAATGGATAAAGTGTTTGAGGATAGATGGTGGTGGTGAGTACACATCACATGCATTTGATGCCTTCTTGAGAGAGCATGGGATACGAAGAAAAATTACATGCAAGTACACACCTCAACAGAATGGTGTTGCTGAGAGGAAAAACAGGATCATTGGTGAGATTGCAAGAGCTATTCTTTTAAATGAGAAGTCTATGCACCAAATTCAACGCCAGCTTCTTTACATGCTCTATGTTTAGCCTTCTATATACATATTGTGTAGGTGCTTGGAAACAGTTAACCACAGGGATGTGGAATTTTGCTTTTGATCCCATGAAGTAGTATTTCTCATACTCTACCCAAGCCTGATCTACCGGCACTGCTCTTAGAAGATAGTTTTTTCTTTGTTTGATCAAAGTTGACAGACAACACAGTGTTAGAAATAGTTATTGGCATGGATGGACTTGACCCTCCCAAAACCTCCTTCAACACCACCTCCTTTGTCATCGGAATATATTTCATGTCCTCCTATCCCTCCTTTCTGTGTTGGGTTGGGTGAATCTCTTGAATGAGCATCGGGCTTGAGCTTTGCCTTCACTTTAGCATAAGAATCAATTATTTGCTTGATTGGAGCTTCCTCACCATCATCATCCACATTTCATCCTAATTTTATCATAGTGTAGGTGTTGTCTGCCTTCATTTGTGTGTCATCATCATAATTACTAGGATGAAGCAAAAAATCCTTGTCTTTACCCACATCCACACGGACACATGGTACACCTTGCTCTCCAGCAAAACGGATCCTTCTTGTAATCCAATCACAGACCCTTCACGTTTGTAGGTTCCAGTGTTAGGCTTAAAAACAAAAAGTTGGATGTTTTGCATTCATTTTCCATATTTATTATGAAAATCCAAGTACCAATCCCAAGAACTATCATCAATAACTCCATCATAAAATTGGATTCTTGCTTGTGTTGAGTCAGATGTCCTCTTAGTCATGTTTGAGGCCTGTCAATATCAATAAAAGATAGTAAGTACATACATAATTATATTTTGATTAGCAAGAAGTATGTGCACATTAACTTGTAGGAGTTAGATCCTAGATCTTCCTACAATGCTAAGAGATTTGGACTCAAGTCCAAATCTTCAAGAGATTTGGATGGAAGTCCAAATCTATAGACATTGAATGGATATTTGGACTTCAATCCAAATCTCCTAGCCCCACAAGGAGATTTAAACTTGAGTCCAAATCTCTAATTGAAGGGAATCCAAATCTGTATATGAATTGAAAAAGAAGATGGGGAGATTTCAACTTAAGTACAAATCTAAAGGCATTGGAAGGAGATTTGGACTTGAGTCCAAATCTTCTAGCCTCACACAGGGAGATTTGGACTTGAGTCCAAATCTCTTTGCCTCACAGGGAGATTTAGACTTAAGTCCAAATCTCCTAGCCTCATAGGAAGATTTAGACTTGAGTCCAAATGTCTTTGCCTCATGGGAAGATTTGAACTTGAGTCCAAATGTCTTAGCCTCACAGGTAGTTGAGTCCAAATCTCCTAGCCTCAGAGGAAGATTTAGACTTGAGTCCAAATCTCTTTGCCTCATGGGGAGATTTGGACTTGAGTCCAAATCTCTAAGTGAATGGAATGAAAATCTATAGGGCTAGGAGAGGATTTGGAACCAAGTCCAAATCTCTAAGTGAAGGCAATCTAAATCTAAATGGGTTGGAGAATATTTGGACTCAAGTCCAAATTTTTAGGGAAGATGGAGAGATTTAGACTCAAGTCCAAATCTATATTATATGGTATAATAATTTTTTAGTATAATAAATATTTAATACTTAATCAAAATAATAGTAAATAATTAGTATACAATTGGGTACTTGTGGTTCACAGTAGGGTTGAGATTTGAAATTGAGTCCAAATCTCTAGGGTTTAGGGGGGAGATTGGGACTTAAGTCCAAATCTCTAAGAATTGGAAGGAGATTTGGACTCAAGTCCAAATCTCAAAGCATGGATGGGAGATTTGAAATTGAGTCCAAATATCCACGATTTAGGGGGGAGATTTGAAATTGAGTCCAAATATCCACGATTTAGGGGGGAGATTTTTTGGACTTAAGTCCCAATATCTAAAAAATTGGAGGGAGATTTGGACTCAAGTCCAAATCTCAAAGCATGGATGGGAGATTTGAACTTGAGTCCAAATCTCCAGGAATTGGAGGGAGATTTGGACTTGAATCCAAATCTCTAAGAATTGGAGGGAGATTCGGACTCAAGTCCCACATCTCAAAGCATGGAGAGGATATGTGAACTTGAGTCCAAATCCCCGAGAATTGGAGGAAGATTTGGACTCAAGTCTGAATCTTGAACCATGGAGGGGAGATTTGGACCTTAGTCTACATCTCTAGGAGTTGGAGAGAAATTTGGACTTGAGTCCAAATCTCGAAGCATAGAGGGGAGATTCGGACTTGAGTCTAAATCTCTAGAAATTCGTGAGAGAGATTTGGACTCAAGTCCAAAACTCTAGGAATTTGAGGGAGATTTAAACTTAACTCTAATTCTCTAGAAATTGGAGGGAGATTTGGACTTGAGTCCAAATCTCTAAGTATAGAGAGGATATTTAGACTTAATTCCAAATCTCTAGGCATTAGAGAGAGAATTGGACTTGAGTCCAAATCTCTTAGCCTCCCAAACGAGATTTGGACTTAAGTCTAAATCTCTAAGCCTTACAGAGACAAACCTCCAAGCCTCCCAAGGATATTTGGACTAAAGTCCAAATCTCTAAGCCTCCCATTGGAAAATTATGGATTTTTACATGGTAAATTTGTACTCAAACAAATCTATAAGATTTGACTAATAATTTATGGATATATTAAGAGTATGAAACTCCATCCTAAAACAATACTGATTTTTTAGAATGGTTTCCATTCTTATGACAAGTGAAATGGCCCTTCAATTTCAAAGTGGAGAATGTGTTAATATGCTCATCAATGGAGATATAGTAGCTAGTGGGAGAGTCCTTTCAATTGAAGCAAATGATTATTGTCAAGGGGAGCTTCTTGGTCATGGCAATGTGTCAGTTTCTATAGACAAATGCTTTAAGAAGAATGTGGCCCTACCATTTCCTACAATGGATGCAGTCACGATATGTGAGGCAATTGGTAGAATTATCAAGTGGGATAAGCAATGCTTGCAAAGGTCACCAAATGCATCAATTTTTTTTGAAAAGACCATTGAATTTGAAGATGAGAAGAGTTTGGTTTCATATGATATTAATATTCGAGAAAATTGGAGAGAGAAGAGTGTTTTGCTATGGTCTGAGGACAAAACTAATTACATTTGTAGTGGAGTCATTCTTTTGGTCTTTCCATATGGGCCAGTGAACTTTGAAGTGCTTGGAGAAGATGATGTGGGTGTGGCTATTGATGAGCAGGCATGTGAAACTATCTCCTCAACATTGCCTACAATGGAAAGTGAAAACCTTGTGAGATGGCCTATCAAAATACTTACCTTCGAAGATGGATCACCATTATTGGATGAAAAAATGCAAGCAGAGCATATAGCCAACAGTGGGTTCAATGGGAGCCTTCCTTCCTTGCTTATCAAAAAGAGAAGATATTTTAAAAAGGAAGGATAAGGAGGTGTCAACAATAGCAGTTTCCTCTACAAGGATATCATTGGAAATAGTATCCCTATTGTCCACCACAGATTGTTGTGAAAATAAATGTTGTCAACTTGTAGATCGTGGAATGGTCTTGAATTTACGTAAACATTATTGGGGACAATGCTTGCAAGCTAGAACTAACTATGTGTATGACTCTCTTAGCATGGCATGTCGTACTGATGCTATATGAACAAGGTAATATAGGTTTGCTCAATGAATGGTGAGGAGATATATGCTCTAGAGAATCGTGAGGAGATATATGCTCTAGAGAATGGTATGAGATGCATGGTATTCCAAGGACATCGTTATATCGGTATAGGGGGAATTTGAGAATGGTATGCAAAGCGTTATGCATGGCAACAAGGGTATAGTCAAAAAGGGATGGGATCATACAATGTTGGGTAGAGCAATAATTTGAGATTTTGTGCAGAATAACTCTAAGCGCATGCTCGACAAAAGTAGGACTTTAGCTGATGGAGCAAGAGAGACCCAATTGGTTATTCCAGATGTGTATAAACAAGTTGACATTTTAAATGAGGTGAATCTATCATTTGAAACATTTGAAACAAAAAGAGATGTCCATGTCTACTTTTAATAGGATTTGGAATACAGCATTTATGCATGTGAGCCTTCCCAAGACAAATGAGTTTTCAAAATGGGCTACATGTGTAGTGGGATCAAGGAACAATTAGGAGCTATAAAGTGCCAAGAGGAAAGAAACAAGCTAATGCATCGCCGAAAACTTCACATGTTACAATAGCTCAGTTGTTAGAGAAATTTATTTTATGCATGGCGTTTGAGCTCTCAGTTGAATCCTCAAAAATACTTATGAATTATACACGATAAGATGAACCAGAAGAAAACAACAATCCCTAGATTGAAGGTGCGCTCAAAGGAAACAGATAAATCCATGCAGCTACCGATATCATTAATAGGCATGATAACTCATGGACATGGGCAAGGGCATTATGGGAACTTTTCTATCGGCTTATGGCCATCAGATACAAATTTCACAATTGGTTCTCTTGCCTTGTGTTTAAGGAACTTGGAGAGATGTGACAGACATGACTATGGGGACCTTGCTTAATTATGATGGAATGCCAAGATCGAGTAGCACATTATTTAACACCTTGAACTCAAGAATTGCTCTTGATCACCACCATAATACCTCAAGTTCTGGGAAACCCTCTTATATAGTTGTTGACCCAGATCTTGCATCAACTGAGGAAATACAAAACAACACACAACACACAACACGGTGATTTCAAAAGGCTACCGGAGAACCTAATGTTGCAATTGGATAATTGTGCATCTGAGAACAAGAATTGTTACTTGTTTGCGTAACTTTCTTTGTTGGTTGTGCTAGAGGATCTTTTAAAATGATACAATTGGGTTTTCTAATGGTGGGTCATACATACGAGGATATTGATGCAATGTTTAGCACATTCTCTGAAAGGTTGAGGACAAGCCAAACATTCACATTTCCACACTTGATGTATATTTTCAAGCAATGTCAAATTTCAGCTCCAACACCATTCTTGATTACACAAGCTCCAGAACTCAAGACCTTCATTGATGGATACTTATGTGATGGCCCCATGATGCCTTAATAGGACACTCAAATGCTTGTGTAAGAGTCTTCTTGACACATTGGAAGGAATAAATCTCAAATTTAATAAAATTACCAAAATTACTAGGAGGCTCTATATTTCAGATTCCCAGTATGTGGATTTTCCCAAATTCCCTAATATGGTGTTCGACCCCTTTAGGAGTTTTTGGTTGCTCCCTTTGCTCTTCTAAGTCCGGCCCCTTGATTGATCCTTTGATCCCCCTCTTCCCTCAATTGGGTGGATCTGGTGTCGATTGTATCTTCTTCGGATCCATCTTGGATTGTGACTCCCCCTCTGTCACCCGTACCCACTTTTTTCACTCTTCTCCCTATGGCCAATTCTGGAAGCAGATCCACTTGGCTATTTACCTTGTCTCCTAATTGAGCTTGAGCTCTTGTTAGGACGTTGAGTGGTGTGATATTTCTAAGTTTGTACACTAATGGTCTGGATGGTGGCTTGATTGGCCATAGGAAGTCGAATCACTTGTATGGTATGGACAATCCTTGATCAAATGATCAATCCCACATTTAGTACAGATGAGTACTGGCATATCAGCCACTTGTTGGGGTTGATGCGTATGAACCATGTTCTTGTTTGGGGTTGATGCGTATGAACAAAGTTCTTGTTTGGGCACTCGGCAAATCGATGCGGCCCTCTATAGTAGCCAAAACATTGCAGTGGTTCTCTTCTCAGGTTTGAGTTCATGTCCTTGCCCTTCCATTGTACCATGGTTTGAAACATAGGCACTAGTGTGTTATTCTATAGGACGTAATATTCCAGCATGACCTCCACCGTTTCCTTGTAGTACTCTCCGCTAAGTTCTACTTCACACACTATATCAACATCATCTGATGGCTCTTCAATCAATACTTGATTGATTTTAGCCTGTGGTGGTTGTGGTGGTAGAACTGGTGGTGGTAGAGGTGTACCCGAAACATCCCCCTACATAAGTAGGAAGAGTTGGGTTGTAGCAGTGTGGTAATCTATACATGTGGCACGCAGATAAAGCTAATGGGGCTCTAAGTGCTGGTAGGTGTGCAACATTTTGAAATCTTGGATATCTACACATTGAAGTGTCATGATTTCCTAATTTTACACAGTGGGCACAATAGAGTAATGGCCTTGCACTTCATTGTGGACACTCAGTGGTAGTGTGATTCAATCTGCACACACATAGAGCACCACATCAATTCCTTGCGGGGGTAAAGATGATTATTCCCATGCCTAGATGTTTTTGTTCCCTCCTTTACTTTCAATTTTTCTAATATGGCAGTACTGAGATCATCCACCGTCATGTTTCTGACTTGCTTGTCAAGTTCCAATTTCTTGGTGACTCGAGACACGTGAAGTCGTAGTGGTTGAAGATGTTTTGACATCTGTGTTCATATTCAATTGTACCAGGAGGGTAATCATGCATTTTGTGGTCTCTAACCCCTCTCTAGAAGCAAGGCAATAACTTATCATCAGTTTAACCTCTCTCGAAGTTTGCACCTTGAATTTAAGTGCTTAAGACGAGACACATAGTCTATCATCGACTCAACTTCCTTTTGGTTGATATTATGTAACTATGCCACAGGGCTCCATTTGTCACTACTTTGGGCAAAACAGGGCACAAAAATGTTCTTGAGTCTTGTGAAATTAACCTTATCCTCAGGCTTGAGGGTTCGGAACCACTGATGAGCTTTTCCTTCCAAGGTCAGTGAGATGGCATGAATAATTGTCACATCACTAACAGGCCCGCAGAGGTTTCACATGTGGATTAAAAAATCTCTACATGTTGGATAGGTTATCCATCCCTAGAGGATTTTTGGATGATTTTGGAAATGATATGTGGTTTCATCTCGGAGGATCGGGATTCTAGAGTAGTGCCTAGTTCTCTAACCATTCCTTGGCCCATCTGTGCCCCACCATATTTAGCAGGTCTGTCCTTGTGGCTACATTAAGGTCCATGGTTGGATCCATCCTTGGCCTTTGAGGAATTACTCCCCCCTTCCTAGACCTCATCCCCTTCCTGTATTGGCTCTTCTTGGTATTTCTGGTCCATGGGATGGTCCTGCCCCACTGTACCTTGGAGTGGCTCATCATTAGTCACCTCCGTACGTACGTCTTTGTAGAATAATAAGTTCCATGTCTCGTAGGAATGTAGGGTGATTTATCATCTACTCAATATACTTTTTGGTGTACAGACGGTCCTCTGCTTCGCCCACCACTCTTTCTAGGTTATCCTCCTCTTCTATGGTAGTAAAACCTTCCTCCTCTCTGGATTCCTCATTTATGGGTTCCAAGTTTGGAATTTCTCCCTCACTTCTTCCCATAGCCAATTTTGGTTCCTTACCTGTGATTGGAGTGGGTGTAAACTTCCCGTTTCCTTTTGCTCAGCTCATTCCCTTCGAGTATCAAGCTCTTGTTTCCTTAAGCTCAATTCTCATAGCTGTTGTTCCACCTTGCTCCTTTTGAGATCTAACTCTACTTCCTCGAAGGTGGGGAAGAATATTTGACCCGTCTCACTGCACTTTCCATGTCCCGTCTAATTCGGGGTGTGCTGATTTTTGACAGCCTAGAATTTGACGTTTGGATGGGCACTTCTTGTCGTGGACCAAGTCCAACGCTGGTTGATGGACCCATGCCCGTAGATTGTGCTTCTTCATGAATGAGACTAATTTGGAGACCAAAAAATCCCCGGGCGATATCAATGATACCATTGGACCTGGTTGAGGAGGGTGGTTTCTCCTCTTCCCCACACCCAACATATGTTAGCCCTTCTTCCATGGCCTCTTTGCTACTAATTTCAACGGTGATCAGGTTTCTTAAGACACTCGGGTGTGTGCTTGCAGAATGTGCTAATCCCACACTTATTTTGATAGGAAGATCGTGGGTGATTCGATGCACTATCATCAGGTGTAAGATCATCTTGATGAGTTTTTGAGATCTTAAGTGCATGTATGTATGATTTGATAAGCTACTTTGTCGACCCAATTTGATTTTGCTTCCGATTCTATCGCTCTATTTCTAAAGCCATGAAATTGCAGAGAACGGCGTAGTGTCAGAAAAAGGTTCACGGCATGAACGTTATTCTACACTTTCATGTGCTCAAAGATTTTTGCTTTTAGGGTCAGACCCCCTCTTCTTTGCTATAGGCGTCCCTCCATTATCGACCTTCGTGGCCTTGGCCTAACTATTCGTTAGATTGGACTAACCTGTGAGTTTGCAGAAAAAGTTCATGTTGTGAACACAAAAGGGTTCATGCCGTGAAGATTTTCAAAGGGGCGTGAACGTTTTTCTAAACTTTCACGTGATCAACAAGTTTGTTAGACTTCGCGGCATCAGAGATGCAGGATAAGGTTACCTATTTTTGGCAAGGCAATCCCGTGATTTGTAGCGTTAATTGCGGCACTGATGTTGGGAAGCGATTTGCACACATAAAGTTACAGAAAAAGTTTACGGCGTGAACATTTTTTTGCAGTTTTACGTGAAACTTCCCACATCAAAAGTTGTGTTTTTGGGTGCAAAATACTTATCCAATTGATCCCAAATTGATTGTGCCATGCCTAAGGAATGGAATACAAGTTCTTGGCACAATCAATGGCTCCTTATGTTTTTTTATTTTTGTGAATTTTTTAAAAAGAAAAAAAATAGAACACCAACTTGTTCGTTTATGTTGGTGCTTCCAATGATGCAAATATCAAAACTAACAAGAAAAAACAATGAAGCTCTATGCTAAGACCACTCAACCACACACATACACAACATCACAACCAATTTCTCATGATTTCTTCCTACCACACAAATCTTATCCATTCATTTTCTACACAATGCACTACTAGAATGCAAGGGCAATCATGAATCTTATGCAATGGGAGCTAAAAATCCAAGAGGATGGAAGAAACAAAGGCCCTATCCCACGCAAGTGGTGCCAAAAATGTTATGGGCTACCACACCTCCAAGAGGAAACTCAACATATTCACCTAAAGGATGAGAAATAGATCACAATTGTCATGTAGGGCACTTACCAATTCTTCAAACTTGAGTCCCTTGAGGCCTCCAAGCTCGCTTGTTAAGATCCAACCTCCAAGCTCCACCTCCACATTTTCACCGTAGAGTCACTCGCACTGTTTCATAAGGCAATCACTCTCTCCTCTCACACTCTTCCACAAAATCATGAATCACACAAGTATAGAAGAGGAACAATGCTAGAATGCTCTCTCTCTCTCAATATCTCTCAAGACACAAGGAAGAGCTCTCTATAGCACAAAGGGGATTGTGTCTTTTCATTATGAGAAAATTCCTTATGTACATTTGGCCCTTATTCACACTTGGATGCCCAAAACTTACTTACTAGGCCTTGGGTGGCCAATATCTCATAATTTACAACTTTTATAGTGCCATTTCATGACACTTATTAATGTCCTCAATTGGAGAATCATGTTTTGTTAATCCAAAACGGGACTAACATTGTCCTTTTGAGCTATTGAGTGACCAAGGAAAACACTTTATAAATGATCTAGTCCACCAGCTCATCACAATGTTCATGATATCACACCGCAAGTACACACCTTACTACCATAAGAAAATGGTCAAGCTAAGAGCATTCAAAGATTCCTCATTTCCATATTAATAAATCTCAGTGCAATGATTGGGATTGCAAGATCACAACTTTATGGGATTATCGAAGCTCTTACAAAGTTTCAATTAGTTGCACACCATTTAAGATGGTATATGGGGTTGAGGTAATAATGCCCTAGGAATTCATAATACCCAACTTGGTAGTGGACTGAGAGACTAGAGGGTAACATGTGGGCCGATTCGTTGTTCATTCTGGAACAACTA